>NC_058085.1:310043603-310362837 GCF_014858855.1 Bufo gargarizans | reverse complement strand
AGAGAATCTGGCTTCCCGTCACCCACCACTGGAACAGTCCATTCTCAGATATTTAGGCCCCGGCACCCAGGCAGAGGAGAGAGGTCCCGTAACAGAGAATCTGTCTTCATGTCAGCAGAGAATTAGTCTGCATGTCATAGCAGAGAATGAGGCTTCACGTCAGCCACCACTGCAACAGTCCATTGGCATATATTTAGGCCCAGCACACACACAGGCAGAGGAGAGAGGTCCCGTAACAGAGGATCTGGCTTCATGTCAGCAGAGAATCAGTCTGCATGTCATAGCAGAGAATCAGGCTTCACGTCAGCCACCACTGCAACAGTCCATTGGCATATATTTAGGCCTAGCACACAGGCAGAGGAGAGAGGTCCCGTAACAGACAATCTGGCTTCATGTCAGCAGAGAATCAGTCTGCATGTCATAGCAGAGAATGAGGCTTCACGTCAGCCACCACTGCAACAGTCCATTGTCATAAATTTAGGCCCAGCACCCAGGCAGAGGAGGGAGGTCCCGTAACAGACAATCTGGCTTCATGTCAGCAGAGAATTAGTCTGCATGTCATAGCAGAGAATCAGGCTTCATGTCAGCCACCACTGCAACAGTCCATTGGCATATATTTAGGCCTAGCACACAGGCAGAGGAGAGGTTCATTCAACTTTGGGTAGCATCGCAATATAATGGTAAAATGAAAATAAAAATAGGATTGAATGAGGAAGTGCCCTGGAGTCCAATAATATATGGTTATGGGGAGGTAGTTAATGTCTAATCTGGACAAGGGACGGACAGGTCCTGTGGGATCCATGCCTGGTTCATTTTTATGAACGTCAGCTTGTCCACATTGGCTGTAGACAGGCGGCTGCGTTTGTCTGTAATGACGCCCCCTGCCGTGCTGAATACACGTTCAGACAAAACGCTGGCTGCCGGGCAGGCCAGCACCTCCAAGGCATAAAAGGCTAGCTCTGGCCACGTGGACAATTTAGAGACCCAGAAGTTGAATGGGGCCGAACCATCAGTCAGTACGTGGAGGGGTGTGCACACGTACTGTTCCACCATGTTAGTGAAATGTTGCCTCCTGCTAACACGTTGCGTATCAGGTGGTGGTGCAGTTAGCTGTGGCGTGTTGACAAAAGTTTTCCACATCTCTGCCATGCTAACCCTGCCCTCAGAGGAGCTGGCCGTGACACAGCTGCCTTGGCGACCTCTTGCTCCTCCTCTGCCTTGGCCTTGGGCTTCCACTTGTTCCCCTGTGACATTTGGGAATGCTCTCAGTAGCGCGTCTACCAACGTGCGCTTGTACTCGCGCATCTTCCTATCACGCTCCAGTGCAGGAAGTAAGGTGGGCACATTGTCTTTGTAGCGTGGATCCAGCAGGGTGGCAACCCAGTAGTCCGCACAGGTTAAAATGTGGGCAACTCTGCTGTCGTTGCGCAGGCACTGCAGCATGTAGTCGCTCATGTGTGCCAGGCTGCCCAGGGATAAGGACAAGCTGTCCTCTGTGGGAGGCGTATCGTCATCGTCCTGCCTTTCCCCCCAGCCACGCACCAGTGATGGGCCCGAGCTGCGTTGGGTGCCACCCCGCTGTGACCATGCTTCATCCTCATCCTCCTCCACCTCCTCCTCATCCTCGTCCTCCTCGTCCTCCAGTAGTGGGCCCTGGCTGGCCACATTTGTACCTGGCCTCTGCTGTTGCCAAAAACCTCCCTCTGAGTCACTTCGAAGAGACTGCCCTGAAAGTGCTAAAAATGACCCCTCTTCCTCCTCCTCCTCCTCCTCCTGGGCCACCTCCTCTTCCATCATCGCCCTAAGTGTTTTCTCAAGGAGACATAGAAGTGGTATTGTAACGCTGATAACGGTGTCATCGCCACTGGCCATGTTGGTGGAGTACTCGAAACAGCGCAACAGGGCACACAGGTCTCGCATGGAGGCCCAGTCATTGGTGGTGAAGTGGTGCTGTTCTGTAGTGCGACTGACCCGTGCGTGCTGCAGCTGAAACTCCACTATGGCCTGCTGCTGCTCGCACAGTCTGTCCAGCATGTGCAAGGTGGAGTTCCACCTGGTGGGCACGTCGCATATGAGGCGGTGAGCGGGAAGGCCGAAGTTACGCTGTAGCGCAGACAGGCGAGCAGCAGCAGGATGTGAACGCCGGAAGCGCGAACAGACGGCCCGCACTTTATGCAGCAGCTCTGACATGTCGGGGTAGTTGTGAATGAACTTCTGCACCACCAAATTCAGCACATGCGCCAAGCAAGGGATGTGCGTCAAATTGGCTAGTCCCAGAGCTGCAACGAGATTTCGCCCATTATCACACACCACCAGGCCGGGCTTGAGGCTCACCGGCAGCAACCACTCGTCGGTCTGTTGTTCTATACCCCGCCACAACTCCTGTGCGGTGTGGGGCCTGTCCCCCAAACATATGAGTTTCAGAATGGCCTGCTGACGTTTACCCCGGGCTGTGCTGAAGTTGGTGGTGAAGGTGTGTGGCTGACTGGATGAGCAGGTGGAAGAAGAGGAGGAGGAAGCCGAGAAGGAGGAGGTGGCAACAGGAGGCAAAGAATGTTGCCCTGCGATCCTTGGCGGCGGAAGGACGTGCGCCAAACAGCTCTCCGCCTGGGGCCCAGCTGCCACTACATTTACCCAGTGTGCAGTTAGGGAGATATAGCGTCCCTGGCCGTGCTTACTGGTCCACGTATCTGTGGTTAGGTGGACCTTGCCACAGATGGCGTTGCGCAGTGCACACTTGATTTTATCGGATACTTGGTTGTGCAGGGAAGGCACGGCTCTCTTGGAGAAGTAGTGCCGGCTGGGAACAACATACTGTGGGACAGCAAGCGACATGAGCTGTTTGAAGCTGTCTGTGTCCACCAGCCTAAATGACAGCATTTCATAGGCCAGTAGTTTAGAAATGCTGGCATTCAGGGCCAGGGATCGAGGGTGGCTAGGTGGGAATTTACGCTTTCTATCAAATGTTTGTGAGATGGAGAGCTGAACGCTGGCGTGTGACATGGTTGAGACGCTTGGTGACGGAGGTGGTGGTGGTGGTGTTGGTGGTACATCCCCTGTTTGCTGGGCGGCAGGTGCCAACGTTCCTCCAGAGGCGGAGGAAGAGGCCGAGGCGGCAGCAGCAGAATAGGCCGAGGCGGCAGCAGCAGAAGAGGTAGCAGGGGGAGCCTGAGTGACTTCCTTGGTTTTAAGGTGTTTACTCCACTGCAGTTCATGCTTTGCATGCAGGTGCCTGGTCATGCAGGTTGTGCTCAGGTTCAGAACGTTAATGCCTCGCTTCAGGCTCTGATGGCACAGCGTGCAAACCACTCGGGTCTTGTCGTCAGCACATTGTTTGAAGAAGTGCCATGCCAGGGAACTCCTTGAAGCTGCCTTTGGGGTGCTCGGTCCCAGATGGCGGCGGTCAGTAGCAGGCGGAGTCTCTTGGCGGCGGGTGTTCTGCTTTTGCCCACTGCTCCCTCTTTTGCTACGCTGTTGGCTCGGTCTCACCACTGCCTCTTCCTCCGAACTGTGAAAGTCAGTGGCACGACCTTCATTCCATGTGGGGTCTAGGACCTCATCGTCCCCTGCATCGTCTTCCACCCAGTCTTGATCCCTGACCTCCTGTTCAGTCTGCACACTGCAGAAAGACGCAGCAGTTGGCACCTGTGTTTCGTCATCATCAGAGACATGCTGAGGTGGTATTCCCATGTCCTCATCATCAGGAAACATAAGTGGTTGTGCGTCAGTGCATTCTATGTCTTTCACCGCTGGGGAAGGGCTAGGTGGATGCCCTTGGGAAACCCTGCCAGCGGAGTCTTCAAACAGCATAAGAGACTGCTGCATAACTTGAGGCTGAGACAGTTTCCCTGGTATGCATGGGGGTGATGTGACAGACTGATGGGGTTGGTTTTCAGGCGCCATCTGTGCGCTTTCTGCAGAAGACTGGGTGGGAGATAATGTGAACGTGCTGGATCCACTGTCGGCCACCCAATTGACTAATGCCTGTACCTGCTCAGGCCTTACCATCCTTAGAACGGCATTGGGCCCCACCATATATCGCTGTAAATTCTGGCGGCTACTGGGACCTGAGGTAGTTGGTACACTAGGACGTGTGGATGTGGCAGAACGGCCACGTCCTCTCCCAGCACCAGAGGGTCCACTAACACCACCACGACCATGTCCACGTCCGCGTCCCTTACTAGATGTTTTTCTCATTGTTATGGTTCACCACAACAACAAATATATTATTTGGCCCAATGTATTGTATTCAAATTCAGCGGGATATAAATTTGAGGCCTAGTATTTAGGCGCTGGGTGACAGGTATGGGTTTAGTGACAGAATTAGATTTGGAAATGCACAGTAGCGGGTGTGTGAAGTTATTCTGAATGACCCTATGTGCACCTTGAATATTATATACCCTTTTAGGGATAGATTTCAAATAGCTCTGATATAGCAGAAACCACTAAATTATGAAATTGCTAAATTGGGAATTGTATTTCAACCCAGAACAAGAAATGTGCTTGAACGGACACTAAATAACTCGCCCAGCTACAGCACTAGGGACAGATTTAGCTGGATATAAATTTGAGGCCTAGTATTTAGGCGCTGGGTGACCGGTATGGATTTAGTGACAGAATTAGACTTGGAAATGCACAGAAGCGTGTGTGTGAAGTTATTCTGAATGACCCTATGTGCACCTTGAATATTATATACCCTTTTAGGGATAGATTTCAAATAGCTCTGATATAGCAGAAACCACTAAATTATGAAATTGCTAAATTGGGAATTGTATTTCAACCCAGAACAAAAAATGTGCTTTGACGGACACTAAATAACTTTCCCAGCCACAACAGGACAGCGTTAACGAGAGATTTAGCAGGATATAAATTTGAGGCCTAGTATTTAGGCGCTGGGTGACAGGTATGGGTTTAGTGACAGAATTAGACTTGGAAATACACAGTAGCGGGTGTGTGTGAAGTTATTCTGAATGACCCAATGTGCACCTTGAATATTATATACCCTTTTAGGGATAGATTTCAAATAGCTCTGATATAGCAGAAACCACTAAATTATGAAATTGTTAAATTGGGAATTGTATTTAAACCCAGAACAAAAAATGTGCTTTGACGGACACTAAATAACTTTCCCAGCCACAACAGGACAGCGTTAACGAGAGATTTAGCAGGATATAAATTTGAGGCCTAGTATTTAGGCGCTGGGTGACAGGTATGGGTTTAGTGACAGAATTAGACTTAGAAATACACAGTAGCGGGTGTGTGTGAAGTTATTCTGAATGACCCAATGTGCACCTTGAATATTATATACCCTTTTAGGGATAGATTTCAAATAGCTCTGATATAGCAGAAACCACTAAATTATGAAATTGCTAAATTGGGAATTGTATTTCAACCCAGAACAAGAAATGTGCTTGAACGGACACTAAATAACTCGCCCAGCTACAGCACTAAGGACAGATTTAGCGGGATATAAATTTGAGGCCTAGTATTTAGGCGCTGGGTGACAGGTATGGGTTTAGTGCCAGAATTAGACTTGGAAATACACAGTAGCGGGTGTGTGTGAAGTTATTCTGAATGACCCAATGTGCACCTTGAATATTATATACCCTTTTAGGGATAGATTTCAAATAGCTCTGATATAGCAGAAACCACTAAATTATGAAATTGCTAAATTGGGAATTGTATTTCAACCCAGAACAAGAAATGTGCTTGAACGGACACTAAATAACTCGCCCAGCTACAGCACTAAGGACAGATTTAGCGGGATATAAATTTGAGGCCTAGTATTTAGGCGCTGGGTGACAGGTATGGGTTTAGTGACAGAATTAGACTTGGAAATACACAGTAGCGGGTGTGTGTGAAGTTATTCTGAATGACCCAATGTGCACCTTGAATATTATATACCCTTTTAGGGATAGATTTCAAATAGCTCTGATATAGCAGAAACCACTAAATTATGAAATTGCTAAATTGGGAATTGTATTTCAACCCAGAACAAGAAATGTGCTTGAACGGACACTAAATAACTCGCCCAGCTACAGCACTAGGGACAGATTTAGCTGGATATAAATTTGAGGCCTAGTATTTAGGCGCTGGGTGACCGGTATGGATTTAGTGACAGAATTAGACTGGGATATGGCCAAAAAATAAACAGACTATTGCTGGTTAAATGCACTTGGTGTGACAGCTTCACCCTGATGTAGGCTTTAGCCAAAAAACAACCACACCATTGAGGGTTAAATGCACTTGGTGACAGGCGCAGCTTGCCCCTGATTTAGTATATGGCCAAAAAATGAACAGACTATTGCTGGTTAAATGCACTTGGTGTGACAGCTTCACCCTGATGTAGGCTTTAGCCAAAAAACAACCACACCATTGAGGGTTAAATGCACTTGGTGACAGGCGCAGCTTGCCCCTGATTTTGTATATGGACAAAAAATGAACAGACTATTGCTGGTTAAATGCACTTGGTGTGACAGCTTCACCCTGATGTAGGCTTTAGCCAAAAAACAACCACACCATTGAGGGTTAAATGCACTTGGTCGCAGCTTGTGCTGGCGCACCACAAGACACAAAATGGCCGCCGATCACCCCAGAAAAATGTGACTGACAAACGGTCTGTGCAGCCTAAAAACAGTGAGCAATTGAGGATCAGCAGCTCAATGATCCACAGCTGCAGATCGATCAGTTAATCAAGTCCTTTGGAGGAGTTAATCTGCCTAATCTCGCCCTACTGTCGCAGCCGCAACCTCTCCCTACGCTAATCAGAGCAGAGTGACGGGCGGCGCTATGTGACTCCAGCTTAAATAGAGGCTGGGTCACATGGTGCTCTGGCCAATCACAGCCATGCCAATAGTAGGCATGGCTGTGATGGCCTCTTGGGGCAAGTAGTATGACGCTTGTTGATTGGCTGCTTTGCAGCCTTTCAAAAAGCGCCAAGAAAGCGTCACAAAAGCGCGAAGAAAGCGACGAACACCGAACCCGAACCCGGACTTTTACGAAAATGTCCGGGTTCGGGTCCGTGTCACGGACACCCCAAAATTCGGTACGAACCCGAACTATACAGTTCGAGTTCGCTCATCCCTATTCCTGACTGATAGCAACCCATTATTTCATAATCACTTCTTGGAGTTTGTCAGAATTACTGGGTTTTTGTTTGTCCACCCGCCTCTTGAGCATTGACCACAAGTTCTCAATGGGATTAAGATCTGGGGAGTTTCCAGGCCATGGACCCAAAATTTCAACGTTTTGGTCCCCGAGCCACTTAGTTATCACTTTTGCCTTATGGCACGGTGCTCCATCGTGCTGGAAAATGCATTGTTCTTCACCAAACTGTTCTTGGATTGTTGGAAGAAGTTGCTGTTGGAGGGTGTTTTGGTACCATTCTTTATTCATGGCTGTGGTTTTGGGCAAAATTGTGAGTGAGCCCACTCCCTTGGATGAGAAGCAACCCTACACATGAATGGTCTCAGGATGCTTTACTGTTGGCATGACACAGGACTGATGGTAGCGCTCACCTTTTCTTCTTCGGAAAAGCCTTTTTCCTGATGCCCCAAACAATCGGAAAGAGGCTTCATCGGAGAATATGACTTTGCCCCAGTCCTCAGCAGTCTATTCACCATATTTTCTGCAGAAGATCAATCTGTCCCTGATGTTTTTTTGGAGAGAAGTTGCTTCTTTGCTGCCCTTCTTGACACCAGGCCATCTTCCAAAAGTCTTGGCCTCACTGTGCGTGCAGATGCGCTCACACCTGCCTTCTGCCATTCCTGAGCAAGTTCTGCACTGGTGGCACTCTGATCCCGCAGCTGAATCCTCTTTAGGAGACGATCCTGGCGCTTGCTGGACTTTCTTGGACGCCCTGAAGCCTTCTTAACAAGAATTGAACCTCTTTTCTTGAAGTTCTTGATGATCCTATAAATTGTTTATTGAGGTGCAATCTTAGTAGCCACAATATCCTTGCCTGTGAAGCCATTTTTATGCAAAGCAATGATGGCTGCACACGTTTCTTTGCAGGTCACCATGGTTAACAATGGTAAAACAATGATTTCAAGCATCACCCTCCTTTTAACAGCCTGACATAATTATCTCCAGCCTTGTGCTCGTCAACATTCTCACCTGAGTTAACAAGACGATTACTGAAATGATCTCAGTAGGTCCTTTAATGACAGCAATGAAATGCAGTGGAAAGGTTTTTTGGGGATTAAGTTAATTTTCATGGCAAAGAAGGACTATGCAATTTATCTGATCACTCTTCATAACGTTCTGGAGTATATGCAAATTGCTATTATAAAAACTTAAGCAGCAACTTTTCCAATTTCCAATATTTATGTAATTCTCAAAACTTTCGACCACGACTGTAGTATTTACCCACAAGGTATACAATGGCTGCGTCCCCTCACCATCCCAATATCAGCAAGAAAGGCGATAGCATTTTTGACAAATATCTGGCTCCAAGCCTGGAACCTTCTTGCAGTGTAAATCCACGTTTTCTTGCCCTCAAGTTTCACTGAGGTGGGAGTGGTCAACGGAGCTTGCAAGGGACCATCAAATCTGGGTTCAAGAGTCTTTCTGACGTGCTTCTTTACTAGAACCCAATCTCCTGGTTGAAGGGTATGACTTCCAGGACTCTGGCTAGGATTTGAAAGTGAAGAAAATACTCGAAAATGTAGATCAGTCAGGTGTTTACATAGGCAGACAAACAATCATATTGCAAAGAAAGTTCTTGGGGAAAATACTGTCCTAACCTGGGGGCACTACCAAATAAGATCTCAAAAGGGGACAGCTTCTCCTTCCCTCTAGGGGTATGTCTGACACTGAATAGGGCAATAAGAAAAGCCTCTGGCCATGGCCTTCCAGTCTCTTGTGCCATTTTCAACTTTTCTTTGTGGTCTGTATGGGGTATGTAAAGCAAAATACACAATTTTACAGCCCTTGCTGCATCTCTACGTGTGAAATTTAAGCGTTATATACTGCTGTCATATTCTGTTATTCAAAAAACACCCATTTGAAAAAACTCAATTTGCGGCCTTGTCTGCCTCTGTCAGTGTGAGATAAAATCTTGAAATACAGCAATAATATTCTAGGTTTAAAAAAACACTCATTTTGGACCAAAATCTTAATTTGCAGCCTTTGCTGCATCTGTCAGTGTGGGATACATGCGTTGGATACTGTTGTTCTATTCTGTTATTAAAAAAACACCCATTTTGGGCCGAAAACTAAATTTGCGGCCTTGTCTGCATCTGTTATTGTGAGATACACCCTTTAGATACTGTTGTTCTATTCTGTTATTAGATCCTAATTTTGAGAAATATGAGGAGAGTGTCAAATTAGGGATGTAGCCCCAGTTGTGGTGCTGCTGGTGGAGCTCCTGTTGCAGGGAGAGGACGTGGTCGATCTGTGCCAGCTACATGCACAAGTGAAACACCTTCCTCAGGTACGAGTAGGCGACAGAACTTTAAGTGGTATTTGGTCGGGCCTAATGCGGCTCTCCGAATGGTGAAGCCAGAACAAGTACAGGTGATAGTAGATTGGGTTGCTGACAGTGCCTCAAGTTCCTTTACATTGTCTCCCACCCAGTCTCCTGCTGAAAGATCAGAGTTGGCAACTGCAACTGATGTCCATCAGTCTTTAACCTCACCCCCTTGCAAATCAGCCAAGAAGTCTGAGCCCCAAGTCATTCAGTTTCTTCAGCTTTTTGATGATTCTGCTAGCAGGCTTTCCCAGGGCCATCCACCTAGCCCTGCCCCAGAAGTGGCACCGATGCCCAACCACTCATGTTTCAAGATGAGTACATGGGAGGACCACCGCAGCACGTCTCGGATGATGACGAAACACAGGTGCCAACTGCTGTGGCTTTCGAAAGTGTGCAGAACGACAAGGAGGGCATGGGTGAAGACTGGGTGGAAAATGATGTGGGGGACGATGAGGTCCTCGACCCCACATGGAATTAAGGTCATGCCAGTGACCAGTGTAGTTCGGAGAATGAGGCGGTGGTCGGACAGAGCCACCAGCACAGCAGAAGAGGGAGCAGGGTGCAAAAGCGGAGCGACCGTCCCCTAGACAGTAAGCCTGCTACTGCCCACCGCACACCAAAGCCAGCTCCAAGGAGTTCCCTGGCGTGGCAGTTCTTCAGACAATGTGGTGATGACAAGACACAAATGGTTTGCACGCTGTGCAATCAGAGCCTGAAGCGAGGCATAAACATTCTCAACCTGAGCACAACCTGCATGACCAGGCATCTAAGTGCAAAGCACGAGCTGCAGTGGAGTAGACACCTCAAAAACCAAGAAATGTCTCTGGCTCCTCCTGCTTCCTCTTCTGCTGCAGTCTCGACCTCTTAATCCACCTCTGGAGTGACAGTGGCACCTGCCAACCCGCAAACAGAGGGTCTGCCAGAAACACCACCACCTGGGTCACCAAGCATCTTCACAATGTCCCACCGAAGCGTTCAGGTCTCCATCTTCCAAACACTGGAGCGGAAGAGGAAGTACACCCCTACCCATCCACGATCCCTGGCCCGGAATGTCAGCATTTCAAAATTACTGTCCTTTGAAATTCTGTCATTCCGTCTGGTGGAGACGGAGAGTTTTAAAAGCCTTAAGGCGGTGGCTGTCCCACAGTACGTCGTGCCAGTCGCCACAACTTTTCCAAGCGCGCCATCCCTTCCCTGCACAACCAAGTGGGGGTGAAAATCAGGTGTGCACTGTGCAACGCTATCTGTGGCAAGGTCCCCCTAACTACAGATACGTGGACCAGTAAGCACTGTCAGGGACATTATATCTCCATAACAGCACACTGGGTAAATGCAGTGGCGGCTGGGCCTGATGCGGATAGCAGTTTGGCGCATGTCCTTCCACCACCGAGGATTGCAGGGCGCTTCAGTTAGCCTCCTGTTGCTTCCTCCTCCTACTCCGCTTCCTCATCCTCTACCAGCTCCTCATCTGGTCAGCGTAACACCTTCACCACCAACTTTAGCACAGCCAGGGGTAAACGACAGCAGGCAGTTTTAAAACGTAACTGTTTGGGGGACAAACCCCACACCGCTCAGGAGCTGTGGACGGGCAATGAAGAACAGACCGATGAGTGGTTGGTGCCAGTAAGCCTCAAGCTCGGCCTGATGGTGTGCAATAATGGGCAAAATCTCGTTGCAGCTCTTGTACTAGGCGGTTTAATGCACATCCCTTGCCTGGCGTCTGTGCTGAATTTGGTGGTGCAGAGGTTCCTTAAAAATTACCCCGATATTTCAGAGCTGCTGCAGAAAGTGCGGGCCGTCTGTGCTCGCCTGACAGCACTGCAGCGTAACTTCGGCCTTCCCGCTCACCGCCTCATATGCAACGTGCCCACAAGGTGGAACTCCACCTTGCACATGCTGGCCAGACTGTACGAGCAGCAGCAGGCGATAGTGGAGTTTCAGCTGCAGCACGCATGGGTGAGTTGCTCCATGCAAGACTGGTCCTCCATGCGAGACCTGTGTTCCTTGTTGCGCTCTTTCGAGTACACCACCAACATGGCCAGTGCCGATAACGCTTAGCGTTACTATCCCACTTCTATGCCTCCTTGAAAAAACGCTGCTGGCGATGATGGAAGAGGATGTGGCACAGGAGGAGGAGGAGGAAGAGGGATCATTTCATAGGATTTCAGGCAGTCATTCACAAGTGGCTCCGAGGGTGGGTTCCTGCACCCACAAATGCCAGGTACACAATTGTCCAGCCAGGGCACAGTTCTGGAGGATGACTAGGTGGAGGAGGAGGAGGAAATGGAGTAGGAACCATGTTCACAGTAGGGTGGCACCCAAACCAGCTCAAGGCCATCACTGGTGCGTGGCTGGGGGGATACAGAGGACACAGACGATACACCTCCCACAGAGGACAGCTTTTCCTTGCCTCTGTCTCCGCAACAACTGCCGAGTTGCCCACATTCTAACTTGTGCTAATTACTGGGTGGCCACGCTGCTGGATTCCCGTTACAAGGACAACGTACCGTCCTTAATTCCGTCACTGGAGCATGATCGTAAGATGCGCGAGTACAAGCGCACGCTGGTAGACGCGCTGCTGGTGGCATACCCACCTGACAGCAGGGGCACATTGGAAGCACAAGGCGAAGGCAGAGGAGGAGGAAGAGGTCGCCAACGCAGCTGGGGCACCACCAGCACCTCAACAGGCAGGGTTAGCTTGGCCGAAATGTGGAAAAGCTTTGTCGGCACGCCACAATAACAAGCACTACCAGCTGATATGGAACGTCTTAGCAGGAGGCAGCATTTCGGCAACATGGTAGAGCAATATGTGTGCCTACACGTACTGAATGACGGGTCTGCCCCCTTCAACTTTTGAGTTTCCAAATCGGGCACATGGCCTGAGCTTGCCCTTTATGCCTTGGAGGTGCTGGCCTGCCCTGCAGCCAGTGTATTGTCTGAACGTGTGTTTAGCATGGCAGGGGGCATTATCACAGACAAGCGCAGTCGCCTGTCCACAGCCAATGTGGACAAGCTCATGTTCATTAAAATGAACCAGGCATGGATTCCACAGAACTTGTCCGTACCTTGTGCAGAAAAGACATTTATACTGTCCTTAACCAGCCATTGTTAAACTACAGCGCAATTGCTCATTGTTGTATTTTGGATATTTCAAACTCTTTTGGAGAGTACCCTAATTTTAAAAAAATTTAAAAATTAAAACCAAAAAACTGTATTGGCTACCTCGTCCTCCTCCACCGCCGCTTCCACCTACACCGCTATGTCCACAGCCTCCCCAACCTCCTACCCCATATAGACCTCCACCTAATCAAGATTTTTATTTTTTGTACGTATTATTTTTTTTTTTATGTCATTTCACTTATTTGTCTGTTACATTTTTTCGGGTGAAATTCACCAATTTTTGGCTGTAAAATACCCCTGCTCTACCTAGTAGACAGGTTAATAAATTTTGCAAATTTTTCCGTTACATTCTTGGGTGACATTTTACCATTTTTGCCGTGAATAAACCCCTGCTCTGCATAGATGACAGGGAATTAAATTTGTAAAATTTGTCTTTAATTGGCCCTTTCATTCGATCCTTCCGCTTTAATAACTTGTCCCACATTTCAGCTCGATCACATTGCAGGCATTGACCTCCTTTGGATGTGGTATCCCTTTCTCACGCTCCCTCTCCGGCGTGGAACCCTGATTCGCCAATAACCGTGATCAACATTTTAGGCTCAGAAAAGAACATCGAAAGTTGATAGAGAAGATATCCAAATGGATCGTGAACATCACAGGGACGTGCGACATGGTGGGGCAGTATGTGTGCACACGCCTACACGAACTGACTGATGGGTTTTCCCCCTGCAACTTCTGGGTCTCATGGCCTGAGCTTGCCCTTTACGCCTTGGAGGTGCTGGCCTGTCCTGCAACCAGTGTATTGTCTGAACGTGTGTTTAGCACAACTAGAGGGGGTTATCACAGGTTATATTTCCCAATGTTTTGGGGTGTACCTTAATTTTAAAAAATTAAAATAAATTTAAAACCGAAAAGAAGTGTAGGCTACCTCCTCCTCCACCGCCACTTCCACCTACACCGCCACATCCAACCTCATACTTCATATGGACCTCGTCCTCCTAGATCAAGATTATTATTTTTTATTTTTACATATTTTATGTTATTTTAAGTCATTTCTCTATCCAGCACTTGCCATGCTCTTAACCACATTCTGATGCCATTTGCAGCCCTCTAGCCCTTTCCATGACATTTTTAGAGCCATTTTAGTGCTCAAAAGTTCGGGTCTCCATTGACTTCAATGGGGTTCGGGTTCGGGGTCAAGTTCAGGTCCCGAACTCAAACTTTTTGTGATGTTCGGCCGAGCCCGAACATCCAGGTGTTTGCTCAACTCTAGTTATGACATTAATGGTGTACTGCACCCTATGTGTACTCTGCTTGTTGGGGTTATCTATAACAATATCTAGCATGCTTCTGAGATATATGTTTTAATTGAGATTTTGGACCAATAAACAAATTGATATTTTTATATTTTGCCTTGGTCGATTTTTCCTGTTGTGGTTTTGTATATGGTGTGGAGCAAGACTACTCACTTTTCATGTGGGCATATGTAGGTGTTATTAGTTGCACAGACTGCCAGAGGATGCGCCTAAATTCATGTTGAGACTTTGCCTCGTCATAAATTGGGAGCATCCCTCCGGCAGTGAAAGGGATATCAAGACGAGTGCAGAAAGTGTCAAACTTGATAAATCCCTCCATAAATGTTTTCATCTTAAAATAGAATATTTTGTTTGATTGGAAATTATAATGTATCCTAATTTTGTCCAAATTATGTCAATGTAAATAAACTTTTTTTTTATTCAAAGGCCTTTTCTGACTTTTATAAATAAAATGGCCTTTGCCTTTAATTTCGGTCAAAAATTATTTTATTTTAATGCATCTTCATACACTACATAAGAATAACATATTGCAAAGATGTAATAAATTCCAAAACTAATATTAAAGAACTCACATGCTCCCAATTAAGCCATTCAAATATGAATTATTCCAAATACAAAAGCCCTGATTTTAAAATATGTTAAGCCTATAATTACTGGCTCAAGCTGAGCATGGTGATTCCAAGCAGTAGAAAATGACATTGGAAATCACATGCCATGTACTGTATGTTATATCAACGGGCAAAAAACCCTGAATGTTAAAGAACTGTCAACATCAGGGAACTTCATTTATTAACAAGGTGGTCATTGCTTTGATTAAAGAGACTATACTCCGGTTGTAATTTAGATTGATGCATTTGGCTAACCTTCAATGCCAGTTTTTGGTCGTCTGAAAGTGATTGTCATTTGATTAATGCCAAAAGCATTTTTCATGTACCTTTAAACACAAATCATTTCAAACAAATGTTCAACTATATGGAAGTTTTAATATGTCTTCATATTTTAAAATGTTGATATTGCATAATTATGCTACATTTACTATGCATTTAAAGGGAACCGGTCATCAACTTTATGCTGAACTCACTGAGGGCAGCATGAAGTAGTGACAGAAATGATGATGTCAGCGGTGTGTCCCTCATGAGCTAAAAGTAAGTGGTTGCTGAGAACCAGCATCATAATCATTGCAGCCCAGGCCTGGAAAAGAGTCAAATCTACCTGAGAAGAGTCCTGGTTATTCATAATCTCCTGCTCTCCTCGCCCATCTGCTAATGATTGGCAGCTCTCTCCTAGAGAGAAAGGGAGAAAACTAGGTAGAAGACTGTCAGTCATCAGCAGGTGGGCAGGAGAGCAGGAATTCATGAATAACCATGACTCTTCTCAGGTGGCCGTGACTCTTTTCCAGGCCCTGTCTGCAATTATTCTGAATGATGTTGGTTCTCAGCAACCACTTAAGCCTCATGCAGACGTCCGTGGAACACGGTCCGTGAGATACCGGACTGGCATCCTGCTTAGTGCAGGAGCGCACGGCGTCATTAGTTGCTATAACGCCGTGCACTTTGTGCCGCCTCCACAGCACAGTAATACACTAGTATAGATCATACTAGTGTATTACTGTACTTTGGCGGCGGCACAAAGCACACGGCGTTATAGCAACCAATGACGCTGTGCGCTCCTGCACTAAGCAGGATGCCAGTCCGGTATCTCACGGACCGTGTTCCACGGACGTCTGCATGAGGCTTTACTGTTAACTTTTATATTAAAGACCACTGAAACTCACCTGTCTCTACTTTAAGCTGCCGTTAATATGGGCAGCATAAAGTTGATGGCAGGTTCCCTTTTAATCTATCATTTTCTAGCTGCTTCATAGATGACAGTGTGAACCACAGGGCTGTTGCCTTAGGCCTCTTTCACACGGCCGTGCGCTGGCGAGCCTGTGCTGCGGACCGCAAATTGCGGTCCGCAATGCATGGGCACCCACCGTGGGGCAGCCGTATGTGGATCACGGACTAATTCACTTGAATAGGGTCCGTGATCCGTCCATTCCGCAAAAAGATACAACAAGTTCTATATTTTTGCAGAACAGAAGCACGGAACAGAACACCACGAAAGCACTCCGTAGTGCTTCCGTGGGGTTCTGTTCCCTGCTTCCGTTCCGCACCGCATCTCTGGATTTGCGGACCCATTCAAGTGAATGGGTCCGCATCCGTGATGTGGAATGCACACGGCTGGTAAACTGTGTATTAGGTCAGTAAAAAAAAAAATCACAGGGACATGCACTACTGTGATGTGGACCAAGCACGCCCATTGAAGTCTATAGTTTTGTGAAATTCACTGACACACATCCGTGTTGCATCTGTTTTTCACTGAAGACTAATAGGAGATTCTTTGGAAATTAATTTTCAGCTGAGCAACGTCAGTAAATTACGGATGACACACAGATGGTAAAAATGGACACATGTACCAACCACATATCTTTCACGGACATCTTCATGGGTGAAACACGTACGCTTTTTTCATGGACGTGACACTGACATGGAAATGTGAATGAGGCCTCAGTGTTTGGTCAGTGATTTCATCAGTGATTGTGAGCCAAAACCAAGTGTGGGTCAAAAACATAGAATAGGTACAAATCTTTCCATTATACATTATATCTGTTTAGCTTTTTGGTTTCGGCTCACAATCACTGGTAGAAATCACTGATCAAACACTGACTGTGTGAATGCAGTCTTACATTAGGAGTAGAGATGAGCAAAGTTTTGGAAAATTTGATTCGGCTGCTTCGCCAAATTTTACAAAACAATTTGCTTTGTTACAAATTACTTTGTCACAAAGCAAATTTTTTTGTAAGTAGCGTGTGCAATGACAGGGAGCTGCGATAGCACCACTCCCCATCATTGTACCGATTAGATACCGTGTTTATACATGATCGAGGCATCTGAGAGTAATAATAATGTGTAAAATTAACATTAAAAAAAGTAAATCATACTTATCGCCTACATTTGCACACGACAGGCTGGCCGCCTTCATCTTGCTTGAAGATCTTGCGTGGCCCGAGATGACAGCATCACGCTAGCTGGCGTGGTGACGTCATACATCAACACATATGGATTTCGGCTGAGATCTTCAATCAAGATGACTGCGACCGGCTCGTTGTGAGCAAATAGAGGAGGTAACTATGATTTTTTTATTTATTTTTTTACACTATTTCAAGTTAAATCCATTCGCTACCACTGGAGCATGAGGAAATTCGACTTCGAGGCGAATCAAACTTATCCTGAAATTCGGATATAATTCCACTTTGTTGGATTCGATTTGCTCAACTCTCTGATTAGGAGACAGTAGACATAAGGACTTATGAACTGTAGACTTGCCCCAAGTTGGACCTAATGAAGAGACTTCTGCAGACTTGAAATATGTTGCTCTGATGTTTCTGTAATAAAGCTCTGATGGTGTTTGTAACCACCATTGAACTCTGTTCTATTGGAGCCTAATCCAAATCCACAGGTTCCATTATTTATAAATACTGTATACGAGTGTCAGTGTTTCCAGGGCTTAGTCAAGGTGCTGAATCTTCTTAAAAAGTCCAGTCCTATACAGAGACTTACTAAATGTGCTCCATCGTATGGCGGCTTATCGGCAATGCTCCATGGAAAACAAATATGCAAAGATGTATCTCCCAAGAAAGAGAACCATCGCACCAGCGCCACCTATTGGAAGTGACTCCCTATGAGTCAAGATTCGACTTTCCAACAAGCCTTGGGATTTGACAAGCCAAATATCGATCCATACACTGTACTGATGAGGGGCAACCCCCTTCCCGCGAAACAGCTGTGTACTGATGGATATCTGGCCTAGCTATATTCCCTTATACAAATCCCAAGGCCTGTTGGAAAGTCAGATCTTAACTCATAGGGGAACATTTCCAATAGATAGTGCTTCAGGGGAAAATGGCAAACATTAGTCTACTCATATAACCCTTTAAATAGACTCTTGAATTTAAAGGTGTTTTCCAAGAGTTTAATACTGATGACCTATCCTCAGTATCTGATCGTGGGGGTCTAACACCTGAAACCCCGACGATCAGCTGTTCGAGAAGGCACTAGAATTTGCAGTAGTGCCGTGGCCTTCTCCAGCTTTTCCTAGGCCAAGTGCTGACACATTCATCGGTCATGTGGTCTTGGCGTAGCTCAGCCCCATTAAAGTGAATGGGGCTGAGCTGCAATACTAAGCAGAGCCGCTATATAATGTACACTCACCTAAAGAATTATTAGGAACACCTGTTCTATTTCTCATTTATGCGATTATCTAGTCAACCAATCACATGGCAGTTGCTTCAATGCATGTAGGGTTGTGGTCCTGATCAAGACAATCTCCTGAACTCCAAACTGAATGTCAGAATGGGAAAGAAAGGCGATTTAAGCAATTTTGAGCGTGGCATGGTTGTTGGTGCCAGACGGGCCGGTCTGAGTATTTCACAATCTGCTCAATTACTGGGATTTTCACGCACAACCATTTCTAGGGTTTACAAAGAATGGTGTGAAAAACATCCAGTATGCGGCAGTCCTGTGGGCGAAAATGCCTTGCTGATGCTAGAGGTCAGAGGAGAATGGGCCGACTGATTCAAGCTAATAGAAGAGCAACGTTGACTGAAATAACCACTCGTTACAACCGAGGTATGCAGCAAAGCATTTGTGAAGCCACAACACGCACAACCTTGAGGCGGATGGGCTACAACAGCAGAAGACCCCACCGGGTACCACTCATCTCCACTACAAATAGGAAAAAGAGGCTGCAATTTGCACAAGCTCACCAAAATTGGACTGTTGAAGACTGGACAAATGTTGCCTGGTCTGATGAGTCTCGATTTCTGTTGACATTTAAATGGTAGAGTCCAAATTTGGCCATCCCTCATGACCATCATGTACCCATCCTCTGATGGCTACTTCCAGCAGGATAATGCACCATGTCACAAAGCTCGAATCATTTCAAATTGGTTTCTTGACAATGAGTTCACTGTACTAAAATGGCCCCCACAGTCACCAGATCTCAACCCAATCGAGCATCTTTGGGATGTGGTGGAACGGGAGCTTAGTGCCCTGGATGTGCATCCCTCAAATCTCCATCAACTGCAAGATGCTATCCTATCAATATGGGCCAACATTTCTAAAGAATGCTATCAGCACCTTGTTGAATCAATGCCACGTAGAATTAAGGCAGTTCTGAAGGGAAAAGGGAGTCCAACACCGTATTAGTATGGTGTTCCTAATAATTCTTTAGGTGAGTGTATATTGCTGTGATTGGTGAACATGGAGAAGGCCGCAACACTCACAGGAGCATCTGTGCCTTCTCAAACAGGTAATCGGCGGGGGTTAGGGTATTGGACCTCCACCAATCAGATACTGATCACCTATCCAGAGGATAGGTGATCAGTATTAAAGTCTCGGAAAACCCCTTTAAATGGATGTCTTCATACTCAGCAGATTTGGTTGCAAACATTTTCTGCAACTGAAAATCTGTTTCATTCAACTGAATGGGATTGTTAAAGCGGCAAGCACATGGATATCTACAAGGCCCATTCAGGGGAGTGGAACAGATTTTTGGTACCAGAAAATTTCTGTGAAACTATTGTATGTGAAGGTAAATTTTGAATTTAAATAGGGCAATGCAAGTGTATGCCAGAGATATATGGGTGGCAATAGCAGCTATGTGTCATATTGATTAATTTTATATTTATTAATACCATTGCAGTCTGCTTTTGTAAATTCAATAAAAAAAAATAATTAAAAAAAAATGCATGTTACTCAGTTAACTTTACGTTGTATTGTCTTTGCTAAGGTTCACTGCAAAACTGAGAAGTATTTATCAATTTAATGAAAGCTGTGATTTTGGCAGGAGAAGGGGAATTTATCTCAAGAGGGAAAAGATTCACTACGCTGTGTTCCTGTAAGTAAGTGAATAAGAAGATACTCCTTTGAAGTTTAATTCTCCCATTTATGTGAACTTGTGAACCACTCTTGGGTCTGCACATATTTATATATGACTTTAATAAAAATTGGATGATTTTATTTTGTTACAGTTCCACATTTAAAGGGCATATGTATCTATGAAACTGGCTGACCTGTTACATGTGCACTTGGCAGCTGAAGGTATCTGTGTTGGTCCCAAGGGCGTAACTACCATAGCGGGAGACCATGCGACTGAGGGAGCCCAGTTGAGATCATCTCCTCTTCGACTGGGGTGAAAACTTGATCAGGACTCTACCCTCTAAAGCAGGCATGCTCAACCTGCGGCCCTCCAGCTGTTGCAAAACTACAACTCCCAGCATACCTGAACAGCCTACAGCTATCAGACTACAGCAGGGCATTGTGGGAGTTGTAGTTTTACAACAGCTGGAGGGCCGCAGGTTTTCTAAATGGGTTCATTTGTGGGGTGTTTCTACTGTCTGGGCATTGTAGAACCTCAGGAAACATGACAGGTGCTCAGAAAGTCAAAGTGCGTAAATTAATTTTTTTGCACCATAGTTTGTAAACACTATAACTTTTACCCAAACCAATAAATATACAGTTATTGCATTTTTTTTTATCAAAGACATGTAGAACAATACATTTTGAGAAAAATTTATATAGAAATGTATTTTTTTTAAAAAAAATTTTACAACAGAAAGTGAAAAATGTCTTTTTTTGCAAAAATTTCGGTCAATTTCGATTACTATAAAAAATAAGTAAAAATATCAGCAGGAATGAAATACCACCAAATGAAAGCTCTATTAGTGAGAAGAAAAGGAGGTAAAATGTATTTGGGTGGTAAGTTGCATGACCGAGCAAAAAACCGTGAAAGTAGTGTAGTGCAGAATTGTAAAAAGTGGTCTGGTCATTAAGGGGGTTTAAGCTAGGGGAGCTGAGGTGGTTAACAAATGACCCCCATAGTCATTTCTATTTCTACCAAGAAAAACAGAGGAACAGATCAACAAGAAATAAAATAAAAAATCTCTGTTAAAAACAGCGTCAGTCTGTATTTGTCAGATACGAGTGAATCATTATAATTAGAGATGAGCGAATCAAAGTTGATGAAGTGGAGTTCAATCTGAATTTCACGAAAAATTTGATTCGCACCGAATCCGAATTTCCTCACGCTTCGTGGTAACAAATAAAATGGCTGATGCACGTGTTAGAACATGGAGCAAATAACTCTGAGAAAGAGGGATCACCCACAATGCCATGCATGCAGCCAATCAGCAGCCAGCCCTGTGATGTCACAGCCCTATAAATAGCCTCAGCCATCTCGGATTCTGCAATTTTTCCAGTGTGCTTAACGCAGGGAGAGACGTCAGTAGGTGCTACGGACAGTGGTAGAAAAGACTTTATTGTGCTGAAAAAATGATTTACAAGTTCAGGGAAAGATTAGTCAAGGTGTAGGGAATGCATAGGGAGGCATCATCTACATTATAAAAGAACAGGATGCAATAGAAGAGTGTACAGCCTGGGTAATAGGAGCGATTCTATTACACCTTGCTGCACTAATTGTGGATCCAAATTGGTGTTATACTGCTGCTTTTAGTTTTTTTGCACTATATGATGCATCAGTAATTCCAGCAAACCTTGCTTGTGATTGGGGTGCAAGTTCTGTGTGATACAGCCATTTAAGGGGTATATTATTAGGATAAATACAAACGTCCTATTAGCCGTCCTGGGTTGATTTTTTTTTACTTTTTTGTGGGAGTGTATTAATAGAAAAAGAAAAAAAGAAAAAATATATGTTATAATAGCCGTTCGGCGGTGAAGTTACATTGTACTACAGCCATTTATGGGGTGTATTTATAGGAAAGATACTTAAGTCCATTAGCCGTTCTGCGTTGATTTGACATTATTATATTTTTTTGGGGGGGTGTATAAATAGGAAAAAAAAAAGGGAAAAATATGTCATAAGTGCCATTCGGCGAATAAGTTACATTGACCTACAGCCATTTACGTGGTGTATTAAAATGAAATATGCGTACATCCCATTAGTTTTGCATTCTCTGGTGAATTGTGATTATATATTTTTTTGGGGTGGGAGTTCATTAATCGGCAAAAAATTTATATATGTCTTAATTGCCATTCAGCGGTGAAGTAGCATTGTACTACAGCCATTTAGTGGTGTACAAAAAGGAAATATACGTACGTCCCATTAGCCATTCTGCAGTGAATTGTGATTAATTTGTTATATTTCTTTTTTGGGGTGTAGAAATAGGAAAAAATACATGTCATAATTGGCATTCAGCGGTGAAGTTACATTGTACTACAGCCATTTACGTGGTATAGTAAAAGGAAAAAAGGAAAGATACGTACGTCCCGTTAGCCGTTCTACAGTGAATTGTGATTGTGATATTTATTTTTTGTGGTGTAGTTATAAGAAAAAGAATACGTCTTAAATGACCTTCTGCAGTGAATTGTGTTTTTTTTTTTTTTAGGGGGGGGTAACATTGCACTACAGCCTTTTTTGGGGGGTAATATTTTAGTTTTCATTAAATTCTTTTATCATACAGTATGTCATACAGACAGATGACAGGCCCTTCAAAGGAAACCGGCAGTGGGCAAAATGTTTCTGTCGCAGGCAGCAGAAGAAAGGGGAGCGGCAGCAGGAGTCACAGCTAGAGGCCTAAGCTCCCAGTGTCATCTAGCGGTCGTATCTTGACCAGAAACAAAGCGGTGCTTGAATGGTTGACTCGGTCTTTGACTTTTTTGCAAGTGACATCAGACACCCCCAGCCAAGAGTTGGTGAGTTCCTCTGACACGACGCTTAGTTGGCATGGCCCGGGAGCAGGCCATGTGCCCCACCTATCCTGAACCTTCCTTTGTCATTTTCTGTTCCCTCAGCGCGAGAAGTATTATTTGCCGTAGGCTCGGCTCCACTTTCCAGCGAGGACGAACTACTAGAGGACAGTCAGCAGCTACTGCCCAGCCAAGATCTGGAGGAGACATCCGCTGCTTCCTCCGGTAGGCGGGCAAGTAGTGATGATGATAGTCGCGTGGAAGCAGGTGTTGCGAGCGGTCAGGCTCCTGGCCCTGAGACGGTTGAGGGGGACATCAGTGACATGCAAACAGTAGCAGATGATGATGATGATAATGTAGCCGATCACACTTGGCAGACGGGTGAAGAAGGGGCTTCATCATCAGAAGAACGGGGTGGCAGCTAACGTGTGTGACAGAGGCTGAGTCAGCAGGGTAGCAGCAGTGGGAGTTTGGGAGCCAAACGTGCCTAGTGTAGACCACCCGCTTTGCAGGAGCCTACCGGCCTGGGAAGTAGCAGTGCAGGTGTTCACAGAGGCAGCGGTAGCAGACAGTCAGTGCAGAGTGTCAGGGGGAAAATGCCATACTCTGCGGCGCAGAAGCTGAACGTGCTCCTGGCCAAGTTGATGGTGCTACAGTACCTCCCTTTTCAAGCGGTACTGTCCCACAGTACGTCATTCCCAGCTACCACTACTTTTCCAGGCGAGCCATCCCTTCCCTGCACAACCAAGTGGGGGACAAAATCAGGTGTGCACTGCGCAACGCCATCTGTGGCAAGGTCCACCAAACTACAGATACGTGGACCAGTAAGCTGTCCCTAACAGCACACTGGGTAAATGCAGTGGCGGCTGGGCCTGAGGCAGATTGGCACATGTCCTTCCACCACTGAGAATTGCACGGCATTTCTATTTGCCTTCTGTTGCTTCTGTTGCTTCCTCCTCCTACTCCGCTTCCTCATCCTCTACCGCCTTCTCATACCATTACCATCAACTTCAGCACAGCCAGGGGTAAATGACAGCAGGCAGTTTTAAAACTTATCTGTTTGGGGGACAAACCCCACACCGCGCAGGAGCTGTGGACGGGCATGGAACAACAGACCGATGAGTGGTTGGTGCCAGTGAGCCTGAAGCCCGGCCTGGTGGTGTGCGATAATGGGCGAAATCTTGTAGCAGCTCTGAGCCTAGCCGATTTGACGCACTTCCCTTGCCTGGCGCATGTGCTGAATTTGGTGGTGCAGAGGTTCCTGAACAATTACCCCAATATGTCAGAGCTGCTGCAGAAAGTACAGGCCATCTGTGCGCGCTTTCAGCGTTCTCATCCTGCTGCTGCTCGACTGTCACCACTGCAGTGTAACTTCGGCATTCCCGCTCACCCCCTTATATGCGACGTTCCCACAAGGTGGAACTCCACTTTGCACATCCTGTCCAGACTATGCGAGCAGCAGCAGGCAATAGTGGAGTTTCAGCTGCAGCACGCACGGGTGAGTCGCTTTGCGGAACAGCAATACTTCACCACCACCGAGTCGGCCTCCATGCGAGAAATGTGTGCCTTGTTGCGCTGTTTCTACTACTCCACCAACATGGCCAGTACCGATGACGCCGTTCTCAGCATTACTATCCCAATTCTATGCCTTCTTGAAAAAACGCTTCGGACAATGATGGAAGAGGATGTGGCACAGGAAGAGAAGGAACAGGAATAATTTACAAGGGTTTCAGGCCAGTCATTCACAAGTGGCTCTGAGGGTGGGTTTATGCACCAACATATGCCAGGTACACAATTGTCCAGCCAGCGCAAAGTTCTGGAGGATGACGAGGTGGAGGATGAGGAGATGGAGGAGGAGGAGGAACTATGTTCACACCAGGGTGGCACTGTCACGGAAGGTGTACAATAAACAAGACAATGCAAAATGAATATATGACTCACTGGATCCAAAACTAAGGAACAAAAAGGGAGACCTCTGCATCAGACCTGGCTCTCTCCCTTACTGCTCAGTCTATGCAATAATCCCAATGGTGGATAATCGCATATCCTCGTACCTCGACTATATAACACCTGAACACCCTACAATAGTGAAGGGACACGACCACCGGCTCCCTACACTAGACACGGAGGGAGTCAGGGTCACCTGGGATCCAGCAAACAGAAAATCACAGATGAATGTACAACACTTAACTTGTAGAAGACTAGGAAATAGGATCAGCATGCACACACACTCCAGGAAGCTGTATAAACCGCACACTAATGCATTATGGGGAGGAATTTAAAGGGATGCAATCAGTCCAACTACATGACAGCTGAGAGAGGCTAACGAGATGAGGAACTGAAAACCAAAAACAAAGAAAACTCAAGGAGGAGGTTCTGAAAGGCTTCTGTCAGAGCTTCTCAGCTGTCTGGTTGTGACAGTACCCCTCCCTCTACGAGTGGACTCCGGACACTCAGAGCCCACCTTCTCAGGATGGGACCTATGGAAAGCCCTGATGAGACGAGGGGCCTTAATGTCCATCACTGGGACCCACATCCTCTCCTCAGGACCATAACCCTCCCAATGAACGAGGTACTGGAGAGAACCGCGGACAAGAGGAGAATCCACAATCCTAGAGACCTGAAATTCAAGATTCCCATCAACCATAATCGGAGGAGGAGGCAAAGGCGAGGGTACAATGGGTTGAACATAAGGTTTCAATAAGGACTTATGAAAAACATTATAGATCTTCCAAGTCTGAGGAAGATCAAGACGGTAGGCAACAGGATTGATGACAGACAGGATTTTGTAAGGCCCAATAAACCTAGGACCCAACTTCCAGGAGGGAACCTTCAATTTGATATTCTTGGTAGACAACCACACCAGATCACCAACATTCAGGTCCGGACCAAGCACACGTCTCTTATCTGCCACACGCTTATATCTCTCACTCATGCTCTTTAGATTATCCTGAATCTTTTGCCAAATAGATGACAAAGATGAGGAGAATCTGTCCTCATCAGGTAAACCAGAAGACCCCTCTCCCGAGAAAGTCCCAAACTGCGGATGAAACCCATATGCACCAAAAAATGGTGACTTATCAGAGGACTCCTGACGACGGTTATTTAAAGCAAACTCAGCAAGGGACAAAAAAGAACACCAATCCTCCTGATTCTCCGCCACAAAACAGCGCAGATATGTCTTCAGATTCTGATTGACGCGCTCTGTCTGGCCATTCGACTGCGGGTGGAAAGCAGAAGAGAATGACAACCAAACCCCCAAGCGAGAACAGAAAGCCTTCCAGAATCTGGAAACAAACTGCGTGCCCCTATCAGAGACTATGTCTGAAGGTAATACCATGCAATTTGACAATGTGATCAATAAATGCCTGCGCCAGCGTCTTAGCATTGGGCAAACCAGGAAAAGGGATGAAATGCACCATTTTGCTAAAACGGTCTACCACCACCAGAATCACAGTCTTCCCCGAGGAATGAGGCAGGTCCGTTATGAAGTCCATGGACAGATGTGTCCAAGGACGGGAAGGAATGGGTAAGGGAAGGAGAGGACCTGATGGCCTTGAATGAGGGACTTTGGCACGAGCGCAGGTCTCGCAGGCTGCCACAAAACCATCAACCGACTTACGAAGCGCAGCCACCAGAATCTCTGAGCGATGAGATCCACTGTGGCTCTTGCCCCCGGGTGCCCAGCAAGGACCGTATCGTGGTGTTCCTTAAAAATCTTGTGTCTTAAAGCGAGAGGCACAAACAACCTCCCAGGAGGACAAAGATCAGGAGCCTCTGACTGGGCTGCCTGCACCTCTGCCTCCAATTCAGGAAAAAGAGCAGAGACCACCACACCTTCAGCCAAAATGGGACCCGGGTCTTCAAAATTCCCACCTCCCGGAAAACAACGTGACAGGGCATCTGCCTTCACATTCTTAACCCCAGGGCGTAACGTGACAACAAAATTAAACCTTGAAAAGAACAAAGACCATCTGGCCTGTCTCGGGTTCAGACGCTTGGCTGACTCCAAGTAGGCCAGATTTTTATGGTCAGTAAACACGGTAATAGGGTGTCTGGCTCCCTCTAGCCAATGGCGCCATTCCTCAAAAGCCAACTTGATGGCCAACAATTCCCTATCTCCCCCATCGTAATTTCTCTCTGCGGAGGAGAGTTTCTTCGAGAAAAAGGCACACGGTCGCCATTTGGCAGGAGAGGAACCCTGAGTCAAGACCGCACCCACACCCACCTCAGAAGCATCAACCTCAACTATGAAGGGTAGAGAAATATCAGGTTGTACCAAGATGGGAGCGGAAGCAAAACTCTCCTTGATATTAGAAAAGGCCTTACGTGCCTCTACCGACCAGGAAGAAAAATCTACCCCCTTTCTGATCATATCAGTGAGTGGTTTAACAATAGAGGAATAATTCAAAATAAACTTCCTGTAATAATTGGCAAAGCCTAAAAAACGCATCAGCGCCTTCTTATTCTCAGGAAGCTCCCACTCAAGCACAGCGCGGACCTTCTCGGGGTCCATGCGAAAACCAGAAGCGGAGAGAAGAAACCCCAGAAATTAAATTTCTGGAACCGCAAACACACATTTTTCCAGTTTCGCGTATAATTTATTCTCACGCAGGATGAGCAAGACCTGACGTAAGTGTTCCTTATGAGTTTTGAAATCAGGAGAAAAAATCTAAATGTCATTCAAATACACTAATACAAATTTTTCCATTAAATGATAAAAAATGCTGTTCACGAAATGCTGAAAAACGGCTGGGGCATTCATCAAACCAAAAGGCATAACCAAATTCTCAAAATGGCCCTCAGGGGTATTGAAGGCCGTCTTCCATTCGTCTCCATCTCTGACCCTGACCAGGTTGTATGCCCCTCTTAGATCTAACTTGGAAAAGACTTTAGCCCCAACAATCTTGTTAAACAGGTCCGGGATCAGAGGAAGCGGATAAGGGTCACGAATAGTGATACTGTTCAGCTCCCTGAAATCCAGACAAGGTCTTAAAGAACCATCTTTTTTCTTAACAAAGAAAAAAACAGCGGCAACAGGTGACTTCGAGGGTCGTATGTGTCATTTTCTCAGACTCTCAGAGATATAAGCACGCATAGCGACCCCTTTCAGGTTGGGAGAGGTTGTATAAATGAGATTTAGGCAGCTTGGCACCTGGGATGAGATTAATAGGGCAATCGTACTCCCTGTGCGGGGGCAAATCCTGAACTCCACTCTCAGAGAAGACATCCGAAAATTCAGAGAGAAAAAGTGGTACAGACTTAGTAGAAACCTCAGAAACAAATGTCGTGAGGCAATTCTCTCTGCAAAAGATACTCCAACCATTTATTTGCCTCGCTTGCCAATCAATAGTGGGGTTATGTTTAGTGAGCCAGGGTAGCCCCAACACAAGAGGAGTAGGTAATCCGCTAAGGACGAAACATGACACATCCTCAACATGAGCATCACTCACAATTAAACGAATATTGTGAACTATGCCCTTTAATGATTTCTGAGAAAGTGGAGCGGAATCAATAGCAAAAACAGGAATATCCTTTCCCAAAGTGCACACCTGGAAACCATGAGTTATCGCAAAATGATTATCAATGAGATTGACAGCTGCTCCACTATCTACAAAAATCTCACAAAAAATGTTCTTGCTCTCTAGCGCCACCCTTGCAGACAGGACAAAACGGGAACTACAAGCAAACGGAAAACCTTCAATTTCCGCTTCAACCCTGCCAATAGTAACAGATGGAACATTTTTAAAAGATTTTTTCCTTTTTGTTTCTTTATTACTCCCAGAAAACTGCCTGAATCTCCTAGAGGGACAAACATTTGCCAAATGATTTATACCTCCACAACAAAAACAAACCTTCCCATGCGGGCTGAATCTTTTATTGTCAGAGGCAATCAACCCCAGCTGCATTGGCTCCTGCTCAGAAGGGGCTGACAGCGACTGAGACCCCTGCGCACAGAATGAGACCGCTGCACTGTCCTGGGACTGAGTATGACAGGAAGGAGAGATCTCTCCTCTCTCTCTAAGACGCCTGTCAATACGAACGGCCTGAGACATAGCAGAGTCCAAGGAGATAGGCCTCTCATGAAAGGCAAATGCATCTTTCAATCCCTCTGAAAGACCATGGCAAAATTGACTTCGAAGTGCAGCATCATTCCAACCAGTATCAGCTGCCCATCTCCGAAATTCTGAGCAGTATATCTCTGCGGATTGTTTACCCTGGCATAACAGACGTAGTCTAGACTCAGCCAAAGCAACACGATCCGGATCATCATATATCTGACCCAGGGCTAAAAAGAATTCATCCACTGAACGGAGGGGCCGTGCCCCCACCAGCAGCGAAAAGGCCCACGACTGAGCGTTACCCCTGACCAGCGATATAATGATCCCCACCCTCCGTTCCTCATCACCAGAGGAATGGGGAAGAAGGCGAAAATGGAGTTTGCAAGCCTCTCTGAAACTCACAAAATTCTCACTACCCCCGGAGAACGTATCCGGGAGCGAGATCTTAGGCTCAGAACAAACTCCATGAACGCAAGCTGAACCGGTCACTAGAAACTGAGAAAGAGTCTTACAGAGATCAGCTACCTCCAATGAAAGACCCTGGAAGCGTTCAGTCAAAAGTGAAACCGGATCCATGCTTGAGACGGTTTTGGCGGTTTATAATGTCACGGAAGGTGTACAGGAAACAAGACAATGCAAAATGAATATATGACTCACTGGATCCAAAACTAAGGAACAAAAAGGGAGACCCCTGCATCAGACCTGGCTCTCTCCCTTACTGCTCAGCCTATGCAATAATCCCAATGGTGGATAATTGCATATCCTCGTACCTCGACTATATAACACCTGAACACCCTACAATAGTGAAGGGACACGACCACCGGCTCCCTACACTAGACACGGAGGGAGTCAGGGTCACCTGGGATCCAGCAAACAGAAAATCACAGATGAATGTACAACACTTAACTTGTAGAAGACTGGGAAATAGGATCAGCATGCACACACATTCCAGGAAGCTTTATAAACCGCACACTAATGCATTATGGGGAGGAATTTAAAGGGATGCAATCAGTCCAACTACATGACAGCTGAGAGAGGCTAATGAGATGAGGAACTGAAAACCAAAAACAAAGAAAACTCAAGGAGGAGGTTCTGAAAGGCTTCTGTCAGAGCTTCTCAGCTGTCTGGTTGTGACAGGCACCCAAACCAGCTCATGGCCATCACTGTTGGGTGGCTGGGGGGATTCAGAGGACACAGACGATACACCTCCCACAGAGGACAGCTTGTGGTTGCCTCTTGGCAGCCTAGCACCCATAAGCGATTACATGCTGCAGTGTCTCTGCAACGACCGCAGAGTTGGACACATTCTAACTTGTGCTGATTACTGGGTGGCTACGCTGCTGGATCCCCATTACAAGGACAATGTACCATCCTTAATTCCGTCACTGGAGCATGATTGTAAGATGCACAAGTGCACGCTGGTAGATTCACTTCTGATGGCATTCCCACCTGGTAGCAGGGGCACAGTGGAAGCACAAGGCGAAGGCAGAGGATGAGAAAGAGGTCGCCAACACAGCTGGGGCACCACCAGCACCTCAGAAGGCAGGGTTAGCATGGCTAAAATGTGGAAAACCTTTTCAGCATGCCACAACTAGTGATGAGCGGCAGGTGCCATATTCGATTTCGACGAAATTCGCGAATATTCGATAGAATATTCGTTTTATATTCGTCGAAATCGAATATTCGTCATTATTCTTGTTATCGCGATTAATATGCGATTTAAATAATCGAATTTCGATTTTAACTTAAAGGCTACTCTCCTATTGAAATTGCAATTCGATTTTTTCAAGTTATAAAATTCGAATTTCGATTTTAACTTAGCACTGCTATATGCCATATTAGTTAGCCTAATATGGCATATAGCAGTGCTAAGTTAAAATCGAAATTCGAATTTTATAACTTGAAAAAATCGAATTGCGATTTCAACGTAATTCTCAAATCCGACAGTACATTCTAGTATATGGAGTCGTTCCCATGGTGATGGGGACGCTCCATAAGCATGGAATATGGCTTCAATGGCTTGGTAGAATTAGCGAATTGACGAATATATTCGTTATATTCCACAAAACGAATATAACGAATGTATTCGTCATATTCCACAAAACGAATATAACGAATGTATTCGTCATATATCACAAAACGAAGATAACGAAGTATTCTGCATCTTCATTTTAGCTACATATTCATCAATTTCGCTAATTCTAGCAATGATATAGGAAAGTTAACTATAGAGACAGCTAAGTATAATTCGCTATGCGATTATATGACTGCTTTTTTTTATAAATAGTATAATTATAATAATTATCAGGTATTATAATTATTCTATTTATTTAAAAAAAAAGCAGTAATATAATCGCATAGCGAATTAAACTTAGCTGTCCAGTCAGTGCCCGTTGCCGCTTCTGCCGACTTCCATGCTCATGGAGCGTCCCCATCACCATGGGAACATCTCCATATACTAGAATGTACTGTCGGATTTGAGAATTACGTTGAAATCGCAATTCGATTTTTTCAAGTTATAATAATCGAATTTCGATTTTAACTTAGCACTGCTATATGCCATATTAGTTAGCCTAATATGGCATATAACAGTGCTAAGCTAAAATCGAAATTCGATTATTATAACTTGACATAATCGAATTGCGATTCCAACTTGGACCTGGTTTACTATATGGTTGGCTTCAATGGCTTGGTAGAATTAGCGAATTGACGAATATATTCGTTATATTCCACAAAACGAATATATTCGTCATATTCCACAAAACGAAGATAACGAAGTATTCGTCATATTCCACAAAACGAAGATAACGAAGTATTCTGCATCTTCATTTTAGCTACCTATTCATCAATTTCGCTAATTCTAGCAATGATATAGGAAAGTTGACTATAGAGACAGCTAAGTATAATTCGCTATGCGATTATATTACTGCTTTTTTTTTAAATAAATAGAATAATTATAATACCTGATAATTATTATAATTATACTATTTATAAAAAAAAGCAGTCATATAATCGCATAGCGAATTATACTTAGCTGTCTCTATAGTCAACTTTCCTATATCATTGCTAGAATTAGCGAAATTGATGAATAGGTAGCTAAAATGAAGATGCAGAATACTTCGTTATCTTCGTTTTGTGGAATATGACGAATACATTTGTTATATTCGTTTTGTGGAATATGACGAATACATTCGTTATATTCGTTTTGTGGAATATAACGAATATATTCGTCAATTCGCTAATTCTACCAAGCCATTGAAGCCATATTCCATGCTTATGGAGCGTCCCCATCACCATGGGAACGACTCCATATACTAGAATGTACTGTCGGATTTGAGAATTACGTTGAAATCGCAATTCGATTTTTTCAAGTTATAAAATTCGAATTTCGATTTTAACTTAGCACTGCTATATGCCATATTAGGCTAACTAATATGGCATATAGCAGTGCTAAGTTAAAATCGAAATTCGAATTTTATAACTCGAAAAAATCGAATTGCGATTTCAACGTAATTCTCAAATCCGACAGTACATTCTAGTATATGGAGATGTTCCCATGGTGATGGGGACGCTCCATGAGCATGGAAGTCGGCAGAAGCGGCAACGGGCACTGACTGGAGCAGCCAGGAAGCCAGGAATCCAAAGGACAGGTAAGAACAACTTTAGGGAAGTGGGAAAGAAAAAAATATAACAATAAAAAAAAAAAAAAAAAAAAAAAAAAGAATATTCGAAATATCGAATTTATATCACTATATTCGAAATATTCGCGAATTAGCGAAGTGCCGATATTCGCGAAAAAAATTCGATATTCGAATATTCGCGCTCAACACTAGCCACAACAACCAGCACCACCAGCTGATATGAAACGACTTAGCAGGAGGCAGCATTTCTTCAACATGGTGGAGCAGTATGTGTGCACACGCCTACATGTACTGACTAATGGGTCTGCCCCCTTCAACTTCTGGGTCTCGAAATTGGGCACATGGCCTGAGTTTGCCCTTTACGTCTTGGAGGTGCTGGCCTGCCCTGCAGCCAGTGTATTGTCTGAACGTTTGTTTAGATGGCAGGAGGAGGTTATGAAAGACAAGCGCAGCCCCCTGTCCACAGCCAATGTGGACAAGCTCACGTTTATTAAAATGAAACAGGCAGGGATCCCACAGGACTTGTCTGTACCTTGTGCAGAATAGACATGTATACCAGCCTCACCCAGCCATTGTTGTACTCGAACACACTTTCTTTGTTTTATTTTTTACATTTCCCAATGTTTTGGGGTCCATCCAAATTTGAACAAAAAAAATAAAATAATAAAATAAAAAACAAAATCCTCCTCCTCCTCCACCGCTGCTTCCACCTACACTGCCTACATTTTATGTTATTTCCCTATCCACATTTGTTTGCACAGCACTTGCCATGCTCTTAACAACATTTTTCAGCCCTCTAGCCCTTTCCATGACATTTTAGTGCTCCAAAGTTCGGGTCCTCATTGACTTCAATGGGGTTCGGGGTCAAGTTTGGGTCAAGTTCGGGTCCTGAATAGAGTTGAGCGAACACCTGGATGTTCGGGTTCGAGAAGTTCGGCCGAACATCCCGGAAATGTTCGGGTTCGGGATCCGAACCCGATCCGAACTTCGTCCCGAACCCGAACCCCATTGAAGTCAATGGGGACCCGAACTTTTCGGCACTAAAAAGGCTGTAAAACAGCCCAGGAAAGAGCTAGAGGGCTGCAAAAGGCAGCAACATGTAGGTAAATCCCCTGCAAACAAATGTGGATAGGGAAATGAATTAAAATAAAAATTAAATAAATAAAAATTAACCAAAATCAATTGGAGAGAGGTTCCATAGCAGAGAATCTGGCTTCCCGTCACCCACCACTGGAACAGTCCATTCTCAGATATTTAGGCCCCGGCACCCAGGCAGAGGAGAGAGGTCCCGTAACAGAGAATCTGTCTTCATGTCAGCAGAGAATTAGTCTGCATGTCATAGCAGAGAATGAGGCTTCACGTCAGCCACCACTGCAACAGTCCATTGGCATATATTTAGGCCCAGCACCCAGGCAGAGGAGGGAGGTCCCGTAACAGAGAATCTGTCTTCATGTCAGCAGAGAATTAGTCTGCATGTCATAGCAGAGAATGAGGCTTCACGTCAGCCACCACTGCAACAGTCCATTGGCATATATTTAGGCCCAGCACACACACAGGCAGAGGAGAGAGGTCCCGTAACAGAGAATCTGGCTTCATGTCAGCAGAGAATCAGTCTGCATGTCATAGCAGAGAATGAGGCTTCACGTCAGCCACCACTGCAACAGTCCATTGGCATATATTTAGGCCCAGCACACACACAGGCAGAGGAGAGAGGTCCCGTAACAGAGAATCTGGCTTCATGTCAGCAGAGAATCAGTCTGCATGTCATAGCAGAGAATGAGGCTTCACGTCAGCCACCACTGCAACAGTCCATTGGCATATATTTAGGCCCAGCACCCAGGCAGAGGAGGGAGGTCCCGTAACAGAGAATCTGTCTTCATGTCAGCAGAGAATTAGTCTGCATGTCATAGCAGAGAATGAGGCTTCACGTCAGCCACCACTGCAACAGTCCATTGGCATATATTTAGGCCCAGCACACACACAGGCAGAGGAGAGAGGTCCCGTAACAGAGAATCTGGCTTCATGTCAGCAGAGAATCAGTCTGCATGTCATAGCAGAGAATGAGGCTTCACGTCAGCCACCACTGCAACAGTCCATTGGCATATATTTAGGCCCAGCACACACACAGGCAGAGGAGAGAGGTCCCGTAACAGAGAATCTGGCTTCATGTCAGCAGAGAATCAGTCTGCATGTCATAGCAGAGAATGAGGCTTCACGTCAGCCACCACTGCAACAGTCCATTGGCATATATTTAGGCCCAGCACCCAGGCAGAGGAGGGAGGTCCCGTAACAGAGAATCTGTCTTCATGTCAGCAGAGAATTAGTCTGCATGTCATAGCAGAGAATGAGGCTTCACGTCAGCCACCACTGCAACAGTCCATTGGCATATATTTAGGCCCAGCACCCAGGCAGAGGAGGGAGGTCCCGTAACAGAGAATCTGTCTTCATGTCAGCAGAGAATTAGTCTGCATGTCATAGCAGAGAATGAGGCTTCACGTCAGCCACCACTGGAACAGTCCATTCTCAGATATTTAGGCCCCGGCACCCAGGCAGAGGAGAGAGGTCCCGTAACAGAGAATCTGTCTTCATGTCAGCAGAGAATTAGTCTGCATGTCATAGCAGAGAATGAGGCTTCACGTCAGCCACCACTGCAACAGTCCATTGGCATATATTTAGGCCCAGCACCCAGGCAGAGGAGAGAGGTCCCGTAACAGACAATCTGGCTTCATGTCAGCAGAGAATCAGTCTGCATGTCATAGCAGAGAATCAGGCTTCACGTCACCCACCACTGCAACAGTCCATTGTCATAAATTTAGGCCCAGCACTAGTGTTGAGCGGCATGTCCCATATTCGAATTCGCGAAATTTTGTGAATATTCGAAAGAATATTCGTAAAATATTCGCGATTATTCAAATTCGTTATTATTTCGCATATGCGATAATTCGAATTATCGCATAATACATATGCTATGCAAAATTCACATGTGCGCTAATGAAATCGCCTTACGAAGATTCGCAACTCAATTCAATCACTAATGTATGAATGCAATGCCCTTTGCCTCTGTTCTGGGACAAGTGTAGATATTCGCATGTGCGCTAATAAAATCGCCTTACGAAGATTCGCACCTCAATCACTTTCTAGGGAATGTGAGACTTTTGGGAATCAATCGAGATACAGTGGGGGGTGATGACAGTAGTTGACAGAGTACAGATCAATGTAATCTGTAAGGTGGAAAGTAAAATAAAAAATACGAATATTCGTAAATCGAATTTTACGAAGTTCTACGTATTCGCGAATATGGTGCTATACTATATGAATGCACAGGCCTTTGCCTCTCTGTTCTGGGGACAAGTGTAGATATTTGCATTTGCGTTAATAAAATCGCCTTACGAAGATTCGCAGCTCAATTCAATCACTAATGTATGAATGCAAAGCCCTTTGCCTCTGTTCTGGGACAAGTGTAGATATTCGCATGTGCGCTAATAAAATCGCCTTACGAAGATTCGCAACTCAATTCACTAATGTATGAATGCAAAGCCCTTTGCCTCTGTTCTGGGACGTGCCGATATTCGCATGTGCGCTAATAAAATCGCCTTACGAAGATTCGCAGCTCAATTCAATCACTAATGTATGAATGCAAAGCCCTTTGCCTCTGTTCTGGGACAAGTGTAGATATTCGCATGTGCGCTAATAAAATCGCCTTACGAAGATTCGCAACTCAATTCACTAATGTATGAATGCAAAGCCCTTTGCCTCTGTTCTGGGACGTGCCGATATTCGCATGTGCGCTAATAAAATCGCCTTACGAAGATTCGCGCCTCAATCACTTTCTAGGCAATGTGAGTAAGATCTGAGCTGTTGGACCTTTGGGAAACAATCAATTATATGTGTACTGTAATTTTGTGGGGGGGGGGGGGGGGAAACAAAAAACGAATATTCGTTTTTACGAATATATAGCACTATATTCGAAATATTCGCGAAATCGCGAAGTTGCGATATTCGCGAAAAAAATTTGCTTTTCGAATATTCGCGCTCAACACTACCCAGCACCCAGGCAGAGGAGAGAGGTCCCGTAACAGAGAATCTGGCTTCATGTCAGCAGAGAATCAGTCTTCATATCATAGCAGAGAATCAGGCTTCACGTCACCCACCACTGTAAGAGTCAATTTTCATAAATTTAGGCCCAGAACCCAGGCAGAGGAGAAAGGTCCCGTAACAGACAATCTGGCTTCATGTCAGCAGAGAATCAGTCTTCATATCATAGCAGAGAATCAGGCTTCACGTCACCCACCACTGCAACAGTCAATTGTCATAAATTTAGGCCCAGCACCCAGGCAGAGGAGAGAGCTCCCGTAACAGAGGATCTGGCTTCATGTCAGCAGAGAATCAGTCTGCATGTCATAGCAGAGAATGAGGCTTCACGTCACCCACCACTGCAACAGTCCATTGGCATATATTTAGGCCTAGCACACAGGCAGAGCAGAGAGGTCCCGTAACAGACAATCTGGCTTCATGTCAGCAGAGAATCAGTCTGCATGTCATAGCAGAGAATGAGGCTTCACGTCACCCACCACTGCAACAGTCCATTGGCATATATTTAGGCCTAGCACACAGGCAGAGCAGAGAGGTCCCGTAACAGACAATCTGGCTTCATGTCAGCAGAGAATCAGTCTGCATGTCATAGCAGAGAATGAGGCTTCACGTCACCCACCACTGCAACAGTCCATTGGCATATATTTAGGCCTAGCACACAGGCAGAGCAGAGAGGTCCCGTAACAGACAATCTGGCTTCATGACAGCAGAGAATTAGTCTGCATGTCATAGCAGAGAATGAGGCTTCACGTCAGCCACCACTGCAACAGTCCATTGGCATATATTTAGGCCCAGCACCCAGGCAGAGGAGAGAGGTCCCGTAACAGACAATCTGGCTTCATGTCAGCAGAGAATTAGTCTGCATGTCATAGCAGAGAATCAGGCTTCACGTCAGCCACCACTGCAACAGTCCATTGTCATAAATTTAGGCCCAGCACCCAGGCAGAGGAGAGAGGTCCCGTAACAGACAATCTGGCTTCATGTCAGCAGAGAATTAGTCTGCATGTCATAGCAGAGAATGAGGCTTCACGTCAGCCACCACTGCAACAGTCCATTGGCATATATTTAGGCCTAGCACACAGGCAGAGCAGAGAGGTCCCGTAACAGACAATCTGGCTTCATGACAGCAGAGAATCAGTCTGCATGTCATAGCAGAGAATCAGGCTTCACGTCAGCCACCACTGCAACAGTCCATTGTCATAAATTTAGGCCCAGAACCCAGGCAGAGGAGAAAGGTCCCGTAACAGACAATCTGGCTTCATGTCAGCAGAGAATCAGTCTTCATATCATAGCAGAGAATCAGGCTTCACGTCACCCACCACTGCAACAGTCAATTTTCATAAATTTAGGCCCAGAACCCAGGCAGAGGAGAAAGGTCCCGTAACAGACAATCTGGCTTCATGTCAGCAGAGAATCAGTCTTCATATCATAGCAGAGAATCAGGCTTCACGTCACCCACCACTGCAACAGTCAATTGTCATAAATTTAGGCCCAGCACCCAGGCAGAGGAGAGAGCTCCCGTAACAGAGGATCTGGCTTCATGTCAGCAGAGAATCAGTCTGCATGTCATAGCAGAGAATGAGGCTTCACGTCACCCACCACTGCAACAGTCCATTGGCATATATTTAGGCCTAGCACACAGGCAGAGGAGAGGTTCATTCAACTTTGGGTAGCCTCGCAATATAATGGTAAAATGAAAATAAAAATAGGATTGAATGAGGAAGTGCCCTGGAGTCCAATAATATATGGTTATGGGGAGGTAGTTAATGTCTAATCTGGACAAGGGACGGACAGGTCCTGTGGGATCCATGCCTGGTTCATTTTTATGAACGTCAGCTTGTCCACATTGGCTGTAGACAGGCGGCTGCGTTTGTCTGTAATGACGCCCCCTGCCGTGCTGAATACACGTTCAGACAAAACGCTGGCTGCCGGGCAGGCCAGCACCTCCAAGGCATAAAAGGCTAGCTCTGGCCACGTGGACAATTTAGAGACCCAGAAGTTGAATGGGGCCGAACCATCAGTCAGTACGTGGAGGGGTGTGCACACGTACTGTTCCACCATGTTAGTGAAATGTTGCCTCCTGCTAACACGTTGCGTATCAGGTGGTGGTGCAGTTAGCTGTGGCGTGTTGACAAAAGTTTTCCACATCTCTGCCATGCTAACCCTGCCCTCAGAGGAGCTGGCCGTGACACAGCTGCCTTGGCGACCTCTTGCTCCTCCTCTGCCTTGGCCTTGGGCTTCCACTTGTTCCCCTGTGACATTTGGGAATGCTCTCAGTAGCGTGTCTACCAACGTGCGCTTGTACTCGCGCATCTTCCTATCACGCTCCAGTGCAGGAAGTAAGGTGGGCACATTGTCTTTGTAGCGTGGATCCAGCAGGGTGGCAACCCAGTAGTCCGCACAGGTTAAAATGTGGGCAACTCTGCTGTCGTTGCGCAGGCACTGCAGCATGTAGTCGCTCATGTGTGCCAGGCTGCCCAGGGATAAGGACAAGCTGTCCTCTGTGGGAGGCGTATCGTCATCGTCCTGCCTTTCCCCCCAGCCACGCACCAGTGATGGACCCGAGCTGCGTTGGGTGCCACCCCGCTGTGACCATGCTTCATCCTCATCCTCCTCCACCTCCTCCTCATCCTCGTCCTCCTCGTCCTCCAGTAGTGGGCCCTGGCTGGCCACATTTGTACCTGGCCTCTGCTGTTGCCAAAAACCTCCCTCTGAGTCACTTCGAAGAGACTGGCCTGAAAGTGCTAAAAATGACCCCTCTTCCTCCTCCTCCTCCTCCTCCTCCTGGGCCACCTCCTCTTCCATCATCGCCCTAAGTGTTTTCTCAAGGAGACATAGAAGTGGTATTGTAACGCTGATAACGGTGTCATCGCCACTGGCCATGTTGGTGGAGTACTCGAAACAGCGCAACAGGGCACACAGGTCTCGCATGGAGGCCCAGTCATTGGTGGTGAAGTGGTGCTGTTCTGTAGTGCGACTGACCCGTGCGTGCTGCAGCTGAAACTCCACTATGGCCTGCTGCTGCTCGCACAGTCTGTCCAGCATGTGCAAGGTGGAGTTCCACCTGGTGGGCACGTCGCATATGAGGCGGTGAGCGGGAAGGCCGAAGTTACGCTGTAGCGCAGACAGGCGAGCAGCAGCAGGATGTGAACGCCGGAAGCGCGAACAGACGGCCCGCACTTTATGCAGCAGCTCTGACATGTCGGGGTAGTTGTGAATGAACTTCTGCACCACCAAATTCAGCACATGCGCCAAGCAAGGGATGTGCGTCAAATTGGCTAGTCCCAGAGCTGCAACGAGATTTCGCCCATTATCACACACCACCAGGCCGGGCTTGAGGCTCACCGGCAGCAACCACTCGTCGGTCTGTTGTTCTATACCCCGCCACAACTCCTGTGCGGTGTGGGGCCTGTCCCCCAAACATATGAGTTTCAGAATGGCCTGCTGACGTTTACCCCGGGCTGTGCTGAAGTTGGTGGTGAAGGTGTGTGGCTGACTGGATGAGCAGGTGGAAGAAGAGGAGGAGGAAGCCGAGAAGGAGGAGGTGGCAACAGGAGGCAAAGAATGTTGCCCTGCGATCCTTGGCGGCGGAAGGACGTGCGCCAAACAGCTCTCCGCCTGGGGCCCAGCTGCCACTACATTTACCCAGTGTGCAGTTAGGGAGATATAGCGTCCCTGGCCGTGCTTACTGGTCCACGTATCTGTGGTTAGGTGGACCTTGCTACAGATGGCGTTGCGCAGTGCACACTTGATTTTATGGGATACTTGGTTGTGCAGGGAAGGCACGGCTCTCTTGGAGAAGTAGTGCCGGCTGGGAACAACATACTGTGGGACAGCAAGCGACATGAGCTGTTTGAAGCTGTCTGTGTCCACCAGCCTAAATGACAGCATTTCATAGGCCAGTAGTTTAGAAATGCTGGCATTCAGGGCCAGGGATCGAGGGTGGCTAGGTGGGAATTTACGCTTTCTATCAAATGTTTGTGAGATGGAGAGCTGAACGCTGGCGTGTGACATGGTTGAGACGCTTGGTGACGGAGGTGGTGGTGGTGGTGGTGTTGGTGGTACATCCCCTGTTTGCTGGGCGGCAGGTGCCAACGTTCCTCCAGAGGCGGAGGAAGAGGCCGAGGCGGCAGCAGCAGAATAGGCCGAGGCGGCAGCAGCAGAAGAGGTAGCAGGGGGAGCCTGAGTGACTTCCTTGGTTTTAAGGTGTTTACTCCACTGCAGTTCATGCTTTGCATGCAGGTGCCTGGTCATGCAGGTTGTGCTCAGGTTCAGAACGTTAATGCCTCGCTTCAGGCTCTGATGGCACAGCGTGCAAACCACTCGGGTCTTGTCGTCAGCACATTGTTTGAAGAAGTGCCATGCCAGGGAACTCCTTGAAGCTGCCTTTGGGGTGCTCGGTCCCAGATGGCGGCGGTCAGTAGCAGGCGGAGTCTCTTGGCGGCGGGTGTTCTGCTTTTGCCCACTGCTCCCTCTTTTGCTACGCTGTTGGCTCGGTCTCACCACTGCCTCTTCCTCCGAACTGTGAAAGTCAGTGGCACGACCTTCATTCCATGTGGGGTCTAGGACCTCATCGTCCCCTGCATCGTCTTCCACCCAGTCTTGATCCCTGACCTCCTGTTCAGTCTGCACACTGCAGAAAGACGCAGCAGTTGGCACCTGTGTTTCGTCATCATCAGAGACATGCTGAGGTGGTATTCCCATGTCCTCATCATCAGGAAACATAAGTGGTTGTGCGTCAGTGCATTCTATGTCTTTCACCGCTGGGGAAGGGCTAGGTGGATGCCCTTGGGAAACCCTGCCAGCGGAGTCTTCAAACAGCATAAGAGACTGCTGCATAACTTGAGGCTGAGACAGTTTCCCTGGTATGCATGGGGGTGATGTGACAGACTGATGGGGTTGGTTTTCAGGCGCCATCTGTGCGCTTTCTGCAGAAGACTGGGTGGGAGATAATGTGAACGTGCTGGATCCACTGTCGGCCACCCAATTGACTAATGCCTGTACCTGCTCAGGCCTTACCATCCTTAGAACGGCATTGGGCCCCACCATATATCGCTGTAAATTCTGGCGGCTACTGGGACCTGAGGTAGTTGGTACACTAGGACGTGTGGATGTGGCAGAACGGCCACGTCCTCTCCCAGCACCAGAGGGTCCACTAACACCACCACGACCATGTCCACGTCCGCGTCCCTTACTAGATGTTTTTCTCATTGTTATGGTTCACCACAACAACAAATATATTATTTGGCCCAATGTATTGTATTCAAATTCAGCGGGATATAAATTTGAGGCCTAGTATTTAGGCGCTGGGTGACCGGTATGGATTTAGTGACAGAATTAGACTTGGAAATGCACAGAAGCGTGTGTGTGTGAAGTTATTCTGAATGACCCAATGTGCACCTTGAATATTATATACCCTTTTAGGGATAGATTTCAAATAGCTCTGATATAGCAGAAACCACTAAATTATGAAATTGCTAAATTGGGAATTGTACTTCAACCCAGAACAAAAAATGTGCTTTGACGGACACTAAATATCTTGCCCAGCAACAACAGTACAGCGGTGGGTAACGAGAGATTTAGAGGGAATTAAATTTGAGGCCTAGTATTTAGGCGCTGGGTCACCGGTATGGATTTAGTGACAGAATTAGACTTGGAAATACACAGTAGCGGGTGTGTGTGAAGTTATTCTGAATGACCCTATGTGCACCTTCAATATTATATACCCTTTTAGGGATAGATTTCAAATAGCTCTGATATAGCAGAAACCACTAAATTATGAAATTGCTAAATTGGGAATTGTACTTCAACCCAGAACAAAAAATGTGCTTTGACGGACACTAAATATCTTGCCCAGCAACAACAGTACAGCGGTGGGTAACGAGAGATTTAGAGGGAATTAAATTTGAGGCCTAGTATTTAGGCGCTGGGTCACCGGTATGGATTTAGTGACAGAATTAGACTTGGAAATACACAGTAGCGGGTGTGTGTGAAGTTACTCTGAATGACCCTATGTGCACCTTCAATATTATATACCCTTTTTGGGATAGATTTCAAAGAGCTCTGATATAGCAGGAACCACTAAATTATGAAATTGCTAAATTGGGAATTGTATTTCAACCCAGAACAAGAAATGTGCTTGAACGGACACTAAATAACTCGCCCAGCTACAGCACTAGGGACAGATTTAGCTGGATATAAATTTGAGGCCTAGTATTTAGGCGCTGGGTGACAGGTATGGGTTTAGTGACAGAATTAGACTTGGAAATACACAGTAGCGGGTGTGTGTGAAGTTATTCTGAATGACCCTATGTGCACCTTCAATATTATATACCCTTTTAGGGATAGATTTCAAATAGCTCTGATATAGCAGAAACCACTAAATTATGAAATTGCTAAATTGGGAATTGTACTTCAACCCAGAACAAAAAATGTGCTTTGACGGACACTAAATATCTTGCCCAGCAACAACAGTACAGCGGTGGGTAACGAGAGATTTAGAGGGAATTAAATTTGAGGCCTAGTATTTAGGCGCTGGGTCACCGGTATGGATTTAGTGACAGAATTAGACTTGGAAATACACAGTAGCGGGTGTGTGTGAAGTTATTCTGAATGACCCTATGTGCACCTTCAATATTATATACCCTTTTTGGGATAGATTTCAAATAGCTCTGATATAGCAGGAACCACTAAATTATGAAATTGCTAAATTGGGAATTGTACTTCAACCCAGAACAAAAAATGTGCTTTGACGGGCACTAAATAACTTTCCCAGCTACAACAGGACAACGGTAACGAGAGATTTAGAGGGATTTAAATTTGAGGCCTAGTATTTAGGCGCTGGGTGACAGGTATGGGTTTAGTGACAGAATTAGACTTGGAAATACACAGTAGCGGGTGTGTGTGAAGTTATTCTGAATGACCCTATGTGCACCTTCAATATTATATACCCTTTTTGGGATAGATTTCAAATAGCTCTGATATAGCAGAAACCACTAAATTATGAAATTGCTAAATTGGGAATTGTACTTCAACCCAGAACAAAAAATGTGCTTTGACGGACACTAAATATCTTGCCCAGCAACAACAGTACAGCGGTGGGTAACGAGAGATTTAGAGGGAATTAAATTTGAGGCCTAGTATTTAGGCGCTGGGTCACCGGTATGGATTTAGTGACAGAATTAGACTTGGAAATACACAGTAGCGGGTGTGTGTGAAGTTACTCTGAATGACCCTATGTGCACCTTCAATATTATATACCCTTTTTGGGATAGATTTCAAAGAGCTCTGATATAGCAGGAACCACTAAATTATGAAATTGCTAAATTGGGAATTGTATTTCAACCCAGAACAAGAAATGTGCTTGAACGGACACTAAATAACTCGCCCAGCTACAGCACTAGGGACAGATTTAGCTGGATATAAATTTGAGGCCTAGTATTTAGGCGCTGGGTGACAGGTATGGGTTTAGTGACAGAATTAGACTTGGAAATACACAGTAGCGGGTGTGTGTGAAGTTATTCTGAATGACCCTATGTGCACCTTCAATATTATATACCCTTTTAGGGATAGATTTCAAATAGCTCTGATATAGCAGAAACCACTAAATTATGAAATTGCTAAATTGGGAATTGTACTTCAACCCAGAACAAAAAATGTGCTTTGACGGACACTAAATATCTTGCCCAGCAACAACAGTACAGCGGTGGGTAACGAGAGATTTAGAGGGAATTAAATTTGAGGCCTAGTATTTAGGCGCTGGGTCACCGGTATGGATTTAGTGACAGAATTAGACTTGGAAATACACAGTAGCGGGTGTGTGTGAAGTTATTCTGAATGACCCTATGTGCACCTTCAATATTATATACCCTTTTTGGGATAGATTTCAAATAGCTCTGATATAGCAGGAACCACTAAATTATGAAATTGCTAAATTGGGAATTGTACTTCAACCCAGAACAAAAAATGTGCTTTGACGGGCACTAAATAACTTTCCCAGCTACAACAGGACAACGGTAACGAGAGATTTAGAGGGATTTAAATTTGAGGCCTAGTATTTAGGCGCTGGGTGACAGGTATGGGTTTAGTGACAGAATTAGACTTGGAAATACACAGTAGCGGGTGTGTGTGAAGTTATTCTGAATGACCCTATGTGCACCTTCAATATTATATACCCTTTTTGGGATAGATTTCAAATAGCTCTGATATAGCAGAAACCACTAAATTATGAAATTGCTAAATTGGGAATTGTACTTCAACCCAGAACAAAAAATGTGCTTTGACGGACACTAAATATCTTGCCCAGCAACAACAGTACAGCGGTGGGTAACGAGAGATTTAGAGGGAATTAAATTTGAGGCCTAGTATTTAGGCGCTGGGTCACCGGTATGGATTTAGTGACAGAATTAGACTTGGAAATACACAGTAGCGGGTGTGTGTGAAGTTACTCTGAATGACCCTATGTGCACCTTCAATATTATATACCCTTTTTGGGATAGATTTCAAAGAGCTCTGATATAGCAGGAACCACTAAATTATGAAATTGCTAAATTGGGAATTGTATTTCAACCCAGAACAAGAAATGTGCTTGAACGGACACTAAATAACTCGCCCAGCTACAGCACTAGGGACAGATTTAGCTGGATATAAATTTGAGGCCTAGTATTTAGGCGCTGGGTGACCGGTATGGATTTAGTGACAGAATTAGACTGGGATATGGCCAAAAAATGAACAGACTATTGCTGGTTAAATGCACTTGGTGTGACAGCTTCACCCTGATGTAGGCTTTAGCCAAAAAACAACCACACCATTGAGGGTTAAATGCACTTGGTGACAGGCGCAGCTTGCCCCTGATTTTGTATATGGCCAAAAAATGAACAGACTATTGCTGGTTAAATGCACTTGGTGTGACAGCTTCACCCTGATGTAGGCTTTAGCCAAAAAACAACCACACCATTGAGGGTTAAATGCACTTGGTGACAGGCGCAGCTTGCCCCTGATTTTGTATATGGCCAAAAAATGAACAGACTATTGCTGGTTAAATGCACTTGGTGTGACAGCTTCACCCTGATGTAGGCTTTAGCCAAAAAACAACCACACCATTGAGGGTTAAATGCACTTGGTGACAGGCGCAGCTTGCCCCTGATTTTGTATATGGCCAAAAAATGAACAGACTATTGCTGGTTAAATGCACTTGGTGTGACAGCTTCACCCTGATGTAGGCTTTAGCCAAAAAACAACCACACCATTGAGGGTTAAATGCACTTGGTCGCAGCTTGTGCTGGCGCACCACAAGACACAAAATGGCCGCCGATCACCCCAGAAAAATGAGACTGACAAACGGTCTGTGCAGCCTAAAAACAGTGAGCAATTGAGGATCAGCAGCTCAATGATCCACAGCTGCAGATCGATCAGTTAATCAAGTCCTTTGGAGGAGTTAATCTGCCTAATCTCGCCCTACTGTCGCAGCCGCAACCTCTCCCTACGCTAATCAGAGCAGAGTGACGGGCGGCGCTATGTGACTCCAGCTTAAATAGAGGCTGGGTCACATGGTGCTCTGGCCAATCACAGCCATGCCAATAGTAGGCATGGCTGTGATGGCCTCTTGGGGCAAGTAGTATGACGCTTGTTGATTGGCTGCTTTGCAGCCTTTCAAAAAGCGCCAAGAAAGCGTCACAAAAGCGCGAAGAAAGCGACGAACACCGAACCCGAACCCGGACTTTTACGAAAATGTCCGGGTTCGGGTCCGTGTCACGGACACCCCAAAATTCGGTACGAACCCGAACTATACAGTTCGAGTTCGCTCATCCCTAGTCCTGAACTCTAACTTTTTTGTGAAGTTCGGCTGAACCCTTCAAACCCAAACAGCCAGGTGTCTGCTCAACTCTACTGGCAATGCCAAGGTGATACAATTCCAAGGCATTGAACATGTTCGCCAATCTCCAAGAGGAGGGGATCTGGATAAGAGACTACTTAAAAAATACCTTGAGTGGATCTACCGCCTAAATACAGAGAGACTGAAGGGACTAAAATGAATTAAGTAGCTTTACATGCTTTATTTAATAAATTTATGCCACCAAAATTACCCCAATCCCTGGTTAAAGAGCACACATCCACCTCCCCTGACTGTGAGATGATTCCCCTCCTTGCCTCAAAAAATAAGAGGTATCAATCTATCAGAGTTATTTTCGTCTGATGTACTTATGAGAACTCACAGAGAATCATGCCATGACACTAAGTATCCTGCCATCAATGAGAAGGCAAGGGATTCACTATCTGCTACCCATAGCAACATTTTGATACTCTATTGCAAATGAGTGTAACAATCTTATCTCTAATATATCTTCTGTTAGAGCTTATGCCTTTGTTTCTCCTTGCTAAATTAATACTCTAAATACCCCCAATATGACCCTGCACCATAGCCACCTAATAATCCCCCATTCCTTGCTGATTAATAATAGGGAAAGGCTTTTCAAGAATATACCAGTACTCAGCAGATGAGGACAGGGCTTGTGGCAACTACATTTGACCACACCCTAATATCCCTATTGGTTCGATAGCGCCCTTTTTCCTCCCATCTCTGGGGCACATCCCTATTTAAAGAGCGGGACACACCCATCTTAGTGCTGATATGCTACACAAGACACGTGCAGCATCTATCGCCGGCTCCATCACCCAGTATAGATTACCGCCTCTTAGATCCTACGCCTTTTTCCTAACAAAGTGTTTGGCTAAATGGACACAGAAACACGTTGAGCGGGCTGAGAGGGCTTCGTTTAGGTAGCCTTCTGGTGGTGGTCAAATTCTTTACCTGTGCTCCACTCTGCAACACACGTACAAGGACCTGTTTGAAGAGAGGTCTTTTGTACCCACTAGGGCCCATACTACACAGACTTTCTTTGTCCAATAATAGGGGCTCTGCTTGTGTGGTTACCGAGTGGACCTGTGGGTCCAGGTGCACATGACCAACCAGTGAATTGACCCAGACAAAAGTAGGGCAATTTTGAATCTTATCTGGCTGGTTGATCTTTGGAGCACCCTTAGGATAGTGTGACAATACTGGGTAACACCGATATACCTATTGTACTGTCCATATCATTGATTCTGTGGGTATTAGTTCCAATCCCCCACACTAAATACAACTGTGGGGTACATAGGGGCTAGGGTCTATGTCTGATACATAAGAGTGTAATATAGCTGGCCACTATTTGCTTCACCTGCTTCACACCAAATCCCACAATTTACCTGTCTCTTAACAAAGATGAGAAAGATTTGCCCTTTTTACCTAGAAATATGAATAATTTTTTCAGAACAATAGGTTAGTTGGATACACAGGGTGATTGATACACCAAAAAGGGTGCTCTCAAACTTGCAGCGTCACCCCGCTGCTAGGAAGTAAAAGTATAAATAGGAATGATTGGGCACACCTAAGATACTTGGTAACCAATATTTATTAAAGTAGTAAAATGATTGAAATAGTTGGACAGTAATATAAGACAGTAGTAAAAAGACAGCAGTACGAATTTCGCAGCAATGTAAATTTACGAAACTGCCACGTGATTTAGACAGCATTCAAGTAGAAATTAAGTGTGTTTGTGACCGAAAGGAGGCTCAAAGATGGTCACTAGCAGACAGTGCTGATGATTGACAGCCTCATTGCGACCACAGTGGACAGAAGGAGTAGATATGCCAATAGTGATGAATCAATTAAATGCTATATAGATTTAAAATGCAATGTGGGTAATAAAAATATATATAAAAATATTAATGTCCAAATATAGCAAGTAGGGATCCCTCTGGTATTGTAACCAACTTAAAGCAGCATGAGAGTGTTTGATAGAGGTTACGGTGTTCAGAATCAAAGTTGCTCCGTCTCTGACCCGGCGGCGTCCCGCTTACAGTCAGAGATCGATCCAGCAGTGAGACAACAGTCAATTCAGGAACAGTCTTACCAGTGTTGGAGGGTTCTCCTGATTCGGAGATACCTCAGCCGTCTGTCGAAACCCTCTTTCGGTTTTTATCTTTGTAGTTGGATGGATCCAGCGGTAATTTATGTGCGTCACTTGTTAACAGTGTGGTTGCTGCACGTGGTCCCGCTTGTTTGGCTCCAGAGATGCTGAGTTTCCAGGCTAGGTTTCAGATCGGCTCCGTTCGGTACACTGGCTCAGAAGGTCCTTAAGTCAGTTGGATGCGGTGCACTCGCATAAAATTAGGGGGTCAGACCAGACGCGTTTCGGGCTATAGTGTCCCCTTCCTCAGTGGCTATCCGACCTCCCCAAATGGTCATCCTTTTATACCCTATAGAAGGGCTTTACAAGACCCTTTACAAGGGTGTGGAAACTCATTCACTTTCGAAACATTTTAAAATTGCACACAATAGCGATCCATCTAATTTAAAATTTGCGGCCATCGATAAAGTGCCTAAAAGCTGGAGAAAAGGGAATCATATCAGTAAAATGTCGAGACTAGAGACACAAAGAATTTTTGAATTGGAGACTATGATTCCAGATGGCTTAAATGCAGAATATGAACTCTTCGGCTTTTTATAAGTATAGGTTGGGGACTGCCTTTGAGGGTGAACTATGCCGAGTTGCTTCATGCCCCGGCTGGTTCGCCCTTGACGGCAGTCCCACAACATTGAGCATCGACCGACTGTGTATGGCATCATCCTAACCACCCTATGTAATGTTAGTCAAGTAAGAAAAACAAAAGAAGGAAGAAAGAAGAAAAATATTTTGCCAATATTTTTCCAATATTTTTCCAACATTTTTCCAATGGTGTTCTAATTTTTTAATTTTTTAATTTTTTCTTCTTCTTTCCCTTGTTTTGGGGGTTAATAACATTGGCCTTCAGCAACTTTAGGTATTTTGTCTATTTCATATTTATATAATCTACATACTGTGTGGAACTTTTATAGGACCCATCGTGACATATTTTATACCTTATTCAAAACCACTAGTGCATTTCACTATTTCAAAATAATGGTCTACATTTTACACACAATAATTTTTTGTGATAATACATTTTTACCTACTTTTATATCCAAATTTCCTCTTTTACATATTTTTTATAGATTTTTCATATACTTGCATATTTTTTATTATATATATTTTTTATTATATATATTTTTACATTTTTGGTCACTAATGAAAATATGTATCGACAGGACACATAATGTTTCCAAAATCCTAAAGAAGACCAAATGTGAACTGATATATCCATTAGTATATAAACCATGCCTATGGGAACAAAGTACTGATTCTCCAATACAGGGACAAACTATACGAAAACACTTTGATGTCAGAACACGATTAAACATCAATTGAGCAGGATCAGGAAAAATTACTTTTATCTTTTTCATTTTATATTTTTCCTTCTTATATCTATCTTTTTATTTTCCTTCCTAGATTCCTTATTTTAATATAAAGGGATAAAGGACGGCTCACCTCTGGTTTGGGATGGCAAGGTGCACCAAAATAGATGTTGTACCCAATCACCAAGAACAATAGTATTAAAAAGAAGTAAAATGGGCACTCATATATCTAGATCACAAGGTAGGCAAAGTGACTCAAATATTAGTTTATTAATAGCGATAAGTTGAACAAATTTATATGAGCAATACACAATAATAATGTACCCTAAATAGAACTAATTTCCCGAAATCAGCATAAAATAGTAAAACTTATAAAATTGATAAAATAAATATTACAACTGTCCACTGTTATAGCTGATAAAAGATCCAAGTGTCCAATCCAGTGTTAATAGGTCCAGTCTGGCATTAGTAGATGTAACACAGTACTTTTGTCTTCTATTATCTACAGCAGTGGTTTACAGCAAATATATCTCCAGAAAATAAATAAATAAATCAGTGAGTGAATAAATAGATGAATAATAAGTGCACAGTGACTAATAATGACCAATGGGTAAAATGCAGCATAAACTGCTACATAAAATCCACTGGATCAAAAATATATAATTATAAAACAATAAGTGAGATAATGTGTATGGATAAATATATAAATATATTTCTGAAGAGTCAATAAAGTGGCTGTATACCACTGATGCCGCAGTGTTTCTTTAGTAGTAGAACATGTGGCCTAAAATCCTGGTTTGGTCCGTACAATTGTCCACAAATATATTCAGTCTGAGCAGATATCTGCCTGAATAGGCTGTATGTTTGAACAACCGCAATATAAGCAGCAGGATACTTGGGCAATGTTATAAATATGTCCAGCAATGTTGCGCAATATTCAAACAGCAAATCAAGATGTTTGGGCAGCAATATACATATATCCAGCAGTATTATGGAGCTGTATGGCTCTTACTCACATATCGTCCTATTCCCACCGTGGCGTCCCACGTAGTGTAGAAGCAAACAGGACTTGCCTTTGGATAACACAGCTAAATTAGCTGTTAACGATGCTGTATCCACCCGGCTGTGAGCAGAAATGCTGGCTGTGTCAGGCTGCAGATCCACGTCCAATGTCTTTGCTTGAGGTAGATGGATATTCTGCCTCTTTGGATCGATAATAATAGTCCTTTTAGAAAGCGCTTTCAAGCCAATCCCGTACAAAGTTGTTGCCGGTGAGTTGTCAGATCTAGAGTTGAGCGAACACCTGGATGTTCGGGTTCGAGAAGTTCGGCCGAACATCCCGGAAATGTTCGGGTTCGGGATCCGAACCCGATCCGAACTTCGTCCCGAACCCGAACCCCATTGAAGTCAATGGGGACCCGAACTTTTCGGCACTAAAACGGCTGTAAAACAGCCCAGGAAAGGGCTAGAGGGCTGCAAAAGGCAGCAACATGTAGGTAAATCCCCTGCAAACAAATGTGGATAGGGAAATTAATTAAAATAAAAATTAAATAAATAAAAATTAACCAAAATCAATTGGAGAGAGGTTCCATAGCAGAGAATCTGGCTTCCCGTCACCCACCACTGGAACAGTCCATTCTCAGATATTTAGGCCCCGGCACCCAGGCAGAGGAGAGAGGTCCCGTAACAGACAATCTGGCTTCATGTCAGCAGAGAATCAGTCTTCATGTCATAGCAGAGAATCAGGCTTCACGTCACCCACCACTGTAAGAGTCCATTTTCATAAATTTAGGCCCAGCACCCAGGCAGAGGAGAGAGGTCCCGTAACAGACAATCTGGCTTCATGTCAGCAGAGAATCAGTCTTCATATCATAGCAGAGAATCTGGCTTCCCGTTACCCACCACTGGAACAGTCCATTCTCAGATATTTAGGCCCCGGCACCCAGGCAGAGGAGAGAGGTCCCGTAACAGACAATCTGGCTTCATGTCAGCAGAGAATCAGTCTTCATATCATAGCAGAGAATCAGGCTTCACGTCAGCCACCACTGCAACAGTCCATTGTCATAAATTCAGGCCCAGCACCCAGGCAGAGGAGAGAGGTCCCGTAACAGACAATCTGGCTTCATGTCAGCAGAGAATCAGTCTGCATGTCATAGCAGAGAATGAGGCTTCACGTCACCCACCACTGCAACAGTCCATTTTCATAAATTTAGGCCCAGCACCCAGGCAGAGGAGAGAGGTCCCGTAACAGAGGATCTGGCTTCATGTCACCAGAGAATCAGTCTGCATGTCATAGCAGAGAATCAGGCTTCACGTCACCCACCACTGCAACAGTCCATTTTCATAAATTTAGGCCCAGCACCCAGGCAGAGGAGAGAGGTCCCGTAACAGAGGATCTGGCTTCATGTCACCAGAGAATCAGTCTGCATGTCATAGCAGAGAATCAGGCTTCACGTCAGCCACCACTGCAACAATCCATTGGCATATATTTAGGCCTAGCACACAGGCAGAGGAGAGAGGTCCCGTAACAGACAATCTGGCTTCATGTCAGCAGAGAATCAGTCTTCATATCATAGCAGAGAATCAGGCTTCACGTCAGCCACCAATGCAACAGTCCATTGTCAGATATTTAGGCCCAGCACCCAGGCAGAGGAGAGAGGTCCCGTAACAGAGGATCTGGCTTCATGTCAGCAGAGAATCAGTCTTCATGTCATAGCAGAGAATCAGGCTTCACGTCACCCACCACTGTAAGAGTCCATTTTCATAAATTTAGGCCCAGCACCCAGGCAGAGGAGAGAGGTCCCGTAACAGACGATCTGGCTTCATGTCAGCAGAGAATCAGTCTGCATGTCATAGCAGAGAATGAGGCTTCACGTCACCCACCACTGCAACAGTCCATTTTCATAAATTTAGGCCCAGCACCCAGGCAGAGGAGAGAGGTCCCGCAACAGAGGATCTGGCTTCATGTCAGCAGAGAATCAGTCTGCATGTCATAGCAGAGAATCAGGCTTCACGTCAGCCACCACTGCAACAGTCCATTGTCATAAATTCAGGCCCAGCACCCAGGCAGAGGAGAGAGGTCCCGTAACAGACAATCTGGCTTCATGTCACCAGAGAATCAGTCTGCATGTCATAGCAGAGAATGAGGCTTCACGTCAGCCACCACTGCAACAATCCATTGGCATATATTTAGGCCTAGCACACAGGCAGAGGAGAGGTTCATTCAACTTTGGGTAGCCTTGCAATATAATGGTAAAATGAAAATAAAAATAGGATTGAATGAGGAAGTGCCCTGGAGTCCAATAATATATGGTTATGGGGAGGTAGTTAATGTCTAATCTGGACAAGGGACGGACAGGTCCTGTGGGATCCATGCCTGGTTCATTTTTATGAACGTCAGCTTGTCCACATTGGCTGTAGACAGGCGGCTGCGTTTGTCTGTAATGACGCCCCCTGCCGTGCTGAATACACGTTCAGACAAAACGCTGGCTGCCGGGCAGGCCAGCACCTCCAAGGCATAAAAGGCTAGCTCTGGCCACGTGGACAATTTAGAGACCCAGAAGTTGAATGGGGCCGAACCATCAGTCAGTACGTGGAGGGGTGTGCACACGTACTGTTCCACCATGTTAGTGAAATGTTGCCTCCTGCTAACACGTTGCGTATCAGGTGGTGGTGCAGTTAGCTGTGGCGTGTTGACAAAAGTTTTCCACATCTCTGCCATGCTAACCCTGCCCTCAGAGGAGCTGGCCGTGACACAGCTGCCTTGGCGACCTCTTGCTCCTCCTCTGCCTTGGCCTTGGGCTTCCACTTGTTCCCCTGTGACATTTGGGAATGCTCTCAGTAGCGCGTCTACCAACGTGCGCTTGTACTCGCGCATCTTCCTATCACGCTCCAGTGCAGGAAGTAAGGTGGGCACATTGTCTTTGTAGCGTGGATCCAGCAGGGTGGCAACCCAGTAGTCCGCACAGGTTAAAATGTGGGCAACTCTGCTGTCGTTGCGCAGGCACTGCAGCATGTAGTCGCTCATGTGTGCCAGGCTGCCCAGGGGTAAGGACAAGCTGTCCTCTGTGGGAGGCGTATCGTCATCGTCCTGCCTTTCCCCCCAGCCACGCACCAGTGATGGACCCGAGCTGCGTTGGGTGCCACCCCGCTGTGACCATGCTTCATCCTCATCCTCCTCCACCTCCTCCTCATCCTCGTCCTCCTCGTCCTCCAGTAGTGGGCCCTGGCTGGCCACATTTGTACCTGGCCTCTGCTGTTGCCAAAAACCTCCCTCTGAGTCACTTCGAAGAGACTGGCCTGAAAGTGCTAAAAATGACCCCTCTTCCTCCTCCTCCTCCTCCTCCTCCTGGGCCACCTCCTCTTCCATCATCGCCCTAAGTGTTTTCTCAAGGAGACATAGAAGTGGTATTGTAACGCTGATAACGGTGTCATCGCCACTGGCCATGTTGGTGGAGTACTCGAAACAGCGCAACAGGGCACACAGGTCTCGCATGGAGGCCCAGTCATTGGTGGTGAAGTGGTGCTGTTCTGTAGTGCGACTGACCCGTGCGTGCTGCAGCTGAAACTCCACTATGGCCTGCTGCTGCTCGCACAGTCTGTCCAGCATGTGCAAGGTGGAGTTCCACCTGGTGGGCACGTCGCATATGAGGCGGTGAGCGGGAAGGCCGAAGTTACGCTGTAGCGCAGACAGGCGAGCAGCGGCAGGATGTGAACGCCGGAAGCGCGAACAGACGGCCCGCACTTTATGCAGCAGCTCTGACATGTCGGGGTAGTTGTGAATGAACTTCTGCACCACCAAATTCAGCACATGCGCCAAGCAAGGGATGTGCGTCAAATTGGCTAGTCCCAGAGCTGCAACGAGATTTCGCCCATTATCACACACCACCAGGCCGGGCTTGAGGCTCACCGGCAGCAACCACTCGTCGGTCTGTTGTTCAATACCCCGCCACAACTCCTGTGCGGTGTGGGGCCTGTCCCCCAAACATATGAGTTTCAGAATGGCCTGCTGACGTTTACCCCGGGCTGTGCTGAAGTTGGTGGTGAAGGTGTGTGGCTGACTGGATGAGCAGGTGGAAGAAGAGGAGGAGGAAGCCGAGAAGGAGGAGGTGGCAACAGGAGGCAAAGAATGTTGCCCTGCGATCCTTGGCGGCGGAAGGACGTGCGCCAAACAGCTCTCCGCCTGGGGCCCAGCTGCCACTACATTTACCCAGTGTGCAGTTAGGGAGATATAGCGTCCCTGGCCGTGCTTACTGGTCCACGTATCTGTGGTTAGGTGGACCTTGCTACAGATGGCGTTGCGCAGTGCACACTTGATTTTATCGGATACTTGGTTGTGCAGGGAAGGCACGGCTCTCTTGGAGAAGTAGTGCCGGCTGGGAACAACATACTGTGGGACAGCAAGCGACATGAGCTGTTTGAAGCTGTCTGTGTCCACCAGCCTAAATGACAGCATTTCATAGGCCAGTAGTTTAGAAATGCTGGCATTCAGGGCCAGGGATCGAGGGTGGCTAGGTGGGAATTTACGCTTTCTATCAAATGTTTGTGAGATGGAGAGCTGAACGCTGGCGTGTGACATGGTTGAGACGCTTGGTGACGGAGGTGGTGGTGGTGGTGTTGGTGGTACATCCCCTGTTTGCTGGGCGGCAGGTGCCAACGTTCCTCCAGAGGCGGAGGAAGAGGCCGAGGCGGCAGCAGCAGAATAGGCCGAGGCGGCAGCAGCAGAAGAGGTAGCAGGGGGAGCCTGAGTGACTTCCTTGGTTTTAAGGTGTTTACTCCACTGCAGTTCATGCTTTGCATGCAGGTGCCTGGTCATGCAGGTTGTGCTCAGGTTCAGAACGTTAATGCCTCGCTTCAGGCTCTGATGGCACAGCGTGCAAACCACTCGGGTCTTGTCGTCAGCACATTGTTTGAAGAAGTGCCATGCCAGGGAACTCCTTGAAGCTGCCTTTGGGGTGCTCGGTCCCAGATGGCGGCGGTCAGTAGCAGGCGGAGTCTCTTGGCGGCGGGTGTTCTGCTTTTGCCCACTGCTCCCTCTTTTGCTACGCTGTTGGCTCGGTCTCACCACTGCCTCTTCCTCCGAACTGTGAAAGTCAGTGGCACGACCTTCATTCCATGTGGGGTCTAGGACCTCATCGTCCCCTGCATCGTCTTCCACCCAGTCTTGATCCCTGACCTCCTGTTCAGTCTGCACACTGCAGAAAGACGCAGCAGTTGGCACCTGTGTTTCGTCATCATCAGAGACATGCTGAGGTGGTATTCCCATGTCCTCATCATCAGGAAACATAAGTGGTTGTGCGTCAGTGCATTCTATGTCTTTCACCGCTGGGGAAGGGCTAGGTGGATGCCCTTGGGAAACCCTGCCAGCGGAGTCTTCAAACAGCATAAGAGACTGCTGCATAACTTGAGGCTGAGACAGTTTCCCTGGTATGCATGGGGGTGATGTGACAGACTGATGGGGTTGGTTTTCAGGCGCCATCTGTGCGCTTTCTGCAGAAGACTGGGTGGGAGATAATGTGAACGTGCTGGATCCACTGTCGGCCACCCAATTGACTAATGCCTGTACCTGCTCAGGCCTTACCATCCTTAGAACGGCATTGGGCCCCACCATATATCGCTGTAAATTCTGGCGGCTACTGGGACCTGAGGTAGTTGGTACACTAGGACGTGTGGATGTGGCAGAACGGCCACGTCCTCTCCCAGCACCAGAGGGTCCACTAACACCACCACGACCATGTCCACGTCCGCGTCCCTTACTAGATGTTTTTCTCATTGTTATGGTTCACCACAACAACAAATATATTATTTGGCCCAATGTATTGTATTCAAATTCAGCGGGATATAAATTTGAGGCCTAGTATTTAGGCGCTGGGTGACCGGTATGGATTTAGTGACAGAATTAGACTTGGAAATGCACAGAAGCGTGTGTGTGAAGTTATTCTGAATGACCCTATGTGCACCTTGAATATTATATACCCTTTTTGGGATAGATTTCAAATAGCTCTGATATAGCAGGAACCACTAAATTATGAAATTGCTAAATTGGGAATTGTATTTCAACCCAGAACAAAAAATGTGCTTTGACGGACACTAAATATCTTGCCCAGCAACAACAGTACAGCGGTAACGAGAGATTTAGCAGGATATAAATTTGAGGCCTAGTATTTAGGCGCTGGGTGACAGGTATGGGTTTAGTGACAGAATTAGACTTGGAAATACACAGTAGCGGGTGTGTGTGAAGTTATTCTGAATGACCCAATGTGCACCTTGAATATTATATACCCTTTTAGGGATAGATTTCAAATAGCTCTGATATAGCAGAAACCACTAAATTATGAAATTGCTAAATTGGGAATTGTATTTCAACCCAGAACAAAAAATGTGCTTTGACGGACACTAAATATCTTGCCCAGCAACAACAGTACAGCGGTAACGAGAGATTTAGCAGGATATAAATTTGAGGCCTAGTATTTAGGCGCTGGGTGACAGGTATGGGTTTAGTGACAGAATTAGACTTGGAAATACACAGTAGCGGGTGTGTGTGAAGTTATTCTGAATGACCCAATGTGCACCTTGAATATTATATACCCTTTTAGGGATAGATTTCAAATAGCTCTGATATAGCAGAAACCACTAAATTATGAAATTGCTAAATTGGGAATTGTATTTCAACCCAGAACAAAAAATGTGCTTTGACGGACACTAAATATCTTGCCCAGCAACAACAGTACAGCGGTAACGAGAGATTTAGCAGGATATAAATTTGAGGCCTAGTATTTAGGCGCTGGGTGACAGGTATGGGTTTAGTGACAGAATTAGACTTGGAAATACACAGTAGCGGGTGTGTGTGAAGTTATTCTGAATGACCCAATGTGCACCTTGAATATTATATACCCTTTTAGGGATAGATTTCAAATAGCTCTGATATAGCAGAAACCACTAAATTATGAAATTGCTAAATTGGGAATTGTATTTCAACCCAGAACAAAAAATGTGCTTTGACGGACACTAAATATCTTGCCCAGCAACAACAGTACAGCGGTAACGAGAGATTTAGCAGGATATAAATTTGAGGCCTAGTATTTAGGCGCTGGGTGACAGGTATGGGTTTAGTGACAGAATTAGACTTGAAAATACACAGTAGCGGGTGTGTGTGAAGTTATTCTGAATGACCCAATGTGCACCTTGAATATTATATACCCTTTTAGGGATAGATTTCAAATAGCTCTGATATAGCAGAAACCACTAAATTATGAAATTGCTAAATTGGGAATTGTACTTCAACCCAGAACAAAAAATGTGCTTTGACGGACACTAAATATCTTTCCAAGCAACAACAGTACAGCGGTAACGAGAGATTTAGCAGGATATAAATTTGAGGCCTAGTATTTAGGCGCTGGGTGACAGGTATGGGTTTAGTGACAGAATTAGACTTGGAAATACACAGTAGCGGGTGTGTGTGAAGTTATTCTGAATGACCCAATGTGCACCTTGAATATTATATACCCTTTTAGGGATAGATTTCAAATAGCTCTGATATAGCAGAAACCACTAAATTATGAAATTGCTAAATTGGGAATTGTACTTCAACCCAGAACAAAAAATGTGCTTTGACGGACACTAAATAACTTTCCCAGCTACAACAGGACAGCGGTAACGAGAGATTTAGCGGGATATAAATTTGAGGCCTAGTATTTAGGCGCTGGGTGACAGGTATGGGTTTAGTGACAGAATTAGACTTGGAAATACACAGTAGCGGGTGTGTGTGAAGTTATTCTGAATGACCCTATGTGCACCTTCAATATGATCTACCCTTTTAGGGATAGATTTCAAATAGCTCTGATATAGCAGAAACCACTAAATTATGAAATTGCTAAATTGGGAATTGTATTTCAACCCAGAAGAAAAAATGTGCTTTGACGGACACTAAATAACTTTCCCAGCTACAACAGGACAGCGGTAACGAGAGATTTAGCAGGATATAAATTTGAGGCCTAGTATTTAGGCGCTGGGTGACAGGTATGGGTTTAGTGACAGAATTAGACTTGAAAATACACAGTAGCGGGTGTGTGTGAAGTTATTCTGAATGACCCAATGTGCACCTTGAATATTATATACCCTTTTAGGGATAGATTTCAAATAGCTCTGATATAGCAGAAACCACTAAATTATGAAATTGCTAAATTGGGAATTGTACTTCAACCCAGAACAAAAAATGTGCTTTGACGGACACTAAATAACTTTCCCAGCTACAACAGGACAGCGGTAACGAGAGATTTAGCAGGATATAAATTTGAGGCCTAGTATTTAGGCGCTGGGTGACAGGTATGGGTTTAGTGACAGAATTAGACTTGAAAATACACAGTAGCGGGTGTGTGTGAAGTTATTCTGAATGACCCAATGTGCACCTTGAATATTATATACCCTTTTAGGGATAGATTTCAAATAGCTCTGATATAGCAGAAACCACTAAATTATGAAATTGCTAAATTGGGAATTGTACTTCAACCCAGAACAAAAAATGTGCTTTGACGGACACTAAATAACTTTCCCAGCTACAACAGGACAGCGGTAACGAGAGATTTAGCGGGATATAAATTTGAGGCCTAGTATTTAGGCGCTGGGTGACCGGTATGGATTTAGTGACAGAATTAGACTGGGATATGGCCAAAAAATAACCACACTATTGCTGGTTAAATGCACTTGGTGACGGGCGCAGCTTGCCCCTGATGTAGTATATGGCCAAAAAATGAACAGACTATTGCTGGTTAAATGCACTTGGTGTCACAGCTTGACCAACCACACTACTGAGGGTTAAATGCACTTGGTGACGGGCGCAGCTTGCCCCTGATGTAGTATATGGCCAAAAAATAAACAGACTATTGCTGGTTAAATGCACTTGGTGTGACAGCTTCACCCTGATGTAGGCTTTAGCCAGAAAACAACCACACCATTGAGGGTTAAATGCACTTGGTGACAGGCGCAGCTTGCCCCTGATTTTGTATATGGCCAAAAAATGAACAGACTATTGCTGGTTAAATGCACTTGGTGTGACAGCTTCACCCTGATGTAGGCTTTAGCCAAAAAACAACCACACCATTGAGGGTTAAATGCACTTGGTGACAGGCGCAGCTTGCCCCTGATTTTGTATATGGCCAAAAAATGAACAGACTATTGCTGGTTAAATGCACTTGGTGTGACAGCTTCACCCTGATGTAGGCTTTAGCCAAAAAACAACCACACCATTGAGGGTTAAATGCACTTGGTGACAGGCGCAGCTTGCCCCTGATTTTGTATATGGCCAAAAAATGAACAGACTATTGCTGGTTAAATGCACTTGGTGTGACAGCTTCACCCTGATGTAGGCTTTAGCCAAAAAACAACCACACCATTGAGGGTTAAATGCACTTGGTGACAGGCGCAGCTTGCCCCTGATTTTGTATATGGCCAAAAAATGAACAGACTATTGCTGGTTAAATGCACTTGGTGTGACAGCTTCACCCTGATGTAGGCTTTAGCCAAAAAACAACCACACCATTGAGGGTTAAATGCACTTGGTCGCAGCTTGTGCTGGCGCACCACAAGACACAAAATGGCCGCCGATCACCCCAGAAAAATGTGACTGACAAACGGTCTGGGCAGCCTAAAAACAGTGAGCAATTGAGGATCAGCAGCTCAATGATCCACAGCTGCAGATCGATCAGTTAATCAAGTCCTTTGGAGGAGTTAATCTGCCTAATCTCGCCCTACTGTCGCAGCCGCAACCTCTCCCTACGCTAATCAGAGCAGAGTGACGGGCGGCGCTATGTGACTCCAGCTTAAATAGAGGCTGGGTCACATGGTGCTCTGGCCAATCACAGCCATGCCAATAGTAGGCATGGCTGTGATGGCCTCTTGGGGCAAGTAGTATGACGCTTGATGATTGGCTGCTTTGCAGCCTTTCAAAAAGCGCCAAGAAAGCGTCACAAAAGCGCCAAGAAAGCGACGAACACCGAACCCGAACCCGGACTTTTACGAAAATGTCCGGGTTCGGGTCCGTGTCACGGACACCCCAAAATTCGGTACGAACCCGAACTATACAGTTCGAGTTCGCTCATCCCTAGTCAGATCCAATTGCTCCTTGCCAGACGCGTTTCAAAGGCTACCTGCCTTCTTCCTCAGTGGCTAATTTGGGTCTGACTGACTTGCCGGCTATTTATCCTCCCAAGGGCTCTTTGGTAAACTTGAAATGGACCCAAAGGATCCGGATCCAATTACCTTATATTGCGATAATCCTGTAAAAATTTGCGGTTTTTTTGCGCACATGCGATTTTTTATGTGCGATAATCCTGCGTTTTTTTGTGCACATGCGATTTTTTTTTTTTGTGCGATAATCCTGCGTTAAATCTGCGGTTTTTATGCGCACATGCGCTTTTCTATTTTGTGTATTCCTAAACCAACCAGAATCATTATACATAACAAATTGTACAATAGCTAGTTACAGTTAGGACCAATGTAAATAATAACATTCCATATCAAACAAAAATGAAATAAAATAAATATACAACTTCTAAATCTTTAATGATCTTATGTTAAAAATGTATTAAATAATAGGGAAATTCTGTATAGGGTCTAAGGTGTAAAAATATAAAAATATAAAAAATATTTGTAAAAGATTGTCGGGTATTGTATTCCGTAGGGAACTCATATATATTTTCTTGTTAGATATAATTCCATCAACAATATTCCATGGGGCTCATTACCCGAAATGGTTCGGGCGGAGTGCATGGGATGATGGTATATGTGGATTGGGGTCGGGGATCCCGAGCACAGGGGGGGTCATAGTGCTGCTAAGCAGCCCGACTAGTACTCCCCATGGGCCAAAGACACCCGACCCATCACAAAAACCCGAAAATTTCAAATTCGGCATTTAGTCCAGCTGGGGCCAAACTGCCAAATTCGAAAATCTTCCTGGACTCAGCCCTAGACATCCGGGCAATATGGTTACCTCCCCTCCAATGGCGTTCTATTTGTTCAAAAGCTGCAAAAGTTAAAGACTTGGGATCTTGGTTGTGCATCAATTTGAAATGTTTTGATAGTACATGTTTTTCGTACCCTTTCTTGATATTATTTATATGTTCCGTAATCCTAACTTTTAGGGATCTTTTGGTCCTGCCAATATATTGTTTAGCACATGGGCATTCAATAATATAGATTACATTTGAACTATTGCAAGTGAGAAGATCCTTTATCTCTACTGAAAAATTGTTCTGTGTTGAAGTCACTCGCGTAGTTCTTTTTGGAAAGGACGTATTCCTGCAATTTATACAACGACCACATCTATAAAACCCACTCATTTTTAACCATTTATTTCCAGATCCAGTTTCCCTTGTCTGATTTTTGATAGATGGTGCTATTTTTATACCCAGATTGGGGGCCTTTGTATACACTATCTCTGGAAAAGGTGGGATTAAGGGGCCTATGGTTTTGTCGTTCTGAATAAGATGCCAATTATTTTTGATGCTTTGTTCTATTTTTTTGTGTTGTGCATTATATGGCAGTATTATACGGAATTTATTATCATTAGCGGGTTTATCATCCTTCTTTTGTTTGGTTTCGAAAAACATTTTTCTATCCATTTTTCTAACCTTACATAGTGCTTTCTCGACAACTATCTCTGGATATTCTTTTTCTAAAAAATTTTTCTTCATCATAACAGCCTCATCCTCAAATTCTATCTGGTTAGTGCAGTTTCTCTTTATTCTACGAAACTGTCCTGTAGGTATGTTCAATAACCAAGAAGGCAAATGGCAACTAGAAAAGAGGATGAAGCTGTTCTTAGCTACTTCTTTCTGAAAAGTAGTACACACATAGCGGTCATTCTGGGTAGTAATCCGAATGTCCAGGAATTCAGTATATTCCTGATTCGTATTGGAGGAGAATTTAAGATTGTAATTATTTTCATTGATGTCTTTCAAGAAGGTGTGGAGGCTAGATGCATCTCCCTGCCAGACAAAAATAATATCATCAATGTAACGCTGCCAGAGCACCAGGTCCGACCCCAGCCTGGGTAAAATGGTCTCCTGCTCCCACTGTGCCATAAATAGATTGGCATAGCTGGGGGCGAACCTGGTGCCCATGGCAGTGCCACGGGTCTGGAGGTAATAAGCCCCTTCAAAAAAGAAATAATTGTGTGTTAAAATATATCTCACACCTTCTGCCAGGAATTCTATTTGTCTCTCTCCAAGATTGCCATAATTCCTCAGTTGTGATTTCATATTTTTTATGCCTTGTTCATGGTCAATGACGGTATATAGCGATTGAACATCCAATGTCCCTATAAGCCAGTGAGGCTCCACCTTCAGATTTTCCAATATCTGGACAATCTGTGTGGTGTCTTTGAGATAAGATGGAGTATTTTTCACTGTAGGCTGTATAAGTTGATCTATATATTTGGACAAATTGGATGACAAAGACTCTATACCCGAAATTATTGGGCGACCTGGTGGTTCCGACATACTTTTATGTATCTTGGGAAGACAATAAAACACAGGCAATCTCTGTTGTGTTCCCAAGATAAAATCTGATTCTTGTTTAGAGAGTAATCCTTCCTCAAATCCTCCATCACAATATTGGTTTAATAATTCTGAAAATTCTTCTATTGGATCCTTCCTCAGCATCTTATATGTTGTTATATCCGCAAGCTGTCTCAAGCATTCCGCATTATATTTTGTAGTATCGAGAAGCACAATAGCTCCACCTTTATCGGCAGGACGGATAGTGAGGTTATTAATTTTTTGCAGTTCTTTAATAGCTTTAACCTCCTGTGAGGTCAAGTTATTTCTCCTCAACTGTTTATCAGATATTTTCCTCAAGTCTGTTTCTAAAGGAAAATATCTGATAAACAGTTGAGGAGAAATAACTTGACCTCACAGGAGGTTAAAGCTATTAAAGAACTGCAAAAAATTAATAACCTCACTATCCGTCCTGCCGATAAAGGAGGAGCTATTGTGCTTCTCGATACTACAAAATATAATGCGGAATGCTTGAGACAGCTTGCGGATATAACAACATATAAGATGCTGAGGAAGGATCCAATAGAAGAATTTTCAGAATTATTAAACCAATATTGTGATGGAGGATTTGAGGAAGGATTACTCTCTAAACAAGAATCAGATTTTATCTTGGGAACACAACAGAGATTGCCTGTGTTTTATTGTCTTCCCAAGATACATAAAAGTATGTCGGAACCACCAGGTCGCCCAATAATTTCGGGTATAGAGTCTTTGTCATCCAATTTGTCCAAATATATAGATCAACTTATACAGCCTACAGTGAAAAATACTCCATCTTATCTCAAAGACACCACACAGATTGTCCAGATATTGGAAAATCTGAAGGTGGAGCCTCACTGGCTTATAGGGACATTGGATGTTCAATCGCTATATACCGTCATTGACCATGAACAAGGCATAAAAAATATGAAATCACAACTGAGGAATTATGGCAATCTTGGAGAGAGACAAATAGAATTCCTGGCAGAAGGTGTGAGATATATTTTAACACACAATTATTTCTTTTTTGAAGGGGCTTATTACCTCCAGACCCGTGGCACTGCCATGGGCACCAGGTTCGCCCCCAGCTATGCCAATCTATTTATGGCACAGTGGGAGCAGGAGACCATTTTACCCAGGCTGGGGTCGGACCTGGTGCTCTGGCAGCGTTACATTGATGATATTATTTTTGTCTGGCAGGGAGATGCATCTAGCCTCCACACCTTCTTGAAAGACATCAATGAAAATAATTACAATCTTAAATTCTCCTCCAATACGAATCAGGAATATACTGAATTCCTGGACATTCGGATTACTACCCAGAATGACCGCTATGTGTGTACTACTTTTCAGAAAGAAGTAGCTAAGAACAGCTTCATCCTCTTTTCTAGTTGCCATTTGCCTTCTTGGTTATTGAACATACCTACAGGACAGTTTCGTAGAATAAAGAGAAACTGCACTAACCAGATAGAATTTGAGGATGAGGCTGTTATGATGAAGAAAAAATTTTTAGAAAAAGAATATCCAGAGATAGTTGTCGAGAAAGCACTATGTAAGGTTAGAAAAATGGATAGAAAAATGTTTTTCGAAACCAAACAAAAGAAGGATGATAAACCCGCTAATGATAATAAATTCCGTATAATACTGCCATATAATGCACAACACAAAAAAATAGAACAAAGCATCAAAAATAATTGGCATCTTATTCAGAACGACAAAACCATAGGCCCCTTAATCCCACCTTTTCCAGAGATAGTGTATACAAAGGCCCCCAATCTGGGTATAAAAATAGCACCATCTATCAAAAATCAGACAAGGGAAACTGGATCTGGAAATAAATGGTTAAAAATGAGTGGGTTTTATAGATGTGGTCGTTGTATAAATTGCAGGAATACGTCCTTTCCAAAAAGAACTACGCGAGTGACTTCAACACAGAACAATTTTTCAGTAGAGATAAAGGATCTTCTCACTTGCAATAGTTCAAATGTAATCTATATTATTGAATGCCCATGTGCTAAACAATATATTGGCAGGACCAAAAGATCCCTAAAAGTTAGGATTACGGAACATATAAATAATATCAAGAAAGGGTATGAAAAACATGTACTATCAAAACATTTCAAATTGATGCACAACCAAGATCCCAAGTCTTTAACTTTTGCAGCTTTTGAACAAATAGAACGCCATTGGAGGGGAGGTAACCATATTGCCCGGATGTCTAGGGCTGAGTCCAGGAAGATTTTCGAATTTGGCAGTTTGGCCCCAGCTGGACTAAATGCCGAATTTGAAATTTTCGGGTTTTTGTGATGGGTCGGGTGTCTTTGGCCCATGGGGAGTACTAGTCGGGCTGTTTAGCAGCACTATGACCCCCCCTGTGCTCGGGATCCCCGACCCCAATCCACATATACCATCATCCCATGCACTCCGCCCGAACCATTTCGGGTAATGAGCCCCATGGAATATTGTTGATGGAATTATATCTAACAAGAAAATATATATGAGTTCCCTACGGAATACAATACCCGACAATCTTTTACAAATATTTTTTATATTTTTATATTTTTATATTTTTACACCTTAGACCCTATACAGAATTTCCCTATTATTTAATACATTTTTAATATAAGATCATTAAAGATTTAGAAGTTGTATATTTATTTTATTTCATTTTTGTTTGATATGGAATGTTATTATTTACATTGGTCCTAACTGTAACTAGCTATTGTACAATTTGTTATGTATAATGATTCTGGTTGGTTTAGGAATACACAAAATAGAAAAGCGCATGTGCGCATAAAAACCGCAGATTTAACGCAGGATTATCGCACAAAAAAAAAAAATCGCATGTGCGCAAAAAAACGCAGGATTATCGCACATAAAAAATTGCATGTGCGCAAAAAAACCGCAAATTTTTACAGGATTATCGCAATATAAGGTAATTGGATCCGGATCCTTTGGGTCCATTTCAAGTTTACCAAAGAGCCCTTGGGAGGATAAATAGCCGGCAAGTCAGTCAGACCCAAATTAGCCACTGAGGAAGAAGGCAGGTAGCCTTTGAAACGCGTCTGGCAAGGAGCAATTGGATCTGACAACTCACCGGCAACAACTTTGTACGGGATTGGATTGAAAGCGCTTTCTAAAAGGACTATTATTATCGATCCAAAGAGGCAGAATATCCATCTACCTCAAGCAAAGACATTGGACGTGGATCTGCAGCCTGACACAGCCAGCATTTCTGCTCACAGCCGGGTGGATACAGCATCGTTAACAGCTAATTTAGCTGTGTTATCCAAAGGCAAGTCCTGTTTGCTTCTACACTACGTGGGACGCCACGGTGGGAATAGGACGATATGTGAGTAAGAGCCATACAGCTCCATAACACTGCTGGATATATGTATATTGCTGCCCAAACATCTTGATTTGCTGTTTGAATATTGCGCAACATTGCTGGACATATTTATAACATTGCCCAAGTATCCTGCTGCTTATATTGCGGTTGTTCAAACATACAGCCTATTCAGGCAGATATCTGCTCAGACTGAATATATTTGTGGACAATTGTACGGACCAAACCAGGATTTTAGGCCACATGTTCTACTACTAAAGAAACACTGCGGCATCAGTGGTATACAGCCACTTTATTGACTCTTCAGAAATATATTTATATATTTATCCATACACATTATCTCACTTATTGTTTTATAATTATATATTTTTGATCCAGTGGATTTTATGTAGCAGTTTATGCTGCATTTTACCCATTGGTCATTATTAGTCACTGTGCACTTATTATTCATCTATTTATTCACTCACTGATTTATTTATTTATTTTCTGGAGATATATTTGCTGTAAACCACTGCTGTAGATAATAGAAGACAAAAGTACTGTGTTACATCTACTAATGCCAGACTGGACCTATTAACACTGGATTGGACACTTGGATCTTTTATCAGCTATAACAGTGGACAGTTGTAATATTTATTTTATCAATTTTATAAGTTTTACTATTTTATGCTGATTTCGGGAAATTAGTTCTATTTAGGGTACATTATTATTGTGTATTGCTCATATAAATTTGTTCAACTTATCGCTATTAATAAACTAATATTTGAGTCACTTTGCCTACCTTGTGATCTAGATATATGAGTGCCCATTTTACTTCTTTTAAAATATACTGTTTTTATACACTATATGTATTTTGTTATAAACTTTGGTCATAATGTGCTATTTATGTTGCAATTAGATTATCGTTTGAAACATTATTCAATATGCAACCGCTTTGGCGGCTTGTGGGAAAAACAAAAACGCAAGTGAAACGCAAAATTATTTATTATTGTTCACTTTTACTTTTAGCTTCAACTCTATTTCTATTTTAATAAATTCAAAAGATAATATGATCGGATAAGTTACGGCATAGACCGTCATGTTGAATCCAAAACGAAGCAAGAAAAGCCGGTACAATATACTAAAGAGTGAACTTTCATCTGATGGGTTAATGACTCACATAAGACTTCCGGAATCAAAATCCACAGCGGGTCTTGTAAAGCCCTTCTATAGGGTATAAAAGGATGACCATTTGGGGAGGTCGGATAGCCACTGAGGAAGGGGACACTATAGCCCCGAAACGCGTCTGGTCTGACCCCCCAATTTTATGCGAGTGCACCGCATCCAACTGACTTAAGGACCTTCTGAGCCAGTGTACCGAACGGAGCCGATCTGAAACCTAGCCTGGAAACTCAGCATCTCTGGAGCCAAACAAGCGGGACCACGTGCAGCAACCACACTGTTAACAAGTGACGCACATAAATTACCGCTGGATCCATCCAACTACAAAGATAAAAACCGAAAGAGGGTTTCGACAGACGGCTGAGGTATCTCCGAATCAGGAGAACCCTCCAACACTGGTAAGACTGTTCCTGAATTGACTGTTGTCTCACTGCTGGATCGATCTCTGACTGTAAGCGGGACGCCGCCGGGTCAGAGACGGAGCAACTTTGATTCTGAACACCGTAACCTCTATCAAACACTCTCATGCTGCTTTAAGTTGGTTACAATACCAGAGGGATCCCTACTTGCTATATTTGGACATTAATATTTTTATATATATTTTTATTACCCACATTGCATTTTAAATCTATATAGCATTTAATTGATTCATCACTATTGGCATATCTACTCCTTCTGTCCACTGTGGTCGCAATGAGGCTGTCAATCATCAGCACTGTCTGCTAGTGACCATCTTTGAGCCTCCTTTCGGTCACAAACACACTTAATTTCTACTTGAATGCTGTCTAAATCACGTGGCAGTTTCGTAAATTTACATTGCTGCGAAATTCGTACTGCTGTCTTTTTACTACTGTCTTATATTACTGTCCAACTATTTCAATCATTTTACTACTTTAATAAATATTGGTTACCAAGTATCTTAGGTGTGCCCAATCATTCCTATTTATATGAATAATTTTTTATTTTATTTTTCTTAACCGTCCTTCAGGCAGTGAGATAATAATTTAGGCACGGTAAACAATTTACTTATCTATCTGTGAGCTCTCACTTTCGGATGCTCAACAGACAGGATTTGTTCTCACAGATCAGAGGAAGGGCAAAATAATCAGTGACGTCAGCACAAACTTACTCCTGACACTCTCTCCACTCTGTCAGAGGGGCTCTACTTGTATAAGTGTTTAATAGAACAGGTTGTGTAGAAATCTATGTGAAATCAGCTGACGATTGTGTAAAAGGAGTGTGCTTCTTCTTGACGCTAACATCGATCTGTAAGGCTGAGTTAACACTTGAGTTATTTGGTCAGTTTTGGCCCCATAGCTTCCCAAATAAGTGAAGTGTGCAGTGATTCTAAGAGTGACGCCTGTCATGTGCATGTCATACTGACTCACAGTATTGTTTCACTACCACAGCAGACTCCCTATGTGTGTTACTGCAAGGCACAGTGTTCTACACCACTATACAGTCTCTCTGCAGCCAGAAAATAGCTGTATTTTAATGCGATTTGCCGCAAATAAATTTGGATCAAACTGAATCTTTTCGGAAAATTCTGCGAACTGGCCAAATCGAATTTTTGAGAAATTCGTTAATCTATAACTATAATTTAGCAGCCTAATGAAATGCAGTAGTAGATGGATGGATTGACTTATTAGATGATCTGTACAGGGGTGATAAAACACTCCAGCTTTCCTGCTGATTAACATGTTAGTAGACTGGCAGCTGACGTCTGCACAATGTATCAGGAACAAAGTAACACATTGCCATTATTAGGACATTTTATTCACTGTAATAGTCATCAGCACGCTCACAATGGGAAGATTCCTGTAACTGCTGACTGTATAAATTCATTATTCCGAGGGGGTGTATTTTTTAACAATAGTTTTTTTATCAGCCATCCATAATACAGTAAATATTACATTCAAGGAAACCAGCAATAATCATTAACAAATTGCTATCAATGCATCTACAGTATTTCAAAATGAAATCCTTCCATGCTGGTATAGTACTATAACAGCTAGTACAAAGAAATGTGAATTTCATGAGGAAATCAATCAAGTATTTAATTATTTCACTTACCTGAAAAATGTGAACACTTTCTATTATAAGCTTATCAAATTGTACGAGGATAATAGTATTTCAGCCTGGCTTAGATAGTTAACTCCTTCCCGTCTACCATCTATATACACTGACAAGCAAAAGGGTAACATCGTTTTGTACTTTTGACTTGAACGAATTAGAGATGAGCGAATTTCTCAAAAATTCGATATGGCCGGTTCACTGAATTTTCCGAAAAGATTTGATTCAATCCAAGTTTATTTGCTGCAAATCGCATTAAAAACAGCTATTTCTTGGCTGCAGAGAAACTGTATAGTGGTGTAGAACACTGTGCCTTGCAGTAACACGCATAGAGAGTCTGCTGTGGTAGTGAAACAATACTGTGAGTCAGTAGGACACGCACATGACAGGTGTCGATCTTAGAATCACTGCACACTTCACTTATTTGGGCAGTTACGGTGCCAAAACTGGCCAAATAACTCAAGTGTGAACTCAACCTTACAGGTCAATGTTAGTGCCAGGTATAAAGAACTGTGCAGAGGCCCAAGATCCTACTGTAGCGTTAAAGAGCTCACTCCTTTTACACCATCGTCAGCTGATTCCACATAGATGTCTACTGGACCTGCTCTATTAAATGCTTATACAAGTAGAGCCCCTCCGACAGAGTGGAGAGGGAGTCAGCAGTAAGTTTGTGTTGACGTCACTGATTATTTTGCCCCTCCTCTGATCCGTCAGAACAATAACCCGCAAAAAAAAATAATCCTGTCTGTTGAGCATCCTTCACTCGGTAAGCATTTGGTCAGTAATCCATCAGTATTGCTAAAGCCCAAAAAAACAGGAGTGGATCCAAAACAGATGACACGTGAATGGAATATTTGCATGTCTTCTGTGTTTTGTATCCACTCCTGCTTTTGGTTACCAAATAATAAGCCAATTCTGATGGGACCATACAGGCCTTACAGCTGCTACACAGACAAGATCCGTTTTGCATCAAATTTTTCCTTACTTTTGACAGTAAGGATGTGAACCAGGCCAAAAAGGCAAAAAAAGTGGCTCAGTCATGGGGTGGGGAGGCTGCGAGAACAGCTTGAGAAGTCCACAAAGTGGCCCAATGACATAGTGTTGAGGTAGCAGCAGCATTACGAGACCACAGAGTGGCCCAGTGACATAGTTGGTAGATGGCAGCAGCTTCAGCATGAGGAGACCACAGAGTGGCAAAGTGACATAGTGTGGAGGTGGCAGCAGCAGCAGCAGCAAGAGAAGGCCACAGAGTGGCCCAGTGTCATAGTGTTGAGTTAGCAGCAGAATGAGGAGGCCACAAAATGGCAAGGTGACATAGTGTGAAGGTAGCAGCCGCAGCATGAGGAGGCCACAGAGTGGGAAGGTGACATAGTGTGGAGGTGGCAGCAGAAGCATAAGGAGGCCATAGAGTGGCACAATGACAGAGTTGTGAATTGGCATCAGCATGAGGAGACCACAGAGTGGCAAGGTGACATAGTGTGAATGTGGCAGCAGCACGAGGAGGCCAAAGAGTGACCCAGTGACATAGGGTGAATTTAGCAGCAGAATGAGGAGACCATGGAGTGGCAAGTTGACATAGTGTAGAGGTGGCAGCAGCAGCAAGAGGAGACCACAGAATGGCCCAGTGACAAGGTATAGGGTTAGCAGCAGCATATAGAGGCTACAGACTGGTAAGGTGACATACTGTGGAGGTGGCAGCAGCAGCATGAGAAGGCTGCAGACTGGAAAGGTGGCATAGTGTGGAGGTGGCAATAGCAGCATGAGGAGGTCACAGAGTGGCAAGGTGACATAGTGTGGAGGTGGCAGCAGCAAAAGCAGACCACAGAGTGGGCCAGAGACAGAGTTCTGAGTTGGCAGCAGCATGAGGAGACCAAAGAATGGCCTAGTGACAAGTTGTAGGGTTAGCAGCAGCATGAGGAGGCCACAGACTGGTAAGGTGACATACTGTGGAGGTGGCAGCAGCAGGATGAGAAGGCCGCAGACTGGAAAGGTGACATAATGTGGAGGTGGCAGCAGCAGCATGAGGAGGCTACAGACTAGCAAGGTGACATAGTGTGAAGGTGGCAGCAGGAGCAGCATGAGAAGGCCACAGAGTGGCAAGGTGACATAATGTGGAGGTGGCAGCAGCAGCATTAGGAGGCCACAGACTGGCAAGGTGACATAGTGTGGAGGTGGCAGCAGCAGCACGAGGAGGCCACAGAGTGGCAAGGTGACATAGTGTGAAGGTGGCAGCTGCAGCATGAGGAGACCTGAGTAGTGAGATGGCAGCAACATCAGGAGACCACAGAGTGACCCAGTGACAGAGTGGGGAGATGGGTAACAATAACAGTACCCGCTGACGATGGTGGGTGTAAGAAGGAGCACTTGGCATCAGATGTGTGGCATCATGCGGGTGGCAGCATCAGAATAGTAGCTGAGGCAGGTAGCCAAAAGAAACCGGTCTCTTTTGTCAAGGTTTGGGTGAGGCAGCATGGATGATCTAATCTGATGCATCAGGCATTGGTGGGTGGAAACCTGGCAGATCCACACCTGATTCATCTTGACAAAGGTCAGTCTCTCCACATTTTGGGTGGATAGGTGAGTTCTCTTTGCGGTAACTATGGCGCCCGCCGCACTAAACACCCCCTCTGATGCCACACTACTGGCCGGGCAGGACAGCTTTTCCAGGGCAAACTCGGCCAGTTGCGGCCACAAATCCAGTTTGGCTGCCCTGTAGTCCAGCGGATCTTCAAGGTCAGCTGGCAGGGTGCACTCCAAGTATGCCACTACCTGCTGGTTCAGGTTCAGATCTACGTCTAGCTTCTGGTGAGTAGGTTTCTTCACTATGCGGGTAGATTCTGGCTCCTGCTGAAGAAACTGGTACTGCTGCTGCCACCCCACCCCTTCCCAGCAGCCATGGCAGTGGAACGTGAGCGCAGAGAGCTCCCCGGTCAGACCTGCGAGAGGATGGACGATGGCAAATAGGATGTCTCTATAGTATTTCAGTTTGTCCCCATTTTGGAACAGTAGCAAGTGTCCAACAAGGTGGAGAGCCAGAAGTCATCCTACTGCCAAATGGCGACAATTCGGTTGTCACTACCCAAGCAAGTTAGAATGCAGCAGGCCATTTGCGTAAATGACTTAGAGAGACTCCCTGCCTTCATCTCCACTGCATATTGTGTCTGGGTCGTCTGCCTCGTCTTCCTCATGCTCCTCTGGCTGCTCCTCCTCTCCTGTAGTGATGAGCGGCAGGGGTCCTATTTTGTGGAATGTTCATCATATATTCGCAAATTCGTATATACGTTATATTCAACTTTTTCTTACGTGAAAATTGGCAAGGTAATGATTGTGGAATATGCGAATATTACGCGTTCAATACAGGCGTGGCTTAAAAACTAATATATAGCACTATAGAATCTAGTGCTATATATTCGTTTTTACGAATAGTCGTCATTTTTTTCCATCTGAACACATGATTCCTCCCTGCTTCTTGCTTGTGGGTCAATGAGTCATTGGCCCACTAGAAACTTAAGCATTACGAATATTCTAAAAAACAAATATATAGCACTATATTCAATATAGTGCTATATATTTGTTTTTTAGAATGTTTGTCATTTTTTTCCATCTGTAGCTTGTGGGCCAATGAAGTCATTGTTCAGATGGAAAAAAATTATGAATATTCGATATGACGAATATATAGCTCTATATTCTAAATATTCTCGAATTCTCAAAGTGCCGATATTTGTGATTAAAATTAATTATTTGAATATTCACGCTCAACACTACTCTCTTGTCACCTGTGTAGAAAAACCACCCATTTCGCTAGACATTGCTTGTGCTCCAATGTCCTCCTGCTCCTCCTCCTCCAGTTCAGTCCCCACAGGGTTCATGTGGTCGTGAGCTGTAGGCCACATCTCCAGTCCCCTGACCAGTCAGATGTACCAGCATCTGTTCCAGGATATGAAGCAGTGGAATGACATCATTCATCCCGTAGTCCTGGCGACTGACAAACAACGTGGCCTCCTCAAAGGGCCTGAGCAAACGACAGGTATTACGCATGAGCTGTCACTGGCTGATATCGAAGTTACACACGGGAGTACTCCTGTCCGCTTGGATCATCAAGAAATTGTTTATGTCCCTTCTCTGTACGTACAGTCGGTCCAAAATATGGAGGTGTGCTTTGCGGTGTACTAGTGGCTGAAGCACATGCAAAGTTTCCTGGGTATTTTTAGGATGTCTTGCAGATGGTTGGAAGACCTTTGGAACTGCTTTGCAACCAGATTGAACACATGCGCCATGCAGGGCGCATGGCTCAGCCCTCCTTGACACAGCTCCGACACAATGTTCTTCCCATTGTCGGTTACCATGGTTCTGATTTTGAGTTGTCGCAGAGAAAGCCAGGATTCGATTTCTTGATGAAGAACACGGAGCGGTTCCTTCCCTGTGTAACTCAGTTTGTTCAGGCAAATGAGGTGTATAACAGCATGGCACCGCTGTGCCCTGCACATGTGGTATGCTTTAGGAGCACTGTGAATTGTCCCTGCATTGGAGGCTGAGGACACGATGGAGGATGAGGAGGCACAGACGGACATTTTCACAGGACCAACGGTGTGATAACACGGAGGCGGAAGCGGAGTCATCTGGCCAAGTTGCTGGTTTGGCTGGGCAGGAACCACATTTACCCAGTGGGCCGTAAAGGACATATATTGTCCTTGACAGTAGTTACAGTTCCACACGTTGGCACTGCCATGCACTTTGGCAGACACCGACAGGCTCAAGGACTGGCCCACCTTCTGCTCTGCATATTTGTAGAAATGACGGCTTGGGACTCTCCACCTCGGCTCAGCACAAGCCATCAGTTCTCTGAAAGGTGCAGAGTCCACCACTTGGAAAGGGAGGGACTGCAGCACCAACAACTTGGCCAGAAGAATGTTCAACTTCTGCGCCGTTGTATGAGTGCACGCATACTGTTGTCTCTTGGCAATTGCTTCAGTGATCGATTGCTGACGAAATGACTGATGAGGAATTGGAGGGCGAGGAGCAGGAGTTTCAGGACCGGCAGATAATGGGATGGACAGACAGCTCCCTTCGGCTGAGGTGGTGGAGCCTTGACTGCCTCAAATTGGGTGCGTGCCACTGGGTGATGCAGCGGTTGCTGCGGCAGGCTGGACCACCACATTGGAGCCACATCTCTCCCAGGCCACTTTATTGTGACGCTGGCACGCTTCACATTAGCACCCTGGCCACACTTCACCTTCTGCCCACAGATTCGGCATATAGCCATGTTCACCTCCTCCGGCAGCTTAACAAAAAACTGCCACACTGCTGGGTAGGTGATTTTACCCCCAACACTACTTTGCGGGCAGGTAGGCTCCTGCAATGCAATTGTCTAGCCCAGGCACGTTTGGCTCCTGACCTCCCACTGCTGCCACCCTGCTGACTCACAGCCACGCTATCGACTTGCTGGCTCCACCGCTGCCTCACGGGCAAGCTGCCACCCTCTTCTCCCAATGATGATGAATCCCCTTCATCACCCGGCTCCTAATTGCGATTAGCTACATCATCATCAAGTACTGTCTGCACGTCACTGATGTCCTCCTCAACGGTCTCTGAGCCAGGAGCCTGACCGCTTGCAACACCAGCTCCCACGCCACTCTCCTCATCACTACTTGCTCACCTACTGGAGGAAGTGTATAAGCAAAACTTCGTGGCACTCTGCCGTCCGTTTGCCGCTGGAAGTCGGGTTCCCACCCCGTTTCAGTAATAATATCAAAACTCCAGCAAATAGCGTTGCAAAAAGGAATTTTTTAATCGACATATGCGGCTGTGTAAAATTCATGACGTTTCGGCCATACATTAGCCTTCATCAGACTACAGCAAAACAAAAGGAAAAAAAAGGGAAAAATAATATAAACACATCTTCTATATATAAGTTCATAAAGTGTGCCATGGCAAGTGACATAGAGTTGGCACATAAGTATAAAGCAATGATTAAAGTACAAAAGCAATAGTCGAAGGTCCAGAGAATTCTGTAATTATGTCCAACAATCCGAGTTCTGACATATCCTTGGTACAGGTAATGTATTCCAACCCCATCCTCAATGAGACCATGTTAAGGAATATAATGTTCATGTGAACCGCAGTCCATAGAATATTGACAAGTCCGTGGGCATCAGTAGCGTTACAGAAATATAGCACAAGTGCTATCATGATATCAACAGTACTACGATATCCCTATATTACAATTTAAATACCGGTATATAGGTATAACCTGGATAAAATGAATTGGCAATGGATCATTGAATAAATGGAAGGGAGAAGGGGGGAGGGGAGAGGGTGAGGGCACAAGGCTTGAGTTGAGGTAAGGAGGATAAACACTATATAAACCATGGCTATAGGTCATATATGTAGTATTGGCTGTAGGTCATATAGTTAAGTATAGGTCATATAGACTAGTATTGTCCTACCTTATGCCGCTTCAGATGGATGTCCAGGATGTGGGCGTTGTGTGAAGTGTGCAGTAGCACTGTCCGGAATGCGCCTCTGAGATCCAGGACGCGCGCCCTTATTTAAAGCAGTGTGTCCGGTAATGAGAGACATAGCGCATGCGCGGAGGGAGCATAGCGCATGCGCACTGGGTTCCGTTGCGTGTCACGTCTGCGTGTCACGTCTCACTCCTGGATATAGATAGGATCCGGTGTGTCTCGTATGAGTGCGCTTCAAGCCTCGCTTGAGGTGTTGGTATTGCGCATGCGCCGATGGTATGAATGCGTCTTAAGCCTCGCTGTGAGTGTCATAATGAGTGTATGTGGTGTTTGGGGAATCACAATAAGGGTACAATCGGGTAGAATGAAAATGGACTAATCTATGGGGGAGAATAAGACTTGGAAGACATAGAAGATACAGGATAAAAGGACATGAGGGACATAAATATGGATAGGTGATAGTGATATATGACATATAGAAAAAAGACATTAGACCGGACATAAGGGACATAAAAGGACATAAGGGACATAAATATGGATAAGTGGTAATGATATATGACAAATGGACATATAGAAAAAAGACATATAGAAAAAAGACATTAGACCGTCAACTACGAATTGCTCAACTACGAATTGCATAGCGTCACAATAGCCGAATACCTGAAGGTGCAACGCATTCCACGTGGGTTACGTATACGCACTAGACCGACGTTTTTCAAAGAAAATCAGGAATACTGTGACAAATTTGAACAAATACTAAATAAGTGCTCCTTCGACTTGATGACTCTTACCCTCTCATATCTACATAACGCCATCAGTACAACTAAAACAGAAATTCATACAATCGAAGAACAACTACAAGACATTATAACACCAGAAGACTACAATCAACTGAAAGAAAAAATAACAACATCCTTGACACAGCAACGAAAAGAGGTGGAGACAACAAAGAGGAACAAATTTTTCAGGGATACTGAAGACTACAGACACAACCGAGTCTACAGATGGTCAGATACTACCAACAACCGGTTCAATTACAGCAATAAACGGTCATCATCAAGGGATTCAGCGCAGTCAGGCTCTAGTGGCGACACTAACTTCCAATACAGACCAGATAACCGACAACGGCGATCACAGGGCAGAAGAGGCCAAAGTCAAAGCCAAAGAGGACAAACTAACACTACTACACGAGAAAATTCCGGCATCGTCACAAGATCACAGGTACAATCACTAGTGATTAACATATCCTCACATACACTAGGGCCGGCGGAAATGTCCTTACTAGAGAAAGGGCTCTCTTACTGCCCATCTAATCAGTTGGATACTTTCCAACTTGATATAGACCTACAGAGACTATTTAGGAACATCAGACTTAAGGTCCATTTTTCTGGTAATCCTACCAACACTAATAGAGAAGACCAGCCACCTAAATCAGGGATATCTATCCGTGACCTAGGCTTACGCAATAAAAGTCATTATACACCCCCCAAGACCCAACCAGCCATTGAGACCTTTATTACCCTTATCCAACGAGACATGTCCCATTTTAGGAAAAACTTAGCCATGGGCAAATATAAATTTATGCACAACCTAGATAATACGGAAAGACAAGCTCTTTCAACTCTCATACGGAAGAAAGACCTTGTCCTCAAACCAGCGGACAAGGGAGGGGCCCTAGTTGTCATGGACAAACACAAATACATCGACGAAATCAATCGTCAACTCAATGATCAATCCGTATACACTAAACTACCTAAAGACCCGACCAAATCTGTGACAGAAAAAATACAATCAGTTTTACAACATCACCTTGGTCTGGGGGTAATTGACGATTCGATAGTGACCTTCCTATCTAAACCTAATCCCATTATGCCAGTCATTTATGTACTACCCAAAGTACATAAGGATCTTTTGAATTCCCCAGGCCGACCGATAGTGGCCTCTACCGACTCTGTACTTTCACCCCTATCCATCATGCTTGAAAAAGTATTCACTCCAATCATTAGAAACACTAAATCATTTCTACTCGACACATCCTCTTTTTTAAGATTACTTGACAATCTACCCCCACTATCCGCTAATACCCTCCTAGTCACATGGGACGTTGTTAGTCTTTACACATCCATTCAACACCCAAAAGGCCTACATGCAGCCCGTAAACTCCTTTCCTCACAAGATATACAACCCAAGTTAATTGATTTCTACATGGATCTATTGGAGCTCGTCCTATTGAATAATTTTTTCCTTTTCCAGGACAACTACTACCTACAACAACAGGGTACCGCCATGGGGTCCAATGTGGCGCCCCCTTATGCAAATTCGTATATGTCAGATTTTGAAGAGACTTATGTTTACCCACACCCATCTTTTACACAAGCACTTACATGGAAGCGTTATATCGACGATATTTTTTGCATATGGGATGGCACATTGGACTCCCTTGCGGAATTTCACACGTTTCTGAATTCTATTCACCCGGAATTACAATTTACCATACACTACCATTCTGATTCCATCAACTTCCTTGACACCATGGTTACCAAACTTCCAGATGGTTCTCTTACCACAGATCTATACAGAAAATCTACAGACCGTAACAGCCTATTACATTTTTCCAGTTTTCATTCTATAAATACAAAAAAGTCACTCCCACATTCTCAATTTGAACGGATACGTCGCATAGTCAAAACAGTCCCACTTCAACAAATCAGATTAACGGAAATGAAACAGCGATTCCTAACGCGTGGCTACCCCCAACACCTTCTCCATGAAACAATTAAACCCAAAATAACAAAAAAACAATTAGGGATAACCAATAGGATACCATTTGTCCACACCTTCCATCCAAGTGTTAACAAAATAATCAATAGCATTAGGAACCACTGGCCCCTGTTACAAAAAGCCTACCCAGATATTAGTGAATTTAAAAACCCCATACTACCTTGTACACGCCGGCCCAAAAATTTACGGGACCTAATTGTGAAGGCTGATATAGGCCCAACTAAGACCATCCATAGACAGACTTTTATACAGAAACAAAAGACAGGTACTTTTCCCTGCATACATTGCGCCCAGTGCTCGAATGTCCTAAAAGGACCCCAATTCCATCACCCACAGTCAGGCAAAAGCTTTCCTATACGCGGTTTCTTTACATGCGAAAGCAATTTCGTAGTGTACTTATTAAAGTGTCCCTGTGGCAAGATATATGTAGGGGAAACAACCCAAAAAATACGTGACCGCATATGCCAACATAAATCTAATATTAGACGTAAAAACCTATTACTTCCGGTACCAGCACATTTCGAATCAGCAGGCCACAATCTCTCACAACTCAAATATCAAGTAATCGAACAGGTGACACCCAGTAGGAGGGGAGGCGATAGAATCAAATTATTGAAAAAGAGGGAAGCATATTGGATTCATACACTTGATAGTCTGGAACCCAAAGGATTAAATAGGGACTATGAAATACATAGCCTTATTTGAACTAACCACTACACTATAACAGATACCAGACCTTGATACCCAATAGAGTACACCCTATTTCTATCTGACATTTTTTAATCCGTTCCTTCTCTTTAAAAAAAACCAAAAAAAACCAAAAAAACCATCCCTCACGTCCAGTCATTCTCAAACCTAGACACCTCTATTTTTTTTATATAGGCCTATCTATATCAACAGTAGTATGTGTCAACATAGTCTTTACCACTTTCTTATGTATTCTGTTGTTCCTTTCTAGATGAATTAGTCGCACCACCCTTCACTACGTTGGGTCATCCATAGTATCCTTTTCACGTTATGGTATAGTATCCATGTCTTCATGTTATTATAGATTATTTTCCTGATATCTCTTATGACGGTCTAATGTCTTTTTTCTATATGTCTTTTTTCTATATGTCCATTTGTCATATATCATTACCACTTATCCATATTTATGTCCCTTATGTCCTTTTATGTCCCTTATGTCCGGTCTAATGTCTTTTTTCTATATGTCATATATCACTATCACCTATCCATATTTATGTCCCTCATGTCCTTTTATCCTGTATCTTCTATGTCTTCCAAGTCTTATTCTCCCCCATAGATTAGTCCATTTTCATTCTACCCGATTGTACCCTTATTGTGATTCCCCAAACACCACATACACTCATTATGACACTCACAGCGAGGCTTAAGACGCATTCATACCATCGGCGCATGCGCAATACCAACACCTCAAGCGAGGCTTGAAGCGCACTCATACGAGACACACCGGATCCTATCTATATCCAGGAGTGAGACGTGACACGCAGACGTGACACGCAACGGAACCCAGTGCGCATGCGCTATGCTCCCTCCGCGCATGCGCTATGTCTCTCATTACCGGACACACTGCTTTAAATAAGGGCGCGCGTCCTGGATCTCAGAGGCGCATTCCGGACAGTGCTACTGCACACTTCACACAACGCCCACATCCTGGACATCCATCTGAAGCGGCATAAGGTAGGACAATACTAGTCTATATGACCTATACTTAACTATATGACCTACAGCCAATACTACATATATGACCTATAGCCATGGTTTATATAGTGTTTATCCTCCTTACCTCAACTCAAGCCTTGTGCCCTCACCCTCTCCCCTCCCCCCTTCTCCCTTCCATTTATTCAATGATCCATTGCCAATTCATTTTATCCAGGTTATACCTATATACCGGTATTTAAATTGTAATATAGGGATATCGTAGTACTGTTGATATCATGATAGCACTTGTGCTATATTTCTGTAACGCTACTGATGCCCACGGACTTGTCAATATTCTATGGACTGCGGTTCACATGAACATTATATTCCTTAACATGGTCTCATTGAGGATGGGGTTGGAATACATTACCTGTACCAAGGATATGTCAGAACTCGGATTGTTGGACATAATTACAGAATTCTCTGGACCTTCGACTATTGCTTTTGTACTTTAATCATTGCTTTATACTTATGTGCCAACTCTATGTCACTTGCCATGGCACACTTTATGAACTTATATATAGAAGATGTGTTTATATTATTTTTCCCTTTTTTTTCCTTTTGTTTTGCTGTAGTCTGATGAAGGCTAATGTATGGCCGAAACGTCATGAATTTTACACAGCCGCATATGTCGATTAAAAAATTCCTTTTTGCAACGCTATTTGCTGGAGTTTTGATATTACTACTGGAGGAAGTGACGGCTGTCTCCTTCAGATCTTGGCTGGGCATTAGCTGCTGACTGTCCTCTAGTACCTCTTCCTCACTATTTAGTGGAGCTGAGCCCACAGCATATAATACTTCTCTGGCTGAGGGAACAAAAAAGGACAGAGGCAGGTTGAGGACAGGGGAAGGCACAGGGTCTGCTCCCGGGCCATGCCAACTAAGGGTTGTGTCTGACAACCCACTGACTCTTGGCTGGGAATGTCTAATGTCACTTGGGATGAAGTGGATGACCGAGTCAACCATTCAACCATACAAGAACTGCTGGGTTGCAGACACGACCCTCAGCTGACACTGGGAGCTCAGGCCTCTGGAAGTAACCCCTGCTACCACGCCCCCTTACTCTGCTGAGATCTGTGCCTGTGCCAGAAACATTTAGGCCTGTGCCCGTCCCCTGTGCAGGGCCTTTCACTTCTCTGTCTGACATAATGTTAGATGAAATAAATAAATAAAAAGGAAATTAATACACCCCAAAAAAGGCTGTAATTTTGTCACTTGCCACTAATACACACCAAACAAGCTTTAGGACATATAACTGTATCGCTGAACGGGCAAAAAAGCTTTAGAACATATAACTACACCATTGAACGGCATATAACACTTTTTTTTGCCACTAATACACGCAAAAAAGGGTTGTAATTTTCTCACTTCACCACACAACGGCTAAAAAGCCCTTTTTTACCCCAACTAATACATGCCAAAAAAGGCTTTAGAACATATACACTCCCCTATTGAACCCTGTTCTGCTTCAATAATGTGGAATAATTCCTCCCTATCCCTTCCCTAAACATCTGATGCCCTTTCCCTGATCTTTCCTAGCACTTTCCCTAGTGCCTGCTGACATCTCTCCCTGCACTAAGTACACCAGAAACTGGTTGAATCCAAGATGCCTAAGGCTACTTTAACGGATCTCCAAGCACCCTGACTGGGTACCTCCGTTGATAGAGTCTTCTAGTGCTTCCTGAGGACTCCAAGCACTTCACTTGACACCGTACACACTGCCAACCCAAAGAAGCGCCGCAGCTTGGTTGGGATCTCGCCGTATTCTACCCACCCTGGACCTACGACAAGGTTTCAAGGTTCCAGTGGGTGACCCTGTCTTCCTTCTGTGAGAGATGCAGGAACAAGCTCTTACAAGAGCTAGGACTTATACTCTGGAGAGTATAATAATTCTAGCAATCCCCAGAGTGTAGTTCTCCAATCCCCCAAACATGAGCACAGACTTCATGAAGGGTAGAACAGGACACTTTAATGGGGCAACATGTCAGCCTTTTATGCAGGTCTTCTGAACCGTCACTGGGGCTGCTGGAGAGGCTTGAGGGCTAGCCTCCTTCCTATGGACGATGGACCCAGAACTATGGAGACCCCCCCCCCCCCCTCCTAGCTTATTATTCTACAAAGGGAAAAATTTGAAGTTTCTGCCTGTGAGTAATTGTTATCCCATTGTGTTGATTAATTGTATCACATGTGTGTACTTTCTGCCTGTAACTGCATGTGATTGGTTTATGTAAGAAACTGTCTCAGTCTTCCACAAGGTCCCCCATGGGAGTGTCACTTGCTGGAAGACCTGCATAAAAGGCTGACATGTTGCCCCATTAAAGTGTCCTGTTCTACCCTTTATAAAGTCTGGGCTCATGTTTGGGGGATTGGAGAACTACACTCTGGGAATTGATGTAATCATTATACTCTCCAGAGTATAATCCCTAGCTCTTGTAAGAGCTTGTTCCTGCATCGCTCTCTGAAGAAGGAGAGGGTCACCCACTGGAACCTGAAAACCTTTTCGTAGGTCCAGGGAGGGTAGAAGACGGCGAGATCCCAACCAAGCTACGGCGGTTTGTGGGGTCGGCAGTGCGTACGGTGTCAAGTGGAGTGCTTGGAGTCCTCAGGAAGCTCTAGGAGCATCTATCAATGGAGGTACCCAGTCGGGTGCTAGGAGATCCATTACAGCTACTTATAGGGCTGTGACATCACAGTGCTGGCTGGCTGCTGATTAAATGCATACATGGCATTGTGGGAGATCCCTCATTCCCAGAGTTCTTTGCTCCATGTCCTAACACGTGCAGCAGCCATTTTAGGAAAAAATGCAATTCGTTACCACGAAGCGTGAGGAAATTCAGATTCGGTGCGAACCGATTTTTTTCCTGCAATTCGGATGGAATTCCACGTTATCAACTTCGTTTCGCTCATCTCTACTCACCATCCACTACAACTTCCAATGTGAGACTACCATCATTTTATAGACAATCACTTCGTCTAGCTCATACATAAATTGGACTTTTAGCATATGATTAGTTATGCAGATTCTTGTTATGTAACTACATTATTACTGTTTTGCTCCTAAAATTTTACATTTTAATTATTTTGTAAATCCACCTTTGGCTTTCAGCACTGCTAGAATCCTTCTGGGCATGTTCTCTATCAGATTCAAGCATGTGTCGACCAAAATATGTTTCCAGGTCTTTTCTACACGTTCCCAATGTTTGTCTCACTTGGGTACAAATACAGCTTTCTCTCCAACTCTACCAACAAGTGTTCAATTGGGTTGAGGTCTGGGGACTAATCCAGCACCTGTTATTGAACCATTTCTTCACCAATCAGGACGTATTGTCCTGTTGGAACACTATGTTGTCATATTCATACCCATAGTACTCGAGTGTATGAAGCAACTCATCTTCCCTGGTTAAGTATACAATGCCTTTTGCTGTGAAACAAACCCATATCATCAGCCTTCCTCCACTGAACTTGACAGTTCCTTCAATTTCTCAATCCATTAGCCCCCCATTTGCACCCATCAGAGCCAAGTCTATTGACTTTCATCTCATCTCTCCAAATTGCCAGTTCTACTGTTGGTACTGTTTTGCAAACTTGAGCCGACACTTCTTATGACAATATTAAAGTTGAGGCTTCTTCACCTTTTTCAGGCCACCTTTCCAGACTTGTGTGATGCAATGGACATCTGCATTCATACTATTACAAAGCATACGAGCCACCTCCACTGCCATGTTTGTTGTGCCAGAACTGATAGGCCTTGTGATGAGCCAACTTAACGCCAAGTCACCTCTTTGCTTTGGAATGGATGGATGGACTTCATTTTGTATTCTTCCAACTGTCATGGCACTCACATGATGCAGTTTGGCAATTTTCTTGGCCGAGATGGCTGGATGATGCTGTTTCTCTTTTCTTGGGGAATTCTTCTTCATGGCAGCTCCTGGATTTGAACCAGTGATCTTTCCCTTGTGAATCAACCTAATAACCCACTGAGCTATTAGGGAATGTAGAGAACAGATGCTAATTTGTAGTATACAAGAAGAAAAAGATTGTTCCACCACCAGGAGTAAAACAGTAACAATGCAGTTACAGGACAAGAATCTGCATAACTAATCATATGCTAAATAGCTGCAAGCCCAATTTCTGTATGAGAGCCACGATGATTGTCTATAAAAGTGGATGGAGATATGGAGCATTAAAGTCAAAAGTTCAAAACAATGTTACCCTTTTTCTCATCAGTGTATATATCCAAATTGTCTATGTACCCTGCAGCTAAGGTATATTCACTTTGATGGGGAATGTCACTGTATTTCACTTTGCCTGGAGGAAAAAAATATTTAAAGGGTTTCTGTCACCAGAAATACCCAAATTAAACTGGCTGACATTAGCGATGTGCTAATGTCAACTGAACCTAACTAGACTATTCCTTGTTTTATCCATGCCCCCGTTACTCCATAAATGTAACTTTTATAATATGCAAATTAACCTCTAGGAGCGGGGGGGAAGGGGGTGTTGCTCCTGCTCCTAGAGGCTTCGTTCTCCCACCTCTGTCACTTCCCTCCAAGTCTTGATTGACAGGGCCAGGCAGCGTTCACATCCCCCTGCTGGCCCTGAGTGCATGTTAAATCTCGTGCCTGCACTGTGCCATTCAGTTTTCGGCGCAGGCATAGTGAAGGAAAGACGCTTACTGGCTGCCGACTTCCTCACTGCGCCTGCGATGAATACTGAATGGCACAGCGCAGGTGCGAGATTTACTATGCACTCAGGGCCAGCAGGAGGATGCAAATGCTGCCTAGCCCTGTCAATCAAAACTTGGAGGGAGGTGACAGAGGTGAGAGAACTAGGAATAGGCTAGTTAGCACATCGCTAATGTCAGCCAGTTTAATTTAGGCATTTCTGATGACAAAAACCAGTTAAATCAATATGAAATTGAGCAGCTAAGTCCACTAAGGGCAAGTCCGAGCTACCCTGTGAACCATTGTTCCTCCTGCTTCCTCTGCCAGCCTCCTCCATTTCTTGAAAAACAGGACCAGATTTCTGTATACTCATCCCTACTGTCCATGTCAATCAAGAAGAGGGAGGGGCTGGCAAGCAGGTGCAAGGGTACACAAAGGGATTTAAGCCTGTCATTGGTGCACTTACCAGCTCATTTGCATATAAATTACTTTTTTTTTTTCTTCGGTAGCATTGGATCGCTAAGGTTAGTTTCACACCTGGGGTGTGAATTCCGTCATGCTGTTTCGGCAGACAATGCCAGAAATCGGCCAGACACAAACTGGAGCATGCAACTATATGATTTACATTATTCATAGGATAACCCCTTTAATAAGTGTGCTGCATCCAGCGCACTTATTATTAAGACTAGTATATGAAACTCAAGTCCTAATAAATTCCTCCTAAGTGCTGAAACTTCCCTACAACAAGTGTAAATGTGATGCACTAATGATACGTTTCATCATGTTATTGAAGAGAACTGGAAAATATTGGTGGGTTGTGTTTGGTATAAAAGTGTATGAGATGTCCGAGCGTTTCGCTCGTTCATCTGGTGATCGGCTGCACCTTTAGATGGGCAGTTTGTCTGGAACGAGTGTTTACCGGAGAGTTCACCTCTGATAATCTGCCCAACTATCAGGCCATGTAATCCGGCCACAGGGTAACGGCACAATACAACGTTTTAAGAAGTATTATCTTATGAGGGAACCAAGTATTTACTAAAGCAGACATGTCAACACTGCTGACTCGTGCTCTTTAAGATTCTGTTTTTCTGTTAAAAGTAAAGGGCACATTAAGTTTTAATTGTATGCAAATTACATTCACCAAGTAATACCTCAAGGCTTGCATGAAAAGACACAAAACTAGTATTTGGTATTATCTACATTTACATTTTAATTGGATATTCCTTTTACCCTCTCAAATGTACTGTATGGACTTAGGTAGTTCTTGTTCTCCTCAGTAACCTATAATATTCTTCAACTCATCTCCAGGGGCTTTCTGCAAAACTGAGATAGTTCTCACGTATTAAACACTTTTATTCTTGGCTTGCTCAGACACCTGACTGAAATATATCAGCATGGTACCTGGATACAGACTGGAATTATCATGTAAATAAAAAGTAAGTGCAAAAAGTTATTTTTTCCCCTTTTTAAAGCTATACACACAGAATGTTGATGTAATGGATCACTTACAGGTATGGACTTTCAAAATAATGAAAAACAGGTGGATATCTGGCTTGGCTATTCTTCCTTGTCATGTCCCAAGGCTTGTTGAAAATTCTGATTTTGAGTCACTTCCACAAGCTGGCACTAGCGAGAAGGTTCTCTTTCCTCAGGAGATACCTCTTTGCAGGGGCGTAACTACCATAGCGGCAGACTGCTGTGGTACCCAGGGCAAGAGGGGGCCCAGTCTTAGTTGGAATTATCTCCTCTTCTACTGGAGGTGAAAACTTGGTCAGGACTCCACCCTCTAAAGGAACAACTTTTAGCAAATGAGGCAGTGGAAAAATGTCCTGTGTGGAAGGCCAGGTTTGATCCTTGCCTCTTTGCCAAATGATAAAAAGAAAGAGATAGATAAAATAATGTTACGTCTTGTTCAAATACACTGTTAAAGAGTATTATAATATATAGGGTCCCCCATTTAGTACGCTATAAGAAAGGAGCTGCCAAAAATGTCTTTCATAGTGGAGACCACAGAGATTACATGACCAGTCTACTGACGTCAATAATAAGCATGTAATGCTTCCTTTCTCCTGTGGTGTCACTGCAGGTAATTGACCCATTTGCAGATGGCTTTAGATCTGATCACTAGGGGTCCCAACAGCATGATGGATATTAGAGGAACACACTGTTATGTGATGGAAACCATTGTGCTCCACTAAAATAGATCACAGACATAGGAAAATCTTGGACAGCAATAAGATGTCTATAATCTCATTCCACTGGGGTAACAGATTTCTAAAGGGCCTTTTACACAAGCCGAGAATTCGAGGAATGCTCATTTAGTGATTATCTGGCGGTGTAATGGTGCCGCCGATTACCTGATGAATGAGTGAAATGCTCTCTCGTCGGGTAACTGAATTGTTTGTGTAGGCACCTAAATGGACATTCGATCATGCTGTCTAAACACGCTGGAAAACAATGAGTCTGTGTGGTGTAGAGAGATGGCATTAGTGATCACTCCCCATACTTTGGAGGAGATTTCTGCATGTAGGGGTCCTAGGGTCGAATCTGAAAGGACAACATCTGCATGGAGTTTGTATGTTCTTCTCATGTTTGCATGGGTACTCAGGTTTGCTCTCACACTGCAAGTACAGTCGTGGCCAAAAGTTTTGAGAATGACACAAATATTAATTTTCACAAAGTTTGCTGCTAAACTGCTTTTAGATCTTTGTTTCAGTTGTTTCTGTGATGTAGTGAAATATAATTACACGCACTTCATAAGTTTCAAAGGCTTTTATCGACAATTACATGACATTTATGCAAAGAGTCAGTATTTGCAGTGTTGGCCCTTCTTTTCAGGACCTCTGCAATTCGACTGGGCATGCTCTCAATCAACTTCTGGGCCAATTCCTGACTGATAGCAACCCATTCTTTCATAATCACTTCTTGTAGTTTATCAGAATCAGTGGGTTTTTGTTTGTTCACCCGCCTCTTGAGGATTGACCACAAGTTCTCAATGGGGTTAAGATCTGGGGAGTTTCCAGGCCATAGACCCAAAATGTCAACGTTTTGGTCCCTGAGCCACTTAGTTATCACTTTTGCCTTATGGCATGGTGCTCCATTGTGCTGGAAAATGCATTGTTCTTCACCAAACTGTTGTTGGATTGTTGGAAGAAGTTGCTGTTGGAGGGTGTTTTGGTACCATTCTTTATTCATGGCTGTGTTTTTGGGCAAAATTGTGAGTGAGCCCACTCCCTTGGATGAGAAGCAACCCCACACATGAATGGTCTCAGGATGCTTTACTGTTGGCATGACACAGGACTGATGGTAGCGCTCACCTTTTCTTCTCCGGACAAGCCTTTTTCCAGATGCCCCAAACAATCGGAAAGAGGCTTCATCTGAGAATATGACTTTGCCCCAGTCCTCAGCAGTCCATTCACCAAACTTTCTGCAGAAGATCAATCTGTCCCTGATGTTTTTTTTTTGAGAGAAGTGGCTTTTTTGCTGCCCTCTTGACACCAGGCCATCTTCCAAAAGTCTTGGCCTCACTGTGCGTGCAGATGCGCTCACACCTGCCTTCTGCCATTACTGAGCAAACTCTGCACTGGTGGCACTCCGATCCTGCAGCTGAATCCTCTTTAGGAGACAATCCTGGCACTTGCTGGACTTTCTTGGAAGCCCTGAAGCCTTCTTAACAAGAATTGAACCTCTTTCCTTGAAGTTCTTGATGATCCTATAAATTGTTGATTGAGATGCTATCTTAGTAGCCACAATATCCTTGCCTGTAAAGCCATTTTTATGCAACGCAATGATGGCTGCACACGTTTATTTGCAGGTCACCATGGTTAACAATGGAAGAACAATGTGTCACGGCGGACGAGCACTCAGACACACAGATAAACTGACAACCAGGCTCAAGGTGAGAAGCAGGGGAAGGGTCACCTCCTAGCTAATCCCTGACTTCTCTCCCTGCACTGCTCAGCCCACATTCAGACCTTGGTGGTAGGAATGATGTGTCCCCATGCCTGGGCTAAAACACCCTAGGTTCCCTGAGATGGTGAAAAGTGAAAATAGGAGCAGCCTGCTTGCACAGAACCTAGACAGCAAACAACAAAAACTGAAACCACACTTATCTTTTCTGAGCTGGAACAGACAACCTTCCTTCCTTGCTTCCAAGGCCAGACTGATTTCTATAACCCACCCAGAGCACTGGAATTGAGAGCTATTTAAACTAATGACCCCACCCAGTGCACCTGATGGGAGGCGGATCCAGCACGACTCCAAAACAAAGCACTAAACACGTGCTGCTATTCTGGCCGACCTCCGCACATAGTCAGAGCAGGGCATGACAGTACCCCCACTTCTACGGGTGACCTCCGGACACCCCAGACCAACCTTATCCGGATGGGATCTATGAAACGCCCTCACCAGACGGCTGGCACTGACATCCATCGCCGGAACCCACATTCTCTCCTCAGGGCCGTATCCCCTCCAGTAAAACCATATACTAAAGGGAACCCCGAAGAACTCTAGAGTCGGGAACCCTGGAGATCTCGAACTCCAAATTTCCATCGACCAGAACAGGAGGAGGAGGCAATGGCGATTGTTCCACCGGTTTCACATATTTTTTCAGTAAAGACCTGTGGAACACATCATGAATCCTCCAAGTTTGCGGAAGATCCAGCCAAAATGCTACTAGATTGATCACCGCAGATATTTTGTACGGACTGATAAATCTTGGACCCAGTTTCCAAGATGGCACTCTCAACTTAATATTTTTAGTGGACAACCATACCAGATAACCCACACACAGGTCCGGACCAGTCACACGTCTCTTGTCAGCCATTCGCTTATACCTCTCACCCATCTTCTCCAAATTCCCTTTGATCCTCCACCAGATGGAAGACAAGGCAGAAGAAAATCTCTCCTCCTCTGGCATTCCCAAGGAACCAGTCCCAGAAAAGGTACCAAACTGAGGATGAAAGCCGTATGCGCCAAAAAACGGCGACTTACCTGTGGACTCCTGCCTACAGTTATTCAAAGCAAATTCTGCTAGAGACAAGAATGAGGACCAGTCCTCCTGATTCTCAGCCACAAAACACCTCAAGTAGGTCTCCAGGTTTTGATTAGTACGCTCTGTCTGTCCAGTCCATTCGACTACGGATGAAAAGCCGAAGAGAACGAAAGTTGAATGCCCAGCCGAAAACAGAACGCCCTCCAAAACCTGGAGACAAACTGCGTGCCCCTATCGGATACCACATCCGAAGGAATACCATGCAATTTCACAATATTATCCACAAAAATCTGCACAAGGGTCTTAGGCAGACTAGTTAAAGATATAAAATGAGCCATTTTACTGAAACGGTCAACTACCACCAAAATTACTGTTCTCCCGGAGGAACTCGGCAGATCCGTAATAAAGTCCATAGACAAGTGCGTCCAGGGACGAGACGGAATAGACAATGGAAGAAGTGAACCAGCCGGTCGAGTATGAGCAACCTTTGACCGAGCACAGGTTTCACAAGCTGCCATGTAATCCTCAATGCTCTTACGTAACCCTGGCCACCAGAACCTCCGGGACACCAGATAACAGGTGGACTTACCACCAGGATGTCCAGCAAGGACAGTATCGTGATGTTCCTTGAATACCTTGTATCGCAGGCCCTCAGGAACAAACAACCTCCCTGGGGGACAAGAACCAGGAGCCCCCTCCTGGGCTCCCAACACCTCCATCTCCAATTCGGGGTACAGAGCGGAGACCACCACTCCAGCAGCCAAAATCGGAGCAGGATCGGAGCACCAGAATGGGAGCAGACGCAAAACGCTCCTTAATAGCCAAAAAGGCCTGCAATGCCTCATCCGAACAGACAGAGACGTCAGCACCCTTCTTAGTCATATCAGTGAGAGGTCTTACAATGGTGGAATAGTTTGAAATACATTTCCTATAATAATTAGTAAACCCCAAGAACCGCATCAAAGCTTTCTGATTCTCTGGTCGGTCCCATTCCAGAACCGCCTGGACCTTTTCAGGGTCCATACGAAAACCAGAGTCAGAAAGCAGATATCCCAAGAACGGAAGCTCCTGCACCGAAAACAAACATTTCTCCAATTTAGCATATAATTTATTCTCCCGAAGGATCATCAAAACCTGTCTCACATGATCCTGATGGGTCTTCAGATCAGGAGAGTAAATTAAAATGTCATCCAAATAAACCGCCATGAACCTCCCCACCAAAAGATGAAAAATGTCATTGACGAATCGCTGAAATACTGCTGGCGCGTTCGTTAACCCAAAAGGCATAACTAGATTCTCAAAATAACCCTCGTGCGCATTGAAGGCCGTTTTCCACTAAATCCCCCTCCTTAATTCTGATCAGGTTGTAGGCCCCTTTCAAATCCATACTTGGAGAACACCTTGGCTCCAACAATCTGATCAAAATGGTCAGAAATCAAAGGCAGGGGATATGGATCCCGGACCGTTATACGGTTCAATTCCCGGAAATCCAAACATGGTCTCAGCGATCCAGCCTTCTTTTTTTTACAAAGAACAAGCCTACTGCCACCGGAGACTTAGATGGCCTAATATGACCTTTTGCCAAACTCTTGGCGATATACTTTCACATGACCTCTCTTTCGGGTTGAGAAAGGTTGTAAAGCCGAGATTTTGGCAATTTAGCCCCTGGTATGAGATTAACTGGACAATCATAGTCTCGATGAGGGGGCAATTCCTGAGCCCCACCCTCCGAAAAGACATTCGCAAAATCGGAGAGATACTGAGGTAAAGCCGAGGTGGACACACCAGAGATAGATGTGCCAAGACAATTATCCGAACAAAACTCACTCCAACCAATGATTTGTCTCGCTTGCCAATCTATAATTGGGTTATGTTTAGTCAACCATGGCAACCCCAAAACTATAGGAGCTGGCAAATCCTTCATGACAAAACAAGAAATAATCTCAACATGTGAATCACCCACCCCTAAGTGAATACCATGAACAATGTGAGTAAGACTCCTTTGAGAAAGAGGGGAAGAATCAATTGCAAAAACTCGAATCTCATTCTCCAAAGTGCAAGTACTTAGTCCAAGACCTTGAAGAAAAAGAAAGTCAATTAGGTTTACCCCAGCACCACAATCAAGGAATACTTCAACAAAAAAAATTCTTGACTCTAGCGCCACCACAGCTGGAAGGAGAAAACGGGAACTGCAGGGAGCTTGCATACCTGCCTGCTCCACCACACCATTCACGCTACCAAGTGTCAGGAAAGTTTTTTTTTTTTTTCTTTTTCTCTTCCACCTGCGGTTTAACAAAAGGACAAGCAAAAATAAAATGACCACTCTTTCCACAGTAGTAACACAGTTTGTGCAATTTCCTAAAGTCTCTACTATCAGAATGGCAAGAAACCTGACCCAGCTGCATGGGTTCCTCCTCTACCCCAGAGTTACCTGTAACATCACCCTGGGAGGCAGTAGAGACGAAACCACTCACAGAAGGGATCCCTTGTGCGGAGGGAGCCCTACACCTTTCTCTGATAGGTCTATCTGACCGTACTGCTAAAGACTTGGCATTCTCCAAAGAGTCTGGGTATTCATAAAAAGCAAGGGCATCCTTCAATCTCTCAGTTAACGCCTGACAAAACTGACTACATAGCGCAGGATCATTCCACTCTGATTCAGTAGCCCATCTCCTAAAGTCAACACAGTAAGCCTCTGCAGTATGTTCACCCTGAAATAAATTACGGAATCTCGACTCGAGACCCGATCTGGGTTATCGTAGATTAATCCCAGAGCCTTAAAAAATTCCTCCACCGACCAGAGGGCCCGAGAACTGGGCGGCAGAGAAAAGGCCCAGGATTGTGTGTCCCCTTTAAGCAGAGAAATAATTATACCTATCCTCTCATTCTCATCACCTGACGACGATGGACGCAGCCAAAAATACAATTTGCAAGACTCTCTAAAACGGATAAAGTCATCCGTACCCCCTGCAAATCGATCAGGAAGAGCCACTTTAGGCTCCACACAAATTTGACCTGCACCTGATGCCAGAGCAGTCTGACACCGAGTGACCGAACCACGTAGCTCCGCAACCTCTAGGGATAGCCCCTGCATGCGGTCAACTAACGCATCAATTGACGTCATTGCAAAAACCGCTGAGCAATGACAGTCAAAGATTGGCGGGTTATAATGTCACGGCGGACAAGCACTCAGACACACAGATAAACCGACAACCAGACCCAAGGCAAGAAGCAGGGGAAGGGTAACCTTAGCTAATCCCTGACTTCTCTGCCTGCACTGCTCAGCCCACATTCAGACCTTGGTGGTAGGAATTATGTGTCCCCATGCCTGGGCTAAAACACCCTAGGTTCCCTGAGATGGTGAAAAGGGAAAATAGGAGCAGCCTGCTTGCACAGAACCTGGATGGGAGAGATGACACAAACAACAAAAACTGAAACCACACTTATCTTTTCTGAGCTGGAACAGACAACCTTCCTTCCTTGCTTCCAAGGCCAGATTGATTTCTATAACCCGCCCAGAGCACTGGAATTGAGAGCTATTTAAACTAATGACCCCACCCAGTGCACCTGATGGGAGGCGGATCCAGCACGACTCCGCACATAGAGCGGCCGACCTCCGCACATAGAGCAGGGCATGACACAATGATTTCAAGCATCACCCTCCTTTTAACAGGTCAAGTCTGCCATTTTAACCCAATCAGCCTGACATAATGATCTCCAGCCTTGTGCTCGTCAACATTCTCACCTGAGTTAACAAGACAAATACTGAAATGATCTCAGCAGGTCCTTTAATGACAGCAATGAAATGCAGTGGAAAGTTTTTTGGGGGATTAAGTTAATTTTCATGGCAAAGAAGGACTATGCAATTCATCTGATCACTCTTCATAACATTCTGGAGTATATGCAAATTGCTATTATAAAAACTTAAGCAGCAATTTTTCCAATTTCCAATATTTATGTAATTCTCAAAACTTTTGGCCACGACTGTACATACTGATAGGGAACTCCACTGGGGGACAGCAAGAGATGATAATGTCTGTGGAATATATTAGTGTTGTATAAATGAGTAAAATAAAAAAATATTAATTGGACCTCATGGACCTTTTTTTTCCCCCACATTAACAATTATGTGACTATGGTCATAGCACAATAAGATAGTGTATGGAAGTAACAGGGCGCAGAAGATGCCAGTGGATGGCAGAGCACCAAGGAGAAATCAAGAAGATAACTATACTAGAGCAGTGATCAGTAACCCTCCGCACTCCAACTGCTGTGGAACTACAACTTCCAGCATGCACACTTAATTGGCTGTTCTTGCAACCTCCAAAGAAGTGAAAGAAGGATTATGGTAGTTGTAGTTTCATAACAGCTGAAGGTTGCTGATGCCTGTGCTAGAGAATTTCTAATGTTTATTGGTTGGGGCTAGAGATAAGCGAATCAAAGCTGACTAAGTGGAATTCGTTACGAATTTCCGGAAAAATTAGATTTGCACCGAATGCAAATTTCCTCGAGCTTCGTAGTAACAAATAGCATTTTTCCTAAAATTGCTGCTGCACATGTGAGGACATGTAGAAAGGAAGTCTGGAAATGCGGGATCACACATACTGACATGCATGCAGCCAATCAGCAGACAGTCAGCCCTGTGATGTCACAGTCCTATCCATACGGCAGCCATCTTAGATTCTGCCTTTCACCCGCGTGCTTAGTGCAGGGAGAGACGTGTCTGCAGGCTTTATGGACAGTGATAAAAAAAATAAAAAATCATCATTGTGTTAAAACAAAAAGATTTACAAGTGCAGGGAAAGATTATTCAATATGTAGGGAAAGGATAGGGAGGAATCATTCCACAGCATTTATGTTGAACAGGGTTCAGTAGGGGAGGTGCAGTACATCGCCCTGCAGGGTGAGGTGAATGGTGAGGTCACAGGGGTAGTTACTAACCGAGGGTGGTTATAGTACTCACAGTCTTTTATATACCCTGAGCAGACGTGCAGCAGTGATGGAGAGGCTGGCACAGGGGTCCTCTAGGGCACTCTCTGTATATAGGGACCAGGCCTGATGGTGGGTGAGGTGCCCTGAATGTTGCAGGTGTTTTTAATGTGCCGGTGGCAAGATTCCCTTTAAATTCGTGACGCCAGTGACGGTAACGGTGGCACACCGATTTATTGTAGGAATAATTGAGGAACACGATGTTGTGGTAAACCAAAACTTCCTTTACTGAAACAGTTCAACTATTTACAGTTTTTTAGTTGGTTCACAAAATAAAAGGTAAGTCACAGGCAGGCTTTACATCAATTGGCAGGCACACTGTTCTTGCAAGATACTCAGAAGGTTAAACACTTACAGATCAGGCTGCACTTTTCCTCAGATTCCTGTCTGTCTTTATCCCAAGGCCCGTATGCCCTATTGCTGGCATTATCCTTGGTTAGGGAAAACTTCCTCAGGTATATGTCTCCTTGCTTTAAATAGATCCTTCTGCCCTTCAGCTCTCTGGTTCGGCTGGAATACCTTTTGGCTCTGCACTGCACCTTCAAGGTAACTTGTTTTTTCTCTCAGGAGGCACACCCTTCTCCTGGTACCAAGCTAGAAGCCTGGGCTATCTAGCTGCATGTCAGAAGCTCCACTTCAGCTGCTGCCTGGCTAAAGTCCAACCTGACTTCTGACTCTACACTCCCCTTCCCTGAACAGGACCTGACTATTTATACTAGGGGTCCCCTAGCTCCCTCTACTGTCTAGGAGGAGGAACTACACCCTAAGAGGTCTGATACAGTGGCGTTGCGAGGTGGGTGCGGGGGGTGCGGGCCGCACCGGGTGACACCAGTCTGATGGGGTGTCACCCGCCGGCCGCCGGAGTTCTCCTTCACTAACTAACTTTAGGCAGGGCCGGCGCTTCCATAGAGGCAGGGGGAGGGGGGGCTCTCTCCCTCCCCCCTGTGCTGCTGCTGCCGCTGCCTACGCCAATGAGAAGAGGGATGGGAGGAGGAGGGGAGGGGCTGTGGCCACTGTGCCACCAATGAAGAAAACTGACCTGTAATACAAATACAGGAGGCGGGTGCCGGAATCAAATAGCCGGCACCCGACCTCTATGACAGGGAGCGGCATCTGAGGGGTTAACTGCCACTGATTGCAGCCCCCTATCATAGAGGTCGGGTGCCGGCTATTTCATTCCGGCACCCGCCTCCTGTATTTGTATTAACATTGAGTGCGCCCCCCCCAGTATAATAAACATTTTGTGCACCCCCCCCCCAGTATAATAAACATTTTGTGCACCCCCCCCCCCCAGTATAATAAACATTGGTGGCGCAGTGGGAAGTGCCAATGAGGGTTAAAAAAATAAATAAAAAATTAACTCACCTCCTCCAGTTGATCGCGTAGCTGCCGGTCTCCTGTTCTATCTTCAGGACCTGTGGTGACATCACTGAGCTAATCACATGGTCCATTACCATGGTGATGGATCATATAATGTACCATGTGATGACCACAGTGATGTCACCACAGGTCCTTTGACAGGTCCTGAAGATAGAACAGGAGACCGGCAGCTGCGCGATCAATTGGAGGAGGTGAGTTAATTTTTTATTTATTTTTTAACCCTCATTGGCACTTCCCACTGCGCCACCAATGTTTATTATACTGGGGGGGGGGCGCACTCAATGTATATTATACTGGGGGGGGCGCTCTCAATGTATATTATACTGGGGGGGGCGCTCTCAATGTATATTATACTGGGGGGGCGCTCTCAATGTTTGATATACTGGGGGGGGCGCTCTCAATGTTTAGTATACTGGGGGGGCGCTCTCAATGTATATTATACTGGGGGGGCGCTCTCAATGTTTGATATACTGGGGGGGGGGCGCTCTTAATGTTTATTATACTGGAGGGGCGCTCTCAATGTTTATTATACTGGGGGGCGCTCTCAATGTTTGATATACTGGGGGGGTGCTCTCAATGTTTATTATACTGGGGGGGCGCTCTCAATGTTTATTATACTGGGGGGGCGCTCTCAATGTTTATTATACTGGGGGGCGCACTCAATGTTTATTATACTGGGGGGGAGCGCACTCAATGTTTATTATACTGGGGGGGCGCGCTCAATGTTTATTATACTGGGGGGGCGCTCTCAATGTTTATTATACTGGGGGGGCGCACTCAATGTTTATTATACTGGGGGGGGCGCTCTCAATGTATATTATACTGGGGGGCGCACTCAATGTTTATTATACTGGGGGGGTGCTCTCAATGTTTATTATACTGGGGGGGCGCTCTCAATGTTTATTATACTGGGGGGCGCACTCAATGTTTATTATACTGGGGGGGTGCTCTCAATGTTTATTATACTGGGGGGGCGCACTCAATGTTTATTATACTGGGGGGGCGCTCTCAATGTTTATTATACTGGGGGGGCGCACTCAATGTTTATTATACTGGGGGGGCGCTCTCAATGTATATTATACTGGGGGGCGCACTCAATGTTTATTATACTGGGGGGGTGCTCTCAATGTTTATTATACTGGGGGGGCGCTCTCAATGTTTATTATACTGGGGGGGTGCGCACTCAATGTTTATTATACTGGGGGGCGCTCTCAATGTATATTATACTGGGGGGCGCACTCAATGTTTATTATACTGGGGGGGTGCTCTCAATGTTTGATATACTGGGGGGGCGCACTCAATGTTTATTATACTGGGGGGGGCGCTCTCAATGTTTATTATACTGGGGGGCGCTCTCAATGTTTATTATACTGGGGGGGCGCTCTCAATGTTTATTATACTGGCGGGGCGCACTCAATGTTTATTATATTGACCTTCTACTAAGCATTCTGTATTCAGAATGCTATTATTTTCCCTTATAACCACGTTATAAGGGAAAATAACACAGTGAATAGACTTTCATCTTAGCAACCAAGCGTGAAAATCGCACCGCATCTGCACTTGCTTGCGGATACAATGCGATTTTCGCGCAGCCCCATTAACTTCTATGGGGCCTGCGTTGCATGAAAACGCACAACATAAAGCATGTTGCGATTTTCACGCAGCGCACAAGTAATGCGTGAAAATCACCGCTCATCTGCACAGCCCCATAGAAGTGAATGGGTCCGGATTCAGTGCGGGTGCAATGCGTTCACCTCACGCATTGCACCCGCGCAGAAATCTCACCCATGTGAAAGGGGCCTAAGGGTGAATAGGACAAGGGTTCCAGCCCCTAAGGGGGCTAATAGTAAGTGAAAATAAAACACAAACACTAAGGCTACTTTCACACTTGCAGTAGTGTGATGCGGCAAGGAGTTCCGTTGTCAGAACTGCCTGCCCGATCCACCGATCTTGATGTGACTGAAAGCATTTATGAGATGCATCCGTCTCAAATGCATTGCAAGAATGAATCCATGTCTCCGCTTGTCATGCGGACAGACGGATCCGTCTTGTATCTTTTTACACATTTTTACCGGCATGCGCAAACCGGAAGGACGGATCCTGCATTCCGGTATTTTGAATGCCGGATCTGGCACTAATACGTTCCTATGGGGAAAAATGCCGGATCCGGCATTCAGGCAAGTCTTCAGTTTTTTTCGCCGGAGATAAAACCGTAGCATGCTGCAGTTTTATCTTTTGCCTGATCAGTCAAAATGACTGAACTGAAGACATCCTGATGCATCCTGGACGGATTACTCCATTCAGAATGCATGGGGATATGACGGATCAGTTCTTTTCCGGTATTGAGCCCCTGTGACGGAACTCTATGCCGAAAAAGAAAAACGCTAGTGTGAAAGTACTCTAAAATATTAAGTTTAAATCCCCCCTTTCCCAATTTTACATATAAAAAATATATACAATAAACATATTACATAGCGCTGCGTCCGAAAAGTCCAAACTATTAAATTATTAAAAAATATATCCTATGCGGTGAGCATTTGCCATTTTTTAGTCACCTTATCACCCCAAAAAATAGGATAGGACTGTTCTTTTATGGGCCGAACATTTCATAAAATGCGAAATGCACGTGGCTTTTTTGCTTGGTATTGAGTATCGCAATACTTTTTTATGGTGATGAAAGCGAATCAAAATTTTGGTATTGAAACAACCCTACGCCGATCTGATCGGCGTAGCGTTGTCACGATACCAAAATTTTCATTCGGTTTTGATTTGGCGACTAAAAATGTAATTTGGCTCCTACATTTTTCAGTTCAGGAGCCAATGGCTACTAGGTATTTTTTTTAGTCTGGAGCACAGCTATCAGAGGCCGGCGCAGGCGGCGCAATGACGTCATCGCGCCGCCTGAGCCCTGAGCCATACACAGCGCGGGACACAGGCCAGAAGAGGCCTGCATCGCATCGCTGCCAAGGAGGTAAGTGTTTTTTTCCTTTTTTTTTTTTTTCTGTACAATACTGATGGCTAGTGGCACATGATAGGGAGGGCCGCCTATGGCTACTGGCACATGATAGGGGGGGCCCTCTATGGCTACTGGCACATGATAGGGGGGCCCTATGGCTACTGGCACATGATAGGGGGGCCCTATGGCTACTGGCACATGATAGAGGGGCCCTATGGCTACTGGCACATGATAGGGGGGGCGCCTATGGCTACTGGCACATGATTAAGGGGCATCTATGAGGGCACATTTCACTGGCACATTATTGGGGGACATCTATGGGGGCACTTCTTACTGGCACATTATTGGTGGCACTATAGGGGCATCTACTGAGGCCACAAAGAACGGTTATTTTATATGGGGGCATTTTATACTGGGACACATTGTGTTGGGTACGATGGGGAAAGGGGGAGAGGACTACTACGGGGCACTGAGAAGGGGTATTTTATGCTTACAAATTATGGGGGACACTGAGGGCATCTACTGGCGCACTATATATCGGGCATTTTATACTTGTACATTATGGGGGCACTAGGGGGGAGAGGAGCACTATGGGGGCATTTACTGGGGTCACTATATAGGGGTATTTTATACTGGCACATTATGGAGGCACTATGGGGACATTAGCTCAACTGGGGACATTACAGGGGGGTATTTTTTGCACTGACACATTATAAGGAGAATTATTTCTACTGGGGGGGGGGGCATTATGGTGGGCGTTATTACTCCCCCATGGTATGAGCCCCCTAGTAGCAGCACCAGCCTCTCCCTGCTCTGCTATCCCTCTGCCCCTTCTCCAAATACTTATTATGAAATCTTTCTCATTAGGATAAAACACATCAGCTCCACCGAGCCCCCGGCCAAAGTGTGGAAGTGGCGTCCGAGATCCCCAAGGGCCAAGCCAAGTAATTGTAAGTTTTCATATGAAATATGTTTGTTATACACATATAGCCTACACCAGTGGTGGCGAACCTATGGCACGGGTGCCAGAGGTGGCACTCAGAGCCCTACCTGTGGGCACCCACATCCTGGAATAAGTCTGTGGTGTACTAATATGCCTTAGAATTTTCCTGCCATTCATCAGCGCAGGGCGCACTATGAACAGCGCAGGCAGCGCACTGAATGTAGGCAGGGTATTATAGCTAAATGATAAAGTACATGGAAGATACACTATACTAGACTGTAGTATTCAGGGTGAATTACCGTGTCAGCACTTTGCAATAAATAAGTGGGTTTTGGTTTGCAGTTTGGGCACTCGGCCTCTAAAAGGTTTGCCATCACTGGCCTACACTGTCAGGTGTCACCCAGGGGGGGGTGACACCATTTTCTACCGCACCGGGTGACACCAGCCCTAGCAACGCCACTGGCCTGATACACAGATAAACAGGGAAAATACACACAAAAACATCACATAAAATACAATGACTCTGTCCCGCAGGAGGTGGGAACAACGTGGCCCAATTGACCCTTGTGTAGTGCTCACATTTACCTAGTGGGACACTACATACACCGCTGCTTTGAGGTTGCCCGTCCTCAGCGCAACACAGGGGGCCCTGCCCAGCTGGAAACTGTCACCTGAAAGACAAAAAAGCAAAGCAGGCACATACATCTACATTTGCAATAAAATATCAGGCAGCTCCACTGGCAAAGGAACAAGTGCAGTTAAAAGGGGCGTCGTTCTCTTCATGCAGGATAGAACAGGGAACATGGGCGCTGACCTGGTGCAGCGTATCAAGGATAACCAGGATAGTCCATAATAAAATACAGTAGTCCCATAAACAGCATCTCAGAGGCCCACATAAATTAGGGTCATCTCCGGGAACATCTCTTTAAGTTTAATATTGCACACATAAAAGTCACAGCACATAAAGTCCATATCTCAGGGATACTTTTCCCTGGCAAGTCCTGGGATAATAAAATAGTGCTTAAAAGGGGGTTAAAAGGTTTAAGTGCAATAAAATAACAGGCACAACTTGGCTTTAGAAAATGAAGCAGGCAGGGGGTCCTGTAAACATATGGCAGCAGAGCACTTGGAATACTCAGTGGTTCTCAACTAACACTGGGCCGTGGGTAACTGGCAGCAGCTCAATGGTGCCAAAACAGAGGACTCCTGTCCTGAAACAGTTAAGTCACTGTAGTAAGGGTCCATCAGCAAAAACATGGCCTAGCAGGCCTACTTACAGGTATGTATCCAGTTCATACGGGTCATCCGTGGTGGTACATCCTGGCTTCGCTTGAAGTCTTGGCCTGAAACGAGGATCCAAGCATGGCTGGGCCCACAAAACAGTATTTGCTGCAGGCAATTGTAGCATAAATGGGCCTGTCACTGGTATATGCTCTGCAAACCTGGGGGTGAACACTACAGGAGATTCCATGGGTCTGGGTGGCGCTGGCTGCAAGCGACGGACCCGACTCCTTGCATAACAGAGTTTCTCAGGTGCCGCAACGGCGGGCACAGCTATGGGGGTCGCCGAGCTGGCAGGGACAGGAACTCTGACTGTGGGCTCAGGGACATTAGAGTTCTTTGGGGGATCTCCTTTGTCCAGTGGCATAGGCGCCGCTCTGGACGCGACAAGTTGGCGCAGGCCATGAAGATGGATCTCTAACCTGGCGATCTGATCCTCCAGTCTCTCAGGTGCTGCTTCACTGCAGGCCTCCGGCACAGTCGCAGCAGGTTCTGGCGCTGAGTCCAAACTTTCTGGCACAGTCACAGCAGGTTCTGGTGCTGGGTCCGAACTTTTTCCCCTCCGCAGGGCATCAAGGGCTTCTTGGAATTTTTTCAGGTTCTCCATTTCAGCCAGGGTCTTCTCCTTGCGGGGCAACTCAAGTGAGGGGTAGAGACTCACCCATTTTTCAAGTATTGTAGGCTGCCAGAAGAAGTAACCCCTCTCCTGGTATGTGTTGTGCGCCGGTTCCATCGGGCGCTCAGGCTCACGTTCTGGACTGGTGGGCTCCCCGGGCTCCTCCCAATCAGGTCCCAGCTTGGGACGGGCTAAGGACGTGGCATATGGACCTCTCAGGCCCTCAGCGGGGGTGAACTCCACATCTTCTCCTTCGCGGAGGATGTTTAGGTGCTCCGGCAGGTAGCTACGCTTGACAGACCTCCGGTTTACAAAAACGTCTCGGCCTGTTGGGTAGTCCTTAATAAAGCTGAACCCCCGACTCTTGTCAAATGCCACCAATACCCCCATCCTTCTTTCCAGGCAGGGTTGGATGTTCGTGTGGCACTCATAGACCGTTTTCGCCAGTTCTTCAAAGTAAATTTTCTTTCTGGTCGTCTTTTCTATCGCCGCGTCTCGTATCTCAGCCATCAGCGTAGACCATTGCGCACTGGGCCGGCCAAATCCTTCCCACGAGCCAAGGCACTGCTCGGGCTGCGACCCCGGTGTAAAGCAGGGTGGCCTCTCCGGTTCCGGAGTATAGGCCGGTGGTGCTTCTCCTTCCTGGGACATTGCAGGCTCAGCAGTCCGGACGGTAAGGGAAGCCAGTGCGTCAGAGCAATCCTCTCTCTCCAACATGCTTGATCCTTCTCTGGAGAGTGACAGGGCGGCACACATTATTTCAGACAAGACTTCCCAATCTTCTGGGAGGCCGCCCCTCAGGTACTTTAACATGGGGAGGGGGAGTCCATAATGCTAGACATGCAAATTTTCTGATAAGGCGGTGGCGCTAACATACAGTCTTTCCCGCACTTTCGGCAGACGGCGCCAACTTTTTCCCGCCAATAAGATACAGCGATGGCGCAGCAAATAATCCAGTCAGCTTAGGCGGCCATCTTTGAGTAGCTACTTTCACACTTGCGTTCGGAGTGGATCCATCTGGTGTCTGCACAGACGGATCCGCTCCTATAATGCAGACGATGGGATCCGTTCAGAACGGATCCGTCTGCATTATATTTCAGAAAAAATTCTAAGTGTGAAAGTTAGTCAGACGGATCCGTCCAGACTTTAAAATTGAAAGTCAATTGGGGACGGATCCGTTTGAAATTGAGTCATATTGTTTCAACTTCAAACGGATCCGTCCCCATTGACTTACATTGTAAGTCTGGACGGATCCGTTTGCCTCCGCACGCTCCGCACGCTGCAAGCAGCGTTCAGGTGTCTGCCTGCTGAGCGGAGCGGAGGCCAAACGGTGCCAGACCGCATCCACTCAGAATGCATTGGGGCAGTACGGAACTCACAAGCGGAGCCCCGAACGCTAGTGTGAAAGTAGCCTAAGGCTGTAAATTCACTGACAGCAAGCGGTGACTTCAGAAAGCAGCAAACAGTCCACAATATACAGTTTTATACCGCAAATTTTCACAGTTCTTTGGCCCAACAATTTTCTAATAAACGGATGGGGCATTTATCACTTTATAGCGAATAATAACGGCACACAGTTCAGGTTCTACAATGGCGTAGGAATATTCGTATCCTGTTCGTGATGCCAAAATATGCAGTACGCCACCCTGCAGGGTGAGGCGAATGGTAAGGTCACAGGGGAAGTTACTAACTGAGGGTGGCTAATTAAAAATTAAACTCACCTTAATCCACTTGTTCGCGCAGCCTGCTTCTCTTCTGTCTTTATCTTTGCTGTGCACAGGAAAAGGACCTGTGGTGACATCACTGCGCTCATCACATGGTCCATCACATGATCCATCACCATGGTGATGGATCATGTGATGGACCATGTGATGAGCGCAGTGATGTCATGAAAGGTCCTTTACCCAGGATTCAGAAGAAAGAAGAGATGCCGGGCTGCGCAAACAAGTGGATTAAAGCGAACCTGTCACCAAAAAAAACGGATACTAAACTGTTAATAGTAACTTACAGTGCTGCAGAGTAGTTTGCTAATGCACTCTTTGATTTTTTTGCCGCATGTAGCCTCCTGGAGAAATCGTTGTTTTATTCAGCCGCTGCCCCCTGCTTCAAGTCAGGTTTGAAGTCAAGGGGGCAGTCGCCTAGGCGTCTCGAATACTGCTGCTCTCCCCGCCTCCATCTCAGTGCCGGGACCGCGCTCCCAGCCCGCATGCGCAGTAAACGGCTGCCGTAGCGCGATTCCGTCTCCGGCTCGTACACTCAGCCGGCTTCAGTTTCTACTGCGCATGCGCCCGCCAGCCCCCTTACATACTAGCACAGACTCGTCATCTTATGTAACTGCGCTAGTATGTAAGGGGGCTGGCGGGCGCATGCACAGTAGAAACTGAAGCCGGCTGAGTGTACGAGCCGGAGCCGGGCTCGCACTACAGCAGCCCTTTACTGCGCATGCGGGCTGGGAGCGCGGTCCCGGCACTGAGATCCGGCGTGTCAATAAAGGCGGCGGGAGGCGGGGAGAGCAGCATTCGAGACGCCTAGGCGACTGCCCCCTTGACTTCAAACCTGACTTGAAGCAGGGGGCAGCAGCTGAATAAAACAATGATTTCTCCAGGAGGCTACATGCGGCTAAACAATCAAAGAGTGCATTAGCAAACTACTCTGCAGCACTGTAAGGTACTATTAACAGTTTAGTATCCGTTTTTTTGGTGACAGGTTCGCTTTAAGGCGAGTTACTTTTTATTTATTTATTTAACCCCTCCAGCCTTATTGTACTATGCATTCTGTATTAAGAATGCTATTATTTATATGCTATGCTATGTATTTAATAATACAATCTACACAACCCTGATCCCAAACCCGAACTTCTGTGAAGAAGTTCGGGTTTGGGTACCAAACATGGCGATTTTTCTCACGCACGTGCGAAACGCATTACAATATTTTGCACTCGCATGGAAAAATCGCGCATTTTCCCGCAAAGCACCCGCATCTTATCCGGGCCAAAAACATGACGCCCATGTGAAAGAGGCCTAAGTGGTGCAGTTATTTGTTTCAAAGCCCTGTTTTCTGTGTATTAGTAGAAAAAGAAAATATATATTTGCAGCTCAGCGGTGCAGTTAACTGTTTTAAAGTTTTTGCGTGTATTAGTGGAAAAAGAAAATAATATATCTTTGTCGCTCAGCCAGGGCCGGTATACTGGGCAATTGCCCAGCACCCCGACCCTCTAAGGCAGGCATGGCCAACCTGCGGCTCTCCAGCTGTTGTAAAACTACAACTCCCACCATGCCCTGCTGTAGGCTGATAGCTGTAGACTGTCCGGGTATGATGGGAGTTGTAGTTTTGCAACATCTGGAGAGCCTCAGGTTGGCCATCCCTGCTCTAAGGGGCCACCTGCTTCAGTCCTGTCCACCCGGCATATGGTTGAACAGTCAGGACTCCAGAGTGGTGAATTTCCCAGCTCTGACTCCATATATCCATATATGGAGTCAGTGTTATGAACATGAAAGGGGTATTCCCAAGCATAGTCATTATGCTTAGGGACACCCTGTGTATATAAATCGAATTTAGACTCTATTTTTGAAATGTCTCTGTAGGGATTTGAACCTTCTACATTAAGGACAAGCAACTTAACCACCAGGCTATAGAGCACAATACTAAGTCAGGGCTGAGAAATCTCATAGAAGTTTCTCTTGTATAATACAAGAGAAACTTCTATGCTGTTTTTAACAGAAGAGAAACTTCTATGATGTTTTTCAGCACTGGCATAGCATTGAGAACTATAGCTCTGTGGTTAAGGTTCTTGCCCTTAATGTAGAATGTTGAGAGTTTAAATCCCTACAGAAACCTTTTAAAAATAGAGGCTAAATAAAAGTTAAATACATAGGTTGTTCCCGACAGTGAAAAATTAGATTTTGAGAAAAAAAAATAGCAAAACGTAAAATATGATCAAATAACACCCGTATTAGCCTACACCAACCTTTTTAATTTGTGTAACCAGTATTTTTAAAATGTTTCTGTGGAGATTCGAACTCACAGCCTTCTACATTACAGGTAAAACCCTTAACCACTGGGCTATAGTGCTCAATAACTAGCTGTTGCTAAAACCTCATAGAAGTTTCTCTTGTATAAAATTCTGTGGCGCCATTCACCATATGGGCTAACTTTTTTTTATTGTAATGGTATGGGCGCTTTTGCATGCGGCGATGCCCATAATTCAAATTTTTTTTTGGGGGGGGGGAAATGGGGTGATTTTAATTTTAATGTTTTTTTATATTTTCAAAACTTTTGCATTTTTTTTTTCTTTTTGTTAAGTCCCCCAAGTGGACCACAACTAACAATCATCAGATGTAAATTGCTCCATTATTCTGTATAGAAATAACTTTATCACAGTTCAGTGCTGCCATCTAGTGGCCTGAACTGGGATATACTAACAATGAGCCTGGATGCCTAGAACAGGGTGCTTTACCTGATCTCCGCTGGTGGAAAGCGCCCCTGAAAAGGAATCCCACGCTTCCGGTTTTTAACACTTTCAGATGCAGTGAGTAAGGGGAACTCATTGTTGGGAGGGGAGTGGGCATGTGGCATATTCTGGGTCCATGAGGGTGAAGAACTAACTGTGTGAGGAGCTTTACGGGGTGTAAATCTATGAGGGAGCACTGGAATCAACAGAATGTAACTGTGTTGTTAGTACATTATTACAAGATTTGGGGCACCACTTTTGATTTTGCCCAGGGCCACATTTTGTATAAAACCGGCCCTGCACTCAGCAGTGCAGTTATTTGTTTCAAAGCCCTTTTTTCCATGTATTAGTGGAAAAAGAAAATATATATTTGCCGCTCAGCGGTGAAGTTATCTGTTTTAAAGCCCTTATTTGCGTGTATTATTGGAAAATGGAAAAATATCTTTGCCGCCTAGCAGTGCAGTTATCTGTTTTAAAACCCTTTTGTTTGTGTATTAGTGGAAAAAGGAAAAATATCTTTGCTGTTCAGGGGTGCAGTGCGATATTTTACAGCCCAGTTTGCTGTGTATTACTGGCGAAATACAAATATATTCGCCTTTCGTTGTTGCACTTTTCTTGTAGAAAAGCCTTTTGTGTAAAAAAAGGAAACAACTTGGGCCTAATTGCCGTTCAGCGGTGCAGTGAGATATTTTACAGCTCAGTTTGCTGTGTATTACTGGCGAAATACATCTGGGTGCTATTACATCATGTAATGTCACTCAGATTTAATGCAGATAATAAGAACATGGAAAGGGAGGGGGGGGAGGGGTTCACTCAGTTTTCATAGAGACTCATGTCTCTGCACATGTGTCATGCAGGATAGCAAGTAATGTCAGTGTCTCCCAGCTGTCCTGCATTACACAGAGGATGGGGGAAAGGAGAGCACTCACTACCTCAAACTGTTCTCATGTCTCTGCGCATGTGCCATGCTGGACAGCAGGAAAGTTGGGTGGTATTATATCATGTAATGTCCCAGATTCTTGTCAAAATATGCTGAACACCGCCAGAACCTACCAGATCCCATTTACTATAATGGGTCTGTTGGTCTCCGGCATGAGTACTGCCATTTTTTAGCACAAAATACTGCTGCATGAGGTGGGGCAGGGGAGAAGTTTGGGAAGTCAGTGAGAGGAGCCAGGGCGCATAGTGGGAGGGACTAGGAACGGGCATGGGGGCCCTGTGCCATCACCTGTCCTACACCTGCCTCTGTGCTTTTCTGTTCCCTCACCGTGAGAAGTATGATATGCTGTAGGCTCTGCTCCACTTTTCAGAGAGGAAGAGGTACTAGAGGACAGTCAGCAGCTACTGCTCAGCCAAGATGTAGAGGAGACATCCGCCGCTTCCTCTGCTAGGCGGGCAAGTAGTGATGAGGAGAGTGGCGTGGGAGCTGGTGTTGAGAGCGGTCAGGCAGTTGAGGAGGACATCAGTGACGTGTAGACACTACTCAATGATGATGATATAGCTGATCGCACTTGGGAGCCAGGTGACGAAGGGGCTTCATCATCATTGGGAGAAGAGGGTGTTATCTTGCCCGTGAGCCAGCAAGTCACTATCGTGGACGGGAGTCTGCAGGGTGGCAGCAGTGGGCGGTCGGGAGCCAAACGTGCCCGGGGTAGACCACCCACTTTGCGGGAGCCTACCTGCCTGGGAACTACCGGTGCAGGGGCTCAAGGAGGCAGCGGCAGTAGCAGTCAGTCAGTGCACAGTGTAGGGGGTAAAATCACCTACTTGGCGGTGTGGCAGTTTTTTTTAAGCCGCCGGAGGACGTGAACATGGCCGTATGTAGAATTTGTGGGCAGTAGGTGAAGCGTGGCCAGGGTTCCAAAGTTAGCACTATGGCCCTACATCAACATAAACAGCGTCGCCATAAAGTGGCCTGGGACAACCGTGGCTCCAATGTGGTGGTCCAGCCTGCTGCAGCAACCTCTGCATCACCCACTGGCACGCACCCGGTTTCTGGCAGTCAAGGCTCCACCACCTCAGCCGAAGGGAGCTGTCTGTCCTTCCCATCATCTGCCAGGTCCTGATGCTCCTGCTCCTTCTCCTCCTCCTACTCCTCGTCACACATTCTGTCAGTAATCGATCACCAAAGTGAAGAGACAACAGTATGCGTGCACTCATCCAACGGCACAGAAGCTGAATGTGCTCCTGGCTAAGTTGCTGGTGCTGCAGTCCCCCCCTTTTCAAGTGGTGGACTCTGCACCTTGTGCCGAGCAGAGGTGGAGAGTCCCAAGCCGCCATTTATTTGCCAAAAAGGCAGTACCAGCCCTGCACACACATGTAGAACAGAAGTTGGGCCAGTCCTTGAGCCTGTCATGTCTGCCAAAGTGCACGGCAGTGCCAACGTGTGGAGCTGTAACTATGGCCAGGGACAATACATGTCTTTACGACCCACTGGGTGAATATGGTTCCTGCACAGCCACACTAGCAACTTGACCAGGTGATGCTGCTTCCGCCTCCATGTTGCCACGTCGGTGGTCCAGCGACAATGTCCTCCTTTGCCTCCTTATCCTCCACCCTGTCCTCAGCCTCCACTGCAGGCACAATGCACAGTGCCACTCCAGCATACCACATGTGCAGGGCATGGCGGTGTCACGCTGTTCTGCAACTTGTTTGCCTGGGCGAACTGAGTCACACAGGGGAGGAACTGCTTCATGTCCTTCAGCAAGAAATGGAATCCTGGCTTTCTCTGCAACAACTGAAAATCGGAACCATGGTGATCGACATTGGGAAGAACATTGTGTCGACGCTGCATCAAGGAGGGCTGAGCCATGCACCCTGCATGGCACACGTGTTTAATCTGGTTGTTAAGTGGTTCCAAAAGTCTTCCACCCATCTGCAAGACATCCTAAAAATGGCCAGGAAACTTTGCATGCACTTCAGCCACTTGTACACCGCAAAGCACACCCTCCTTGAGCTGCAGCGGCAGAACGGCATCCACCAACATAGGCTGATATACGACGTTTCCACCCATTGAAATTTTACCCTCCAGATGTTGGACCGACTGTACGAACAGAGAAAGGCCATCAACGATTTCCTGATGATCCAAGTGGACAGGAGTACTCCCCTGTGTAACTTTGATGTCAGCCAGTGGCAGCTCATGCATGACACCTGCTTTTTGTTCAGGTCCTTTGAGGAGGCCACGTTATTTGTCAGTTGCCAGGACTACGGGATGAACAATATTATTCCACTGCTTCATGTCCTGCAACAGATGCCACATGAGCCCTGTGGGGGCAGAACTGGAGGAGGACATTGGAGCACAAGCAATGTGTAGCGAAATGGGTGGTTTTGCTACACAGTTAACAGGATAGAAGGAGCAGGAGGAGAAAGAGGGAGATGAGGAAGATGAGGCAGATGACCCAGACACATCGTGGCAGTATGCAGTGGAGATGGAGGCAGGGAGTCCCTCCGAGTCAGTTGCGCAAATGGCCCACTGCATGTTCACTTGCTTGTGTAATGACAGCCGAATTGTTACCATTCGGCTGAGAGGGAGGACAAATTGAACTACTATAGAGACATCCTATGTAGTCAGTTGGCTGCTGCCTATCTGCGCCATTGTCCATCCTCTCGCAGGTCTGACCAGGGGTCCCTCTGCGCTAACGTTTCACTGCCATGGCTGCTGGGGTGGCAGGAGCAGTACCAACTCCATCAGCAGCAGCCTGAGTCTACAGTCACCGATGAGCAGCTTTCTTCACCCGCCTAGTGAAGAAAATACTCACCAGCAGCTAGACGTAGAGCAGAACCTGAATTAGCAGGTGATGGCATACTTGGAGCGCACCCTACCAATCGACCTTGAAGATCCGCTGGACTACTGGGCAGCCAAACTGGATTTGTGGCCACAATTGGCCATGTTTGCCCTGGAAAAGCTGTCCTGCCCGGCCAGTAGCCTGGCATCAGAGCACGTGTTTAGTGCGGAGGGGGCCATAGTTACCCCAAGAAGAACTCTCCTGTCCACCCAAAATGTGGAGAGACTGACCTTTGTCAAGATGAATCAGGCGTGGATCAGCCAGGATTTCCACCCACCAATTCCTGGTGCATCAGACTAGATCATCCATGGTGCCACACCAAAACTTTGACAAAAGAGACTGGTTTCTTCTGGCTAGCTGCCTCAGCTACTATTCTGATACTGCCACCCGCCTGATGCCATAATCTAATGCCAAGTGCACCTTCTTTGTCCCACATCTTCAGCGAGTACTGGTATTGCCACCTACCTCCACACTATGTCACCTTGCCACTCTGTGGCCTCCTGATGCTGCCACCACCTCCACACTCTGTCATTGTGGCACTCTGTGGCCTCCTGATGCTGTTGCCACCTACAGACTCTGTGATTGCATACGTGAAAAAAGTATTTGTGCTCCTCATGCTGCTCCTACCTCCACTCTATGTCCTTGTGCCACTCTACAGCCTCCTGATGCTGCTGCCACCTCCACACTCTGTCACCTTGCCACTCTGTGGCATCCTGATGCTGCCGCTACCACCACACTATGTCATTGTGCCACTCTGTGGCCTCCTAATGCTGCCGCCACCACCACACTATGTCACCTAGTAACTCTGTGGCCTCCTGATGCTGCTGATACCTACAGACTCTGTGATTGGGCCACTCTGTGGTTTCCTCATGCTGCTTTCACCTCACCACTATGTCACCTTGCCACTCTGTGGTCTTCTCATGCTGCCTCCACCTTCACACTCTGTCATTGTGCCACTCTGTGTATTCCTGATGCTGCCGCCTCCACACTTTGTCATTGGGCCACTCTGTTGTCTCCTCATGCTGCTTTCACCTCACCACTATGTCACCTTGCCACTCTGTGGCCTCCTGGTGCTGCCGCCACCTCCACTCTATGTCACCTAGCCACTCTGTGGCCTCCTGATGTTGCTGCCACCACCACACTATGCCACCTAGCCACTCTGCGGCCTCCTAATGCTGTCACCACCACCACACTATGTCACCTAGCCACTCTGTGACCTCCTGAAGCTGCTGCGACCACCACACTATGTCACCTAACCACTCTGTGGTCTCCTGATGCTGCCACTACCTCCAAACTATGTCACCTTACCACTCTGTAGCTTCCTCATGCTGCTGCCATCTCCAGACTCTGTCATTGGGCCACTCTTTGGTCTCCTCATGCTGCTTTCGCCTCAACGCAATGTCATAGGGCCACGGTGGACTTCTCATGCTGTTCCCACCCTCCCTACTTCATTGCTGGGCCACTATTTAGCTGACGACAGTGTAAAAGGAGTGTGCTTCTTCTTGGCACTAACATCGACCTGTAAGGCTGAGTTCATACTTGAGTTATGTGGTCAGTTTTGGCCCCAGGACTGTCCAAATAAGCGAAGTGTGTAGTGATTCTAAGGGCGACGCCTGTCATCGGACTCCCAGTATTATTTCACAACCAAAGCAGACTCCCTATGCATATTATTGCAAGGCACAGTGTTCTACACCACTATAAAGGCTCTGTGCAGCCAGGAAATAGCCATTTTCTAACGTAATTCACCGCAAATTTATCAAACCGAGTTTTTCCAAAAAGATTCAGCAAATTGGCGAATCGAATTTTTGAAAAATTTCCTCATCTCTAGTTGGGGCTTAAAGGAAAATTATTTTAGCCTATAGAATGTAGACCATCGTCAACCATTTAAGATATCTGGTAAAACCTGTCCTCGACCCTGCATGCAGGTACACAGGCTAGTCCCTGGTCTCCTCTAGGGTATCTTACCCCTGCTCTTCTCTTTTTTTCTGCTTTCTGTGTATGCTTTGACCAGTATTTAAATTCAAAAAAGCTTTATTGGCACATCCAAGTAAAACATTTAGCAAAAGAAAATAATACGCATTGTGGAGGGGGATTTAAAATGGGAATTAAAGGTGGTGGATGTTGAGTTTGAATGGGCAGTATTGGGGGATAATAGTCCAAGGTGTCTCAACATATAGTGGGCAGTGAAGTGGTGGGTAGTGTTGAGCGCGAATATTCGAATTGCAATTTTTTTTCTCGAATATCGCAACTTCGAGATTTCGCGAATATTTAGAATATGGTTCTATATATTCGCGAAATCGAATATTCATTTTTTTTTATTTTTTTTTATTGTTATATTTTTTTTCCCACTTCCCTAAAGTTGTTCTTACCTGTCCTTTAGATTCCTTGCTTCCTGGCTGCTCCAGTCAGTGCCCGTTGCCGCTTCTGCCGACTTCCGTGCTCATGGAGCGTCCCCATCACCATGGGAACGTCTCTATATACTATAATGTACTGTCGGATTTGAGAATTAGATTGAAATCGCAATGCGATTATTATAGCTTGAATTAATCGAATTGCGATTCCAACTTAACACTGCTATATTCCATATTCGTTAATTCTAGCCTAATATGGATTGGAATATAGCAGTACTAAGTTGAAATCGCAATCTGATTAATTCAAGTTATAATAATCGAATTGCGATTTCAACTTAGCACTGCTATATTCCATATTAAGCTAGAATTAACGAATATGGAACATAGCAGTGTTAAGTTGGAATCGCAACTCGATTAATTCGAGTTATAATAATCGCATTGCGATTTCAACTTTTTACTTATATTCTTAATATTGCTCTAACTTCATCTTTTAGAATATTCGCAATATTCTAAAAGACGAAGTTAGAACAATATTACGAATATTCTAAAAGACGAAGTTAGAGCAATGATGCGGAATTTCGTAAAATACACATAGATTTTGCTAATATACTGCTATAGTAATTTTTTAAATAGTGTACATATTTAACAAAACTTAAGTTCAGAAGAGGCAAAAAAAAATAGAGAAAAAAAAAAAGGATTATAGCACTATATTAGCTAAATTACAATCTATATTTGTATTTTACGAAATTTCGTAATATTGCTCTAACTTCGTCTTTTAGAATATTCGTAATATTCTAAAAGACGAAGTTAGAGCAATATTACGAAATTTCGTAAAATACACATATTAGCCTAGCCATAGTCAATTAGTCATAGGAACATTGCCTTATACTATCAAAAGAAAAATCGCAATACGCGATTAATTAAATCGCATATTATTCGCGATAATTGGAATAATGACGAATATTCGATTTCGACGAATATAACACGAATATTAACTCAAATATTCGCGAAATATCGCGAAATCGAATATGGCACCTCCCGCTCATCACTAGTGGTGGGGTGTGGTTGTAGGGACAGTATTGGTGCCTAACAGTCCATGGCATCTAATCTTCCTCTCAGTTGGAGGCAGGTGGAGACATTTTGGGCAGCGATCTCCACAGTGGATTCCTCTTCCCCCAGTAGGATGTCGAGTTTCCTCTGCTCATCTATGGAGGTGAAATCCAGGATGTGAGGGGAAAGTCTATGGAAATAAGCTGCAGTGTAGCAGGAAGTGGGCTACACAGGCTGCCTGTATGTCTGCTTGTGCTGCCCTGTGTCCATCTCCAGGCTGTGGGCGCTCAGTCCGTACAGGCTATATGAGTGGAAGTCACTTTTTTTAAAACTGAACTGCAGCCAAATGACAGCCCCAGCAATGCGATGCTTCAACAGAAAGAACAATGGAAAGAATATAGAAATAGAATAAAAATGGTTTTACAGGATAAACATAGGATTGAATGGCATACTCTGGGGGTTATCATCACAAAAGAACCTTGATTCTTTAATGTGTAGCACAAATACTTTTTTCATGTATGCACCAATTGTCAGAGGTAAAAACGACTTTGTACTGTAATGATATTCTCACTGAGGGGTACGATGCTAATCCATTTATATAAAGAAAATTGTGATATAGTTCTTTGTGCTGATGATCTCTCCCGGGGCGTACTAAAATGCAAGTAAAGTGCTTTAAAATTAATGGGAATTATATTGTAACATTAATGTCTGGTCTGCTTTAGTACCACTGAGAATGCACATTTTAGACAATCCAAGAAATGTAAAAATCATTACAAGCAGAATATTATCTGTCAGCGGAGAATTGTTATTAGATTCTAATTAGTGTCTAACTTTTTCTTGTACCTAATTATATTGGTTTCCCTGACACTGGAGCAGACAGATGTAACAAACTTACCTTTCTGTACTCCTCAAGCAACTGTCTCTACCAATTGCCACCTTTCCTGTCTTTTTGGTGGCACTGGTGGGGATGTTGGGCGGCGCACGTAGTGAACAGACTTCTGACCAGTCTTCAATCAGGAGGTCTGGCTGATTGGACAGTCAGTAATCTTGGACAGTGGACCAATCAGGGGGCTGCTAGGGTGACCAATCAGAGCATCTGACCAGGGGTGTAACTAAATACTATAACAGCAGACCATGTGACTGCTATGGGGCCCAGGGCAAGAGGGGGCCCACTTTTAGTTGGTATCATCTCCTCTTCTACTGGGGGTGAAAACTTAGTCAGGACTCTACCCTCTAAAGGAAAAATTTTAGAAAATGAGGCAGTGGAAATATGGAAAAGGGTTTAGGCAGAAACCCCAGTCTGACCACCCTTGTGTCTGCTGTTCAGTCACTTGTAGTCCTCTCCTATTTTTGACTCTTCATTTGGATCTTGTATGGCTTCGCCATTCTCTCTGCTGTTTCCTGGTATCGTCCCTCAGCTCTCTTTGGTGACACTCTCTCCCTGTCTACTCCACCAGTCAGCAACTGTTCTGCAGATACAACATGGAAACTCCTACAGTAGCAGCAAATTCCAGATTCCTGCATACGGGTTAGGCCTCACGCACATGACCATAGATCGCAAAATACGGATACCGTCCGTGAGCGTGCCACAATTTCCTTATAGAAATAGCTATTCTTGTCCAGACAAGAACAGGACATGTTCTATAATTTGCAGGAATGACCACCCATGTGCTATCGATATATTTTTTGTGTTAGTTAGAAACGCCACGGCACTCAAATAGTGAACAGTTAGTCTTTTGTTATTCCAACCAGCAATATATTAGACAGTGGCCAACGTTTCGGTCCCCTTCCGGGACCTTGTTCACTGCCAGAACAGAGTATAAGTCTGACACTGCTGGAAGGCAGTGTTCCATTTTTTTTAGCGGACCCACAGAAATGAATGAGTCTATGTGCAATCCACAAAAAAATGCAGATCAGATGTGATCATGTGCATGAGGCCTTAATGGATAAATACCTGTAGTCCTAAGATTCTGCTAGAAACAGCAGAGCTAAACCCTCACCTAAAAGAGAACTCATTCTTCACATGTAGTATTTGGAAGTGAAAACATGCTTTTAATCATGAACCAAAGGGTAAGAGGAAAAATAGGAATTTAGGATGGGGCTAATCTTGGGAGACTTTAACTATATTGACATTATGCATATGCAGTTCTCTGTGTATGTACAGTATTCATTTCATATACTTGCCTATCTAGTATAACTATTCTATGTACTGTGAGGGTTTAGCTCTATCTCAGGGGTCTCAGTCACAGAATTCTCACTGACAACCATGTTGATTGTGCAAACAGTGCATTTATTTTGAAACCAGCACCAACAAACATGGTACAAAATGAAAACCTGCCCATCTGGGCTCTACCTAAACATATAACATAATTCCCTAACTCACCTATACAGAGCATAGTTCACACACTCTCTCTGGTGCAGCTTTCTCAGCCAGTAGTCCACCAGTCCCCAGGCTGTAACACGTAGAGATGGCCTTGCAGTTTGCCCGGCGGTCGTTTTGCGGCAAACTTTGCTTGTTTGCGGTTTGCAGAACATGCAAACCTATGGCGATATCTGCCGTTGCCATATTCTTTTGCATTGTGCCGAACTTTGACCCATGACACATCCATCAGGTGGGACAGGACAGCTAATTGAGAAGTTTCAGCACATGGACATACCCCCTACCTTATAAATAAACCTGATCTGGCAGCCATTTTACATTCAGTTTTTTGGCAGTGTAGGGGGAGGTTGCTGTGTGGAGCAGTATTGTATTGTGCAGCAGTTGTGTGCGGTTCTGCTGAGATACCGCAGCTAGATACAGGGACAAACGCTATTGTAATAACTAATTGCAACTGGTGTGATATACCTGTTGCCCTCCCCCCCCCCCCAAAAAAAACGATTGAGGGGTGTGATATACCTATAATATACCTTCTAACATAGAAAGTATATTATAGTGCATTTGTATTGTGCAGCAGTTGTGTGCGGTTCTGCTGAGTTACCGCAGCTAGATAGAGGGACAAACACTATTGGAATAACTAATTTCAACTGGTGTGATATACTTGTTGCCCCCCATAAAACTGATTATTGGGTGCGATATATCTGCCTCCACAAAATACTGATTAAGGAGTTTTATATAACTGCTTCCAAAAAATACTGATTGAGGGGTGTGATACACCAGCTTCCACAAAATATTGATTGAGGGGTGTGATACACCGGCTTCTAAAAAATATTGATTGAGGATTGCGATACACCGGCTTCCACCAAATATTGATAAAGGGGTTTGATATACCAGCTTCCAGAAAATACTCATTAGGGGTTCTATATATCTGTTTCCACAAAATACCGATAGAGGGGAATGATATACCGGCTTCCACCAAATATAGATTTGAGGCCTGCGATACACCAGCTTCCACCAAATATTGATTAAGGGGTTTGATATACCAGCTTCCAGCAAATACTCATTAAGGGATTCTATATACCTGTTTCCACAAAATACTGATAGAGGGGATTGTTATATATCGGCTTCCAACAAATATAGACTGAGGCCTGCGATACACCGGCTTCCACCAAATATTGTTTAAGGGGTTTGATATAACGGCTTCCACCAAATATTGATTGAGACCTGCGATATACCTGCTTCCACAAATACTGCTCTTCTATAGGGACTTTGTCAAAGGGTTATTTTTAAAATGACAGGCAGAGGAAGAGGCAGGCCATTCTACAGGGGTGCTAGGGGTCGGGCAGGTGCACCAGGCCGGAGCCTAAGTGGGAAGTTGGAGAAGGTGCGTGCGATTACGTCAAAGGACACACCAGAGTTGGTTGAGTGGCTCACTCAGCCTTCCGTTTCTACACCCTCCTCATCCTCTGTATCTGCACCCTCCTCACTCTCTGCTGTGTGCACCCCCAAAGACACCACCACCACCATAGCCCCTCCACTCAAGTCAGAGGAATTATTTTCCCATCCATTCCCAGACCTTACCGATGCGCAGCCATTCTTGACATCGGATGAGGAAGAGGAGGTAGAAGCAGCCACCACCCAGCGATTTGATCAGCCCAAGGAGGGTGGTCTCGCTGTTTCTGCCTACTCCGAGATCTCTAATGTCAGTTGTGGTGAAGGTGACGATGATGATGTGTCGATGGATGTCACATGGGTGCCCACAAGAGAGGAAGAGGAGGGGAGTTCAGAGGGAGAGATGGAGCAGGAGATGGGGAGGAGAAGGAGTAGAAGCAGGCAGATCTCACAGTGCACAGGAGGTAAAAAGCAGACTGCAAATGTATCTAGAGTGAGCCACGCACAGTCACATCTTGCTCTCCCAGGACGCCGGCACATGGCTCCGCAGTGTGGGCTTTTTTTTAACATGTCAGCTGCTGACAATAGTGTTGCCATCTGCAGCCTGTGCTGTTAACTTATAAGTCGCGGTAAGCCTAATACTCACCTAGGGATGACCGCCTTAAGAAGGCACCTTGTCTCCCATCACCGAGCCCAGTGGGAGCAACACCATCAGGACCGACAAAGCTACATTCCCGGCACTCCATGTCCTGCCTCTTTTCCTTCTCTTCTCTCCTCCTATTTGTCCTCCACTCCACTTTCCACCATCTCATTGTCACGTTCATCTGGCAAAATGCAGGCTTCCATGGCCCAAATATTCGAACGTAAAAAGTTGATGATGCTGGATAACCCTCTTGCCCAACGGCTGACCGCTTGCTTGTCGGAACTGCTAGCCCGCCAACTACTGCCATATAAACTGGTGGACTAGGAGGCCTTTTAGATTAAATTTGTTGCCATTGGCACACTGCAATGGAAGGTCCCCGGAAGGAAATAATTCTCCCAGAAGGGCATCCCAAAGCTATATGGCCATGTTCAGCGGCAAGTGAATGTATCTCTGGCACACAGAACCTATTCAACGTGCCAGGTGAGACATTGCCATGCTGTGCTGCGGCTGTTGTGCCTGGAAACCAAGAGCCACACCGGTCCTGCACTGTTTTCAGCTCTGCGGTCACAGGCCGATCAGTGGCTAACCCCACTCAATTTAAAAGTTGGTAAAGTGGTGTGCGACTACGGTGCCAATCTGCTGAGCGCGCTGAAGCAGGGCAAAATGACACATGTGCCGTGCACGGAACATGTCCTGGACTTAGTTGTGTAGCGATTCGTTGCCAAATACCCCGGGGTCCAGGACGTCTTGCGGCAGGCCAGGAAAATCTCTGACCATTTTAGAAGATCTTACCTGCCCGTCAGATGTCTGATTTGTGACAGCCTGACGCCCTAGAACTCCACCTTATATATGCTTGATAGGCTGCTCCAGCATCAACATGCTGTTAACGACTACCTGTAGGAACTCTGCAGCAGGACAGGTTCTGGGGAGCTTGGTTTCTTTTCACAAAGACTGCCCGAAACCTCTGAGGACACCAAGTGTTTGGCGAAACATGTCGGGGGGCAGATTGTGAAGAGTGTTTTTTAGACAGCATGTGAGTGTGAGAAGTGACTACCACAGTGATTGCAAGTAATAGGGAGGCCTGTGAAGCAGGAAACGTATTATAGTCTCCTAGCCAGAGTGCACTGTGATATTAGCAGTGCAAGTATATTTTATAACGACAGTGATGGCATTTAGTAAGGGAGCCTGCGAAGCAGGAAACACATGATAGCCTCCTAGCTGGTCTACACTGTGATATAAACAGTGTAAGCACAAGTTATTACGACGGAAAAACAAACTCACAGACACAGCTGATAATTTTAAACTTTAGTAATAGGTAGAAAAATTTTATTTAAGGAAATAAATGTTACGTTTTACACAAGTCTAGAAAATAGCACATGTAACCAAGAGACAATGATTGGTCACATCGACCATTTGAAAATAATTTATGGTTTCTTTTCACCGCGCCAGTGGCTGCTCATGTGCGATGCATGCAGACTTCTGCAGCCATTTGATGAGATCACCAAACTGGTAAGTCGCAGCCAGAGCACCATCAGTGACATTGTACCTTACTCCTTCATTCTGGAGCGTGTCATTGATCAAGTCGTCGAGGAGCAGGAGCTGGAAGATGAGGAAATCGCAATGCTGAATGAATTCCCAGGGGGGCTACTCAATCTGAAACAAGTCAGCAAGAGTCTGAAGAGGAGTCAGAGGAGGATGGTGGGAGCAAGAAGAGCAGGCTTTAAACTTTTCGGGGATCCCTGGTGTTGTCCGTGGCTGGGGGAGGAGACCGAGGACAACATTCTCAAGGGAGGTGAGCAGGAGCCATGCTGTTCCACCACTTCCAATTGTGCAAAAGTGCAAATAGAGGCCTTCATGCTAGAGTGTTTGAAGAGGGACCCCCGTATAAAAAGCATAAAGTTCAAGAACCTGTACTGGGTGTTAACGTACTTAGACCCCCGGTACAAACACAAAATGGCAGACATGTTACCAGCATCACAGAGGTCTGGCAGAAGGCAGCATTTCCAGGCCTTGCTGCGAGAGATGCTGCATTCTGCTGTGGCGGGTGCTGGCAGAGGAATTTCCACTCACAGAGAGACAGGTCCTACCACGCCTGCAAGAAGAGGGCGGTTAGAAGATGTGTTGGTCACTTCGGATATGAGATCATTCTTTCAGTCAACCCATCGACAGCAGCCCTCCACACCCTACTGGGTGTGCAGGCTTGACCTGTGGCCAAAGCTGGCACAATTTACCATAGAATTTTTTGCTTTCCCCTCGTCGAGTGTCCTGTCCGAAAGCACGTTCAGCGCTGCAGGGGGGGATCGTGATCGATAAGTGCATTCGCCTAGCTCACGACAGTGTGGACTAACTTACATTTCTAAAAATGAATGAGGCATGTATCTCGGAGGAATTCAACACCTGTGCCGACCACGTTTAATTGAATTTCCTCATGCCAGCCCACACATATCCGCCACTACCCAGAACAAAGAATAGTCTTTTCTGTCCCGTGAATGCCTAATGTTTGGGGCCTGTACACCACTGGCCTCCAGTAAAATTGTTATCCATTGACCTTCTGTTATACCTCCAGCCACATAATCACTTGATCTTTTCTGTGCGGTAAATGCCTAATTGTTGTCGCCTTGGAGGAATTCAACATCTATGACCACCACGTGTTATCGAATTTCACCTATTTTCATTTGGGGTTTATTTAAGAGGGGGGGACTTCGTTAGCCATGTTTTTAATCCAATTTTATATTTTTTGTTCTTTTAAACATATGTATTTGACATGAATTTGTACTGGACTACAGTAAAATCGTTATCCACTGACCGCCTAATATACCTCTATCCACATAATCACTTGTTCTTTTCTGTACGGTGAATGCCTAATGTTTGGGGCCTGTACTCCACTGGCCTGCAGTAAAATTATTATCCAATGACCATCTAATATACCTCCAGCCACATAATCAATTGATCTTTTCTGTAAAGGCTACTTTCTCACCTGCGTTAGGTGCGGATCCGTCTGGTATCTGCACAGACGGATCCGCACCTATAATGTAAAAGATTGTATCCATTCAGAACGGATCAGTTTGCATTACCATGAAAAAAAACAAAAATGTTTTTTTGTTCATGATAATGCATACAGATCCGTTTTGACTTACACTGAAAGTCAATGGGAGGCGGATCCATTTTTAATTGCACCATATTGTGTCAGTGAAAATGGATCCGTCCCGATTGACTTACATTGTAAGGACGGATCCGTTTGGCTCTGCATCGTCAGGCGGACATCAAAAGGCTGCAAGCAGTGTTTTGGTGTCCACCTCCAGAGCGAAATGGAGGCTGAACAAAGGCAAACTGATGCATTCTGAATGGATCCTTATCCATTCAGAATGCATTGGGGCTCAACTGATCCGTTTTGGGCCGCTTGTGAGAGCCCTGAAACGGATCGCACAAGCGGACCCAGAAACGCCAGTGTGAAAGTAGCCTAGGCTGAATGCCTAATGTTTGGGGCCTGTATTCCAGTGGGCTACAGTAAAATATTTATCCATTGACTGCATAATGTACCTCGAGCCACATATTCACTTGTTCTTTTATGTCAGGTGAATGCTTTTTAGGGCCCGGTGAATACTTTTTAGGGCCCGTAATCCTGTGGCCTAAAATAAAAAAACATTTGGCTCCAGAAGGGCACATTTTTGAGAATTTCCCTTTAAGACGCATAAAAATGGCCCCTGATTAAAATACATATTTTTTTGTGGGAATTTTTGTCATTGATCCCCCTCTAGTATGTCACTGTCGATGTTGTGGGGCTATTGGTGCATTCTAGTAAGTTTTTGGTGGCTGCAAATATGGCCTGAAGGTTTTCCAGGTTCGCCTGCCATTAAAGTGAATGGGGCCCAGCCGATGTTCATCCATCACTAGGTATTAAGGTTATTGCAGGTCTAGCTGTATAAACATATAAGCTATGCTAGCAACCTAGGACAGGTCTTAGCTGGCAAGCTACACTCCCACCAAAATTACCTATAATTCTATGTTCTCAACTCTCAAGTGTCTTTTATCACTCTCAATCCTATCTACCAATCCCAATAAAATCCGGCCCAGACTACAATAAGAATCTTGTCTCAACAACCTACATGCTGCTGAGACTAGTACATCCCGGACTTTAGCTATCCCACCCAGCTGAGGTATCTGAGTGGGATATACACCTCTTCCCACAGGAGTCAGGAGAGCCAGCCCATCGTAATGGCCAGCATCCAAAAACTGAATGTTCACCTCCTCGTACTTCTTCCCCAGCAGGCTGCTGAATATTTGGAAGGCCTTGTAGGTGGAGGGGACGTCTTCCAGACCCGGCTACTCTCCACCATGGGTCTTTGGGCTTTGGCCTCCACATCAGCCCCATCAACTGGTTCAGCAGAAGCATCTTCCATCTTCTCTGCCTCAGCCAGCACCACAGTGCCACCATCTCCAGACCCACTCTTAATAGGCTCTGGCTTAGACCTTCTTCCCGACGTCATCCTTTGAGCTCACGAGATCCCCTATCTCTGCTTTGAGTTGCTTGTTCAGCCTCTCAAATTCACCTCGCTCCTCAAGTGCTTCTACAAGGGCTCTAGGCAAGGAGAGGGCCTTGGTCTCCTTCTCCCGAGCATCAGTCTCCGCTCGGTCACTTTCTTCGGCACATCGAACAGAGATGTATTTCTCTTCAGCCAGGAGCCAGTCAAACTTCTTGTTTCTTCTCTTGGTTAGACATAATTTGCTTCTGGTGGTCCAGGTCCACCATCAGATCATCTAATTCTCGTTAAAGTTTGTTCTTGGTTTTCTCCCAATTTTTGTATGTCAGACCCTTTTTCTCCAGGCGCTGAACCAGGAACTCCATGTTTTTCAAGTTTCTTCTCAGCTTTTCGCACAAGCTTGTGGGAATCGCCCCGCTTTTGGGCCTCCGATTCCAGCTGCTCCTCACTCGGCTCTGCTGCAGCAGATGTAGGAGTATCACCATTCTCTTTCTAGGTCTCCTCCTTTGACCCTTCTGAAGCCTTCTTCAGGTGCTCTTTGAAGTCAGCTAGTCCCTTCTCTAACGTTTCTAGGGAAAGTGTGGAGAGAGAGAGATCATCCTTCTGTTTGCAGCTGTACTGTCCTGTCAGGTCATCTACAAGTGTGTGGATATGGGCTTTAGACACTAGGCTGACGTCACCTGACTTAACTCTCGTCTCATCAGATATAACTGTCATCTGTTCGCTACTAGTAACCACCTTACTTTCGCAGGACCTTCACATGGTAGCTTCACTCTCTGAGTTGCTATCGGTCACCGCACATATGTCACATATACCACTAATGTCATTATTAATTCTGATCTCTAGGGGCACCTGGGATACTTCCTTAGTAACCATAAAACACTGTGGAGACTGCATATCCACCTCTGGTATATGCGGTACACCCTCTAGCCCTATCATATTTTCCTGCACATTCACCAAACCCTGAGTTGGAGCTGTGTTTCGCTCCACACTACTTATATGCAATTCTTCGAATCTCTTGATCTAGTCATATAGTTTTTCATGAAAAATAGCAGATAAGGAAATTAAGCTTCATTATCATTTACATTTTTACCACCAGGGGCCGCTTCTCCCCTGACCATAACCTTCAACTGAAAAGGCATGTTATCAACATCACATATTTCACATGATATCCCACTTTCATTATGCCTTTCCACCAACTCGGCACAATCACCTTGCACCTTATCCACACCATTGTCCCACACATCTATCATTTGCTGCGCAGTCTCCAGTCCTGGTATTTCAACACCTCCTGGCTCGGCAGATAGCAACTGCCGCTGGTTCACACCAGAGTTCACGGCTTCTGAAGCCCCAGGGCACTGGTCAGCAACCTGCACAGTTTCCAGAGCCATGCTCACTGTCACCTTGTTTTCTACACAAGAAAAAAACTGAACAGTCTTACCCACAGTTTGGCAGTACCAGGCGATGAGGGAAGTGCCAGGGACATCTTCCCCTAGGTCACCGTCCTTCTCCCGGACATTAGGAACCTCCCGCCTTTGATTCCTGGTTACCTAACTCCTGACCATAGGACAGTCAGGTGCACACTTTGTGACTTGACGGCATCTCCAGAAGCGCTCTCTTTGTTGCAGGACAGTTGCCTGCCGTCGTAGTTGGTTGCACCTAGAAACTGCATCACTGCTCCTCCGCACATCCTCTCTAGGACTCTGTACACTCGAGCCCTAAACACGTCAACTCTTCAGAGCCGCACCACTCTCCATCTCCTTTTCTTCCCGACGGTTGCCCTTGGCAACAGCACACATCACCTTTTCGTCTGGTATTCCAGCCGCATCACCGACACTTTGGACTTTTACAAATTGTACACTCAGCTTTGCAGGCTTTTTCTCCAGGGCCCACTGCAATTGCACCCTCAAAGCCTCAGCACAGCTGTTACCATGGAAAATGCTTTGGGTTAGGAGTTCTCTTTGTCTTTCATACTCCTCCATGAGTTTTTCATGCTCCTGCTGCCACTTCAGGTGCCTTTAGTTAGACTTCAGAATGGCCTGACTCAGCTGCTCGGTGAGATCCTCCATCCACCCCATAGCAACAGACAGCCCAGGCACCAGAAAAAAAAATCTGCAACAAGTCCACTTTAAAACAGAGACCCCGGCCTCCAGGTGTCTCACTCTCTAGAGACAATTTCAGCATTCACAGTCTCTTTTGCATCGTAGATGCAACACGCCAGACCTGCAGGGTATAGCGAAGTGAGGTCACGGTTATGGGCAATCAAGGGTTACTCACTATATTTTGGAGAACCCTGGGCAGGCGCGTGGCAGTGAAGGAGAGGTAGACAAGGTTCCTCTGGGGCACACTCTGTATATAGGGACCAGGCCTGATGGTGGATGAGGTGCCCTGGATGTTACAGGTATTTTGAGTGCCTGGGGCAAGGTCCCTGTTGGATTCGTGACGCCAGTGTCTTTGGACGGTGGCACGCCGGTTAGTAGTTGGAATGATGTAGGTACACAAGTAGAATAGTGAACCAAATGTACTTTTACTGAACAGTTCAACTTTGTACAGCAGGTGGTAACACAGTCTTTCAATCACAGTCCACAAGTAGGCTTATTCACAGAATGGCAGGCAATATTTATGCAAGATACGCAGAGGGTAAATTCACAAGCACTCAGCAGCAGGTTGTACCTTTCCTCAGAATCAATGTACACTGTCCTTTCTAGAACTCCTGCTCTGGCTTTATATCCCAAGGCCCGGATGCCTAAAGGATGGCTTAAATCCTTGGTTACTATCTTCCTCAGGTATTAGATTCTTGCTTTCCTTTCTATTTGCATCTGCCCATCAGGGTTACTTAGCTTACCCTGAAGTTTCCTCACTTGGCTGTTGATTGACTGTGGGTTTCTCCCAGGAGGTTGGGTCCTGCGACTGGGATGTCTCTACTGAGCTAATCCTAGCCTCAGGAGCTTCAGGTGGACGAAGTGACTCCTCTAGTCCCCTGGAATGAACTAACTCTCTCCTGTCTGGGCCTTCCTATATGTATCTAGGGCTCTCTAGCTCCCTCTAACGTCTGGGAGGCTAAATTACACCCTGACAGGCCTGACACCCAGCTAACACAGGGGAAAACATGCACATGACATTCAATGCAATGAAACACATTAACCTGTGCAGTGCCCACCTTTACCTAGTGGGACACTACATACCCCCACGCTATAACGTTGCCCGTCCTCGGCGCAACATGGAGGGTCCGCCCATCTGGAAGCGGCAACCTGAAAGACAGATGAGAACATGCACATACAGTATTCACCACATTAACAATATAACAGTGGGCAACAGGATCACTGAAAGGAGTGGTGACAAGGGGCGTCGTTCTCTTCTCTCAGGATAATGTGAGGGAACAGGGGCGCTGACCTGGCACAGCGTATCAATAAATACCAGGATAGTCCATTATAATACTTTAAGTGCAAATTGTCCATAATAGAACAGTAGAAGAAATGTAAATAAACATAAGTCCTTGGAGGCTCAAAGGATCACATGAGTCCATACCCAGGCTTGCAATGGTTAAACAGGGGTTTCCCGTGAGGGGCTACCTGGGCCCATAATGTAGTCCACAAACCTCACCGGTCGATGCCCCCTGGTAGAATGGGTAGACCTCCTTACTGGCAGGGATTCTTCCTGCCCGGATTCAGGAAGGTCAGAGGAGCCCACTGCCTCTGGAGCTTCTTCAGGAGGCTGAGGGCTAACAGGAACAGGAGCAGGAACCAATAAATTCAACCAAGGCGTGAGGGCCCAGTGGAGCGGTTCTTTATCATGGATTAAGTTCTCCACAGCCTGCATAGGGTCCATAGGTGGAGCCGGCGACTCTTCCTCAGTAGGCTCAGGCTCTATCTCCTCTGCCGCTGGTTCTCCTTCTATACAGGGCTTGAGGCGGTTCCTGTGAACAACTTGGGGACCTTTTCCTTCCCTGGAGACCTGGTAAATGTGGGCCGCAGCATTGCTTATGGCAGTAATAAGGTAGGGAATCCTTTCCCATTTGCTGTCCAACTTGCTGGTCCGGTGGTTGTTTTTCAACCATACCTGGTCTCCCAGAGCCAGGGGTCCCGCATGAGCAGTCTGGTCATAGTCCTTCTGCTGCCTTTCTCGAACAATCTCCATCCGTTCCTGGACAATCTCCTTAGCATTAAGAAGACGCCTTTGGTGCTCCACTACCCAATCAGTCTTGGGCAGGGGGTTGATCTCATCCGGCACCTGTACCCCTAGGGAGTGGTCCGCAGGCAATCTCCCTTGTTGGCCGAACATCAAATAGAACGGGGTGTAAGCGGTGGAACAATGGATGGTGTTGTTGTAAGTGTACATAAGCTGCGGCAACAGAGTAGGCCAATCTCCCCTCGTCTCAGGGGGTACTGCTCTCAGCATTTCAATGAGAGTCTTATTCATTTTCTCACAGAGTCCGTTACCTTGCGGATGATAAGCGGTGGTCCGGACCTTCTGGCAGTTGTGTAGCAGGCACATCTCATGAAACAGCTGTGACTCAAACGCAGACCCTTGATCGGTGAGGATCCTTTCTGGGCAGCCGTAGGGCAGCAGGAAATGCTTCCAGAATGCCTCCGCTGTGGTCTTGGCTGTCAGGTCTTTCACAGGCACTGCTACGACAAACTTAGTGAAGTGATCAATTATAGTCATGGCATATGTATACCCTGAGCGACTCGGCTCTAACTTTACATGATCAATGGCAACAAGTTCTAAAGGAGCCTTACTTACAATAGGATGGAGAGGCGCCCTCTGGTCATGGCATTCAGTCCGCCCCACAGCACAGGCAGTGCATTCTCTGCACCATTTCTCAATATCTTCTCTCATCCCGATCCAATAGAATCTTCTGCGAATGGTGGCCTCAGTCTTTTGCACACCGAAGTGTCCGGACTGGTTGTGGTACATATCCAGCACCAGGCTGGCATCCCGACGTGGCAGGAGAATTTGATACACTCTATCATAGGACACTGGATCCAGACTCCTTCTGAGCAACAGGTCCTTTTGAAGGAATAGTTGGTGGCGATGTCTCCACAGTCTCACTAGCTCTGGGTCTGCACTCTTCCTGCGGATCCTCTCAGGGATTTTTCCACTGGTAAGGAAGTCAAGCAGTTCACCGAGGACTCTACTTTCGGACTGGAGCTTAATCCATCTTTCTTGATCGCCTCTGGACTCAGGACCATCTGATGAGGAAGTATCAGCAGCAGGGGAATCTTCAGTACGTATATTATCCTGCTGGGTAAATTTATTATAGAACGCTGGCATCTCCACCTCTTCCCAGGCATCTTTCGGTTCATCTGGGGCTTCTGTAGTGGGGAGTCATGACAGAGCATCAGTGTTATCATTGGAGCGGCCTGCCCGGTACTTCACCGTAAAATCATAGTTGGCCAGGCGGGAGGCCCATCTTTGCTCCAGTGCCCCTAATTTGGCTGTATTCAGATGCGCCAGGGGATTATTATCTGTGAAGGCAACAAACGGTGTGGCAGCGAGATAGTCCTTAAACTTTTCGGTCACAGCCCACACTAAGGCAAGAAACTCCAGCTTGAAAGAACTGTAATTCTGGTCGTTCTTCTCAGCTCCCTTCAGGGATCTGCTGGCGTAGGCAATCACCCTTTCTTTGTTATCTTGCACTTGAGCCAACACGGCCCCCAGGCCCATTTTACTGGCATCTGTGTAGAGGTGGAATGGCTTCTGATAATCTGGGTAACCCAGAACAGGGGGTTCAGTCAACTTCTTCTTTAGGAGTTGGAAGGCAATTTCCCGCTCTTCATTCCACTCAACAGGAATAGGAGTCTTTGGGCTCTTCTTTGGATGCCCCCTCAAGAGTTCCTGGATGGGATCCGCAATTTGTGCGAAATGCGGGATGAAACGCCTATAATACCCTGCAAAACTGAGAATCATAGTTGGCCAGGCGGGAGGCCCATCTTTGCTCCAGTGCCCCTAATTTGGCTGTATTCAGATGCTCCAGGGGATTATTATCTGTGAAGGCAACAAACGGTGTGGCAGCGAGATAGTCCTTAAACTTTTCGGTCACAGCCCACACTAAGGCAAGAAACTCCAGCTTGAAAGAACTGTAATTCTGGTCGTTCTTCTCAGCTCCCTTCAGGGATCTGCTGGCGTAGGCAATCACCCTTTCTTTGTTATCTTGCACTTGAGCCAACACGGCCCCCAGGCCCATTTTACTGGCATCTGTGTAGAGGTGGAATGGCTTCTGATAATCTGGGTAACCCAGAACAGGGGGTTCAGTCAACTTCTTCTTTAGGAGTTGGAAGGCAATTTCCCGCTCTTCATTCCACTCAACAGGAATAGGAGTCTTTGGGCTCTTCTTTGGATGCCCCCTCAAGAGTTCCTGGATGGGATCCGCAATTTGTGCGCAATGCGGGATGAAACGCCTATAATACCCTGCAAAACTGAGAAAGCTTCTCACCTCTTTCACGGTCGTAGGAGTAGGCCAGTTACGGACAGCAGCAAGTTTATCAGGATCAGGCTGTACTCCTTCGGCACTGACAACGTGCCCGAGATATTTGACGGCTGGTTTCAGCAGGTGGCACTTGGATGGTTTGATTTTGAGGCCATATTTAGAAAGAACTTGAAACACCTCACCCAGTTGCTTTAGATGGTCCTCATACGTCTTGGAATATATAATGACGTCATCCAGGTATAATAGTACCGTCTCAAAATTCCTATGGGCTAAACAACGTTCCATCAGCCTCTGGAACGTTCCTGGAACATTACACAGTCCAAATGGCATATAATTGAATTCAAACAGGCCCATAGGTGTAGTGAAAGCAGTCTTTTCTCGATCTTCTGGGGCCATGGGTACCTGCCAGTACCCACTGGTTAAGTCCAAGGTGGAGAAATAGGCTGATGACCCCAGGGCAGTCAAGGACTCCTCAATGCGTGGCAATGGATATGCATCTTTGTGGGTGATTTGATTAATTTTCCTGTAATCCACGCAGAACCTTATGCTGCCATCTTTTTTTCGAACAAGTACTAGGGGCGCAGCCCAGGGACTATGGCTGTCTCGGATTATATTAGAGTCTTTCATCTCTTGTATCATCTCTTTCACAGACTGATAGGTAGTAGGTGGTATGGGTCTGTGCCTCTCCTTAATAGGAGGGTGAGAGCCAGTGGGTATGGTGTGTGATCACACTGACCTCTTCATAGTCTGTGGAGTGTTTGCTGAAAGCCTGGTGGTGCTCCTTCACCAGCTTCAGGACTCCCTCTATTTGCTTCTTTGGGGTGGATTCGTTCCCCACATGTAGTTCTTCCCACCAGGATGCCGTTGGGGTGCTGCTGCTCTGTGTGGTCTGGAACGCCTCCGTGGCAGGCAGACGGATCACATCCTGGAAAGACACTTGGAAAAGCTGAGCAACGGGGCAATGCTTAAGGAGAGTAACGGGATGATAACCAAAGTTAATTAAACGAACAGGCACTTTACCTTGAGACACGGTCACCAGGCTCTTGGCTGTCCGTACGAAAGGATGATCCTTAATAGGAATAGGTTCCACTAGGGCTTGATAGTCCTGGCCCTGGATCCCTAATACAGCACGGCACCACAGGATGATCTGGGAATTTGGAGGCAAAATCACCGGCTGGTTATCCCGGATCCGGACAGTGCAAATTTCTCCTTTCTTGTTGGCGAACCTTTGTTGAGCGCACAGCACGCTAATAGTTTTCTGAATAACTCTTCTGGAAGCAGGTGAGGCAGACGATATGGTTTGATTCAATGCTTCAAGCACTTCGGAGTAACAATTTTTTAAGAACATTAGTCCCTAAGATCACAGGGTGTCCTCCTTTACCTCCGGCTTGTACCACAATCATGCCTTGCTGTGGCAGGGTAGCTTCTCCCACCAGAAGAGTAGGTTCCCAATACCCATGCACTTTCACTGGCTTACCGTTGCTAGCGATGATATCCAGCCAGGACTCTGGTGGCTGGGTGAGGAGACTTGGATCCCAGAACTTGTCAAAGGCGGGCCGTTGAATGGTGGTGACCTGTGACCCAGTGTCCAACAGGGCTTCAAAGGGTATCCCGTTGATACATATATTAATTTTCGGACGGGATCCTACATACTTAGGCATCCAGCTTGGATCCTTTGGACCTACTGTTCTACCTCCCGAGGGGCGGTCCTCTGCCTCAGGGGTTGCCCGTTGTAACTGCCAGCACATTGATTCAGTATGTCCATATTTCTTGCAGTGGTGGCAGACAGGCTGTTTCCTGCTTCTGGGCCGGTACTTCGGTCGCCCATTAGGCTCTTTTGGATATACATCTCCATATGCAGGTGGGAGCCTTGGAGGAAAAGGACCTTCATCTTCTAGTAACAATGGTCTCTCCCACTCCTCTATTTTCTTGCACACCTTCTCTAAGCTTAGAGTAAGATGGTTCACCTGCTCCATTAATGCGGCCACCACATCCGTGACCGGAGCTTGGGTGGCTTGACAGACTCCTGCAGACCCCACATTAACAGTCTTTGGCTGACAAGCCTGGGGTTCAGGGAAGGTTGCTGGCCCTGGAGCAGGATTCTGGCCTAGTATGCTGATGGCCAATTCTTTAAAATCCAAGAATGTACAGTGAGGGTGTTGAGCTGACAACATCCGTAGCTGGCCCTTTAAATGCTCAGTACTTATGCCTGCAATGAATTGCTCTCTAAGAGTCCGGTCCTGGTCCTCAGCTTCTTTAGGATCCACTTGGACTACAGCTCTCAGCGTCTCCTGTAAGGACAGGGCAAAATCACGGAGCGACTCTCCAGGCTGCTGCTTTCTTCTGAAGAAACGCATTTTAACTTCTGACACCGTTCTGGCTTCAAATGTGTTGCCCAAACGTTCAAAGATCTGTTCCAGGCTATTTTTCTCAGAACGGGGCCATGACATTACTTCCCTGCGGGCGGCCCCTTCTAACTGAGCTAAGAGGATCTCCATTTGCTGCTCAGCATTTATGGGATAAAGCCGGAACAAGGCTAGTATCTGCTCCCTGAAGTCTTTTAACTTGTGGACTTCCCCTGAATAACGTGGGAACCAGGGGGCCCCGAAATAGTACGGCATGGTTAGCGGCATCAGGCTGGGCGGTGCCGCGGCGGCAGGGGCCCTAGAGTCGGCTGCGGGTGCTTCGGCAGGCACGACTGGGGCTTCCTGTCTGATTTCCTCAGCTGCGGACATGGCGTTGCTAGGTGGATATGGCCCTTTAAATGTAGCGGAGCGGACCGGAGCGGCAATGGCAGTAACTTTAACTTTTTTTTTCAGACAAGTCGTTGGTGACTAGCGGGGGTCCCTCCGGTGCCCTGACAGGGGTTGGGAAGCTCCCGGTAAGGTAAGCGGAGAAGCCGGCAAAAGTTTTTGAAGTCGGTACTTACTCCGGTGGTTCTCGCTCCAGGTCTCACGAGATGCGCAGCTACGGGTGTCGGACGTCCTGCGTACCGCGTCAGCAGGTGGGCGCGGCCTCTCGTAGCTCCGGGACTCAGGTAGGCGGCGTTCTTCTTCCTCGTTGGCTGGGCGATAGCTCCGCCTGATTCTTTTTCGCGCCAAACAGCTCCACGAGGCACACTTGTAATCCGATCAGGTTAAGTGGGCAATATGGCTGTCTATTCACTGACAGCAAGCGGTGACTTAAATCGGCAGCAAACAGTCCAGATAACAAAATCTTCACACCGCAATTATCACAGTTCACTTTGGCCCAGCAATTTGCAATAAAACAATTAGGGCTTGTCACTTTAAGGCAATAAACAGCACACAGTTCTTGTATCCGCAATGGCGCAGGAATGTTCGGATCCTGTTCGTGACGCCAATTTATGCAACACGCCAGACCTGCAGGGTATAGCGAAGTGAGGTCACGGTTATGGGCAATCGAGGGTTACTCACTATATTTTGGAGAACCCTGGGCAGGCGCGTGGCAGTGAAGGAGAGGTAGACACGGTTCCTCTGGGGCACACTCTGTATATAGGGACCAGGCCTGATGGTGGATGAGGTGCCCTGGATGTTACAGGTATTTTGAGTGCCTGGGGCAAGGTCCCTGTTGGATTCGTGACGCCAGTGCCTTTGGACGGTGGCACGCCGGTTAGTAGTTGGAATGATGTAGGTACACAAGTAGAATAGTGAACCAAACGTACTTTTACTGAACAGTTCAACTTTGTACAGCAGGTGGTAACACAGTCTTTCAATCACAGTCCACAAGTAGGCTTATTCACAGAATGGCAGGCAATATTTATGCAAGATACGCAGAGGGTAAATTCACAAGCACTCAGCAGCAGGTTGTACCTTTCCTCAGAATCAATGTACACTGTCCTTTCTAGAACTCCTGCTCTGGCTTTATATCCCAAGGCCCGGATGCCTAAAGGGTGGCTAAAATCCTTGGTTACTATCTTCCTCAGGTATTAGATTCTTGCTTTCCTTTCTATTTGCATCTGCCCATCAGGGTTACTTAGCTTACCCTGAAGTTTCCTCACTTGGCTGTTGATTGACTGTGGGTTTCTCCCAGGAGGTTGGGTCCTGCGACTCAGGACTCAGGGGTGTCTCTACTGAGCTAATCCTAGCCTCAGGAGCTTCAGGTGGACGAAGTGACTCCTCTAGTCCCCTGGAATGAACTAACTCTCTCCTGTCTGGGCCTTCCTATATGTATCTAGGGCTCTCTAGCTCCCTCTAACGTCTGGGAGGCTAAATTACACCCTGACAGGCCTGACACCCAGCTAACACAGGGGAAAACATGCACATGACATTCAATGCAATGAAACACATTAACCTGTGCAGTGCCCACCTTTACCTAGTGGGACACTACATAGACAACACAGTTTATTTCACAGGGCTGCTGGCCCTTTAAATCCACACAGCTTTTGCTTGCAGCACAGCAGTATTCAGCAGCACCTACTCTTGCCGTTACCCCTAGCAACACCTTTTACGTTCTGTGGTATCCTTTCAGCATGGACGCTGCACACATCCTCCACCAATTGTGAGGGTTTAGCTCTATCTCCGGGGTCTCCGTCACAGAATTCTCGCTGACAACCGTGTTGATTGTCCAAACAGTGCATTTATTTTGACACCAGCACCAACAAACACGGTACAAATTGAAAACCTGCCCATCTGGGATCTACATAAGCATATAACATAATTCCCTGACTCACCTATAAAGAGCGTGGTTCACACACTCTCTCTCTCTGATGCGGCTTTCTCAGCCAGTAGTCCACCAGCCCCCAGGCTGTAGCACGATCAGTCCAGACTATCTCTCAGCCATGCCCAGCTGAGACCACACTCACAGAGCCTCACCAGGCCTCTGTTTGCACACTCCCCCTAACTGACACCCTGGGAGTATCTTTATCCCAGTCTGAGTATCACAGACCTCACCTGCAATCCTCTCTGGTTCAAGGGAACACCCATGCTGGAAGGGTGTGGATTAGCTTATCCCACTTCCAATCCTATCTGCCAAACCCCCAAAAAATCAGACCCAGACTACACCAACAGGAACCTTGTCTCAACAACCTACATGCTGCTGAGACTATTACATCCCAGGCTTTAGCTATCCCACCCAGCTGAGGTATCTGAGTAGGATATATGTAACATCCCAGAGTTATGTTACAAAACTCTTTTACCCCGCTACAACCTGTTAAGTGTATCTGCATTGTCATCCTGTGTAACTTAACATCACATCCTCACAAATGTGCATCGAAACCCTTGTTAAATGTATTTGCTGTCATTTTCATGTTCACAGTAGGTGGCAGCAATGTGTTACCAGGAACTTAGTTCAGTTTAGTGTTTCTAGACTGGAATAGTACATTCCAGTTTAGCTCTCCCCTCTTTGAGCAGAGTGGGCTCGCCCACGTCCTGCCTCATGGAGAGGAAAGGAAGTTAGAGTTAGTGTGCCAGCCATCCCAGCTAGGGGAAGGCTGTGCTGGTAGGAGCTCCCAGTTCTAGGGATCCCAACCCAGGATCTTGTCTCGGCTAAGACCAAAGATCATTCCCAGCCTGAGCCCGTCAGCTTCAGCTGGTGACAAGCAAGCAGCCACCTCCAGAACTCCAGGAAGAACCATACCCTGTGAGCCAACTGTGAGTACCGTCCAGAGACCAGGAGAAACTAAATTCCTCCTCAGCTTGTCAGTCCCCAACACAGCAGAAGATAGTGCAGAAGATATAGATTCCTGCCACATTTTAGAGCCATAAGCAGACGACTTATCTTGCAAGAGAGCTCCAGGCACATGATAGAAGCAGAAGACAGATTCCTGCCATACATTGCCAATACCTGCTGGAACCAAAGACTATTGCTGTATCTCATGTGGATTAAAGCTGCATCCAGTAAAGACCAGTTTGAATTATATTCCAAGTCTGGATCTCATTCATTGCTACCAAGTTCCTCAATTACTCCTACCTGCAACAATAATTTTAGTGCAAGTGAGCCAGGATCCAGGAGGCCATACCCAGGTAGGAGACACCGTTGACACTATACCTACTACTACACAGAGACATTACCCCACTCTGGCATTCCTAACCAGGTACGTGAGTTGCAACACCTTAAAGGGCCCTGAGACTGTACCCTGCGCACGCTGCAATTGGCGTCCCGAACAAAAACTATTAACTATTACTTACACCTGACCCAGTCATTGCATATTATAGCGTCAGTGTGCATTATTCCAATCTGGCTTACTGCATATACACCTCTTCCCGCACTGTCCACCTTATCACAATACACTTAACAAAAATATAAACGCAACACTTTTAGTTCTGCTTCCATTTTGCATGAGCTGAACTCAAAGATCTTAAACATTTTCTACATACACAAAAGACCCATTACTCTTAAATATTGTTCACAAATCTGTCATAATCTGTGTTTGGCTACTTTCACACTAGCGTTCGGGGCTCCGCTTGTGAGTTCCGTTTGAAGGCTCTCACAAGCGGCCCCGAACGGATCCGTACAGCCCCAATGCATTCTGAGTGGATGCGGATCCGCTTAGAATGCATCAGTTTGGCACCGTTTGGCCTCCGCTCCGCTCAGCAGGCGGACACCTGAACGCTGCTTGCAGCGTTTTCGTGTCCGCCTGGCCGTGCGGAGCCAAACGGATCCGTCCAGACTTACAATGCAAGTCAATGGGGACGGATCCGTTTGACGTTGACACAATATGGTGCAATTTCAAACGGATCCGTCACCCATTGACTTTCAATGCAAAGTCAGGAGTCCCCATCAGATCGGAGTTTTCTCCGATCCGATGGTATATTTTAACTTGAAGCGTCCCCATCACCATGGGAACGCCTCTATGTTAGAATATACCATCGGATTTGAGTTACATCGTAAACCTCAGATCCGACAGTATATTCTAACACAGAGGCGTTCCCATGGTGATGGGGACGCTTCATGTTAGAATATACTGAGAACTGTGTACATGACTGCCCCCTGCTGCCTGGCAGATGCTGCCAAGCAGCAGGGGGCAGACCCCCCTCCTCCTGTAATTAACTTATTGGTGGCCAGTGCGGCCCCCCCCTCCCTCCCCAGTATTAAATATTACCAGTGCGGCCTCCCCCTCCCTCCCTCCCCAGTATTAAATATGACCAGTGCGGCCCCCTCCCTCTATATTTATTGGTGGCCGGGCCAGTGCGGATTCCAAGTATTGTGAGCAGTGCGGCCTCCCCTCTCCCCCCCCCTAATTAAAATCACCCCCCCCCCCCCCATCATTGGTGGCAGCGGAGAGTACCGATCGGAGTCCCAGTTTAAATCGCTGGGGCTCCGATCGGTTACCATGGCAACCAAGACGCTATTGCAGTCTTGGCTGCCATGGTTACTTGGCAATAAATACAAGCATTATACTTACCTGAAGAGCTGCGATGTCTGACCGGCCGGGCGCTCCTCCTACTGGTAAGTGACAGGTCTGTGCTATAGGCAATGCGCCGCACAGACCTTTCACTTACCAGTAGGAGGAGCTCCCGGCCGGTCAGACATCGCAGCTCTTCAGGTAAGTATAATGCTTGTATTTATTGCCAAGTAACCATGGCAGCCAAGACTGCAATAGCGTCTTGGTTGCCATGGTAACCGATCGGAGCCCCAGCGATTTAAACTGGGACTCCGATCGGTACTCTCCGCTGCCACCAATGATGGGGGGGGGGGGGGTGATTTTAATTAGGGGGGGGAGAGGGGAGGCCGCACTGCTCACAATACTTGGAATCCGCACTGGCCGGCCACCAATAAATATAGAGGGAGGGGGCCGCACTGGTAATATTTAATACTGGGGAGGGAGGGAGGGGGAGGCCGCACTGGTAATATTTAATACTGGGGAGGGAGGGGGGGCCGCACTGGCCACCAATAAGTTAAATACAGGAGGGGGGGGGGGGGCCTGCCCCCTGCTGCCTGGCAGCATCTGCCAGGCAGCAGTTGTGTACACAGTTCTCAGTATATTCTAACATGAAGCGTCCCCATCACCATGGGAACGCTTCTGTGTTTAGAATATACTGTCGGATCTGAGTTTTCCGAAGTGAAAAATCAGATCTGAAATAAACAGTTATGCAAACGGATCCGTTCTGAACGGATGCAAGCGTTTGCATTATAGGAGCGGATCCGTCTGTGCAGACACCAGACGGATCCGCTCCTAACGCAAGTGTGAAAGTAGCCTTAGTGAGCGAGATAATCCATCCCAGTTTTGCCTTACTGGGGAAGGGATCAGAAAACCAGTCAGTATCTGGTGTGGCCACCATTTGCCTCACGCAGTGCAACACATCTCCGTCGCATAGAGTTGATCAGGTTGTTGATTGTGGCCTGTGGAATGTTGGTCCACTCCTCTTCAATAGCTGTGCAAAAAAATGCAGAATATTGGCAGGAACTGGAACATGCTGTCGTATACGCCGATCCACAGCATCCCAAACATGCTCAGTGGGTGACATGTCCGGTGAGTATGCTGGCCATGCAAGAACTGGGATGTTTTCAGCTTCCAGGAATTGTGGGGCCATGCATTATCATGCTGCAACATGAGGTGATGGTCATGGATGAATGGCACAACAATGGGCCTCAGGATCTCATCACGGTATCTCTGTGCATTCAAAATGCCATGAATAAAATGCACCTGTGTTCGTTGTCCATAACATACGCTTGCGCATACCATAACCCCACCGCCACCATGGGCCACTCAATCCACAACGCTTGACGTCAGCAAACCGCTCACCCACAAGATGCCACACACGCTGTCTGCCATCAGCCCTGAACAGTGAAAACCGGGACTCATCCATGAACAGAACGCTTCTCCAACGTGCCAGACGCCATCGAATGTGAGCATTTGCCCACCCGAATCTGTTACGACAACGAACTGCAGTCAGGTCCAGGCCCCAATGAGAATGACAAGCATGCAGATGAGCTTCCCTGAGACGGTTTCTGACATTTTGTACAGAAATTCTTTGGTTATGCAAACCGAATGTTGCTGCAGCTGTCCGGGTGGCTGGTCTCAGACCATCATGGAGGGGAATAGAGTTGAGCGAACACCTGGATGTTCGGGTTCGAGAAGTTCGGCCGAACTTCCCGGAAATGTTCGGGTTCGGGATCCAGACAACCCGAACCCGAACCCCATTGAAGTCAATGGCGACCCGAACTTTTTGGCACTAAAAAGGCTGTAAAACAGCCCAGGAAAGGGCTAGAGGGCTGCAAAAGGCAGCAACATGTAGGTCAATCCCCTGCAAACAAATGTGGATAGGGAAATGAATAAAAATAAAATAAATACAAATTAACCAATATCAATTGGAGAGAGGTCCCATAGCAGAGAATCTGGCTTCACGTCACCCACCACTGGAACAGTCCATTGTCATATATTTAGGCCCCGGCACCCAGGCAGAGGAGAGAGATCCCATAACAGAGAATCTGGCTTCATGTCAGCAGAGAATCAGTCTTCATGTTATAGCAGAGAATCATGCTTCACGTCACCCAACACTGGAACAGTCCATTGTCAGATATTTAGGGCCAGGTACCCAGGCAGAGGAGACAGGTCCCATAACAGAGAATATGGCTTCATGTCAGCAGAGAATCAGTCTTCATGTCATAGCAGAGAATCATGCTTTGCATCACCCACCACTATAACAGTCCATTGTCAGATATTTAGGCCCTGGCACCCAGGCAGAGGAGAGAGGTCCCGTAACAGAGATTCAGGCTTCATGTCAGCAGAGAATCAGTCTTCATGTCATAGTAGAGAATCAGGCTTCACGTCACCCACCACTGTAACAGTCCATTGTCATATATTTAGGCCCCAGCACCCAGGCAGAGGAGAGAGGTCCCATAACAGAGAATCTGGCTTCATGTCAGCAGAGAATCAGTCTTCATGTCATAGCAGAGAATCATGCGTCACGTCACCCACCACTGTAACAGTCCATTGTCATATATTTAGGCCCCGGCACCCAGGCAGAGGAGAGAGGTCCCATAACAGAGAATCTGGCTTCATGTCAGCAGAGAATCAGTCTTCATGTCATAGCAGAGAATCGTGCTTCACGTCATCCACCACTGGAACAGTCCATTGTCAGATATTTAGGCCCAGTCACCCAGGCAGAGGAGATAGGTCCCGTAACAGAGAATCTGGCTTCATGTCAGTAGAGAATCAGTCTTCATGTCATAGCAGAGAATCATGCTTCACGTCACCCAACACTGGAACAGTCCATTGTCAGATATTTAGGCCCAGGCACCCAGGCAGAGGAGAGAGGTCCCATAACAGAGAATCTGGCTTCATGTCCGCAGAGAATCAGTCTTCATGTCATAACAGAGAATCATGCTTCACGTCACCCAAAATTGGAACAGTCCATTGTCATATATTTAGGCCCCGGCACCCAGACAGAGGAAAGGTTTATTCAACTTTGGGTTGCCCCGCAATATAATGGTAAAATGAAAATAAAAATAGGATTGAATGAGGAAGTGCCCTGGAGTACAATAATATATGGTTAAGGGGAGGTAGTTAATGTCTAATCTGCACAAGGGATGGACAGGTCCTGTGGGATCCATGCCTGGTTCATTTTTATGAACGTCAGCTTGTCCACATTGGCTATAGACAGGCAGCTGCGTTTGTCTGTAATGACGCCCCCTGCCATGCTGAATACGCGTTCAGACAAAACGCTGGCCGCCGGGCAGGCCAGCACCTCCAAGGCATAAAAGGCTAGCTCTGGCCACGTGGACAATTTAGAGACCCAGAAGTTGAATGGGGCCGAACCATCAGTCAGTACGTGGAGGGGTGTGCACACGTACTGTTCCACCATGTTAGTGACACGTTGCGTATCAGGTGGTGGTGCAGTTAGCTGTGGCGTGTTGACAAAACTTTTCCACATCTCTGCCATGCTAACCCTGCCCTCAGAGGATCTGGCCATGACACAGCTGCCTTGGCGACCTCTTGCTCCACCTCTGCCTTCACCTTGGGCTTCCACTTGTTCCCCTGTGACATTTGGGAATGCTCTCAGTAGCGCGTCTACCAACGTGCGCTTGTACTCGCGCATCTTCCTATCACGCTCCAGTGCAGGAAGTAAGGTGGGCACATTGTCTTTGTACCGTGGATCCAGCAGGGTGGCAACCCAGTAGTCCGCACACGTTAAAATGTGGGCAACTCTGCTGTCGTTGCGCAGGCACTGCAGCATGTAGACGCTCATGTGTGCCAGGCTGCCCAGAGGTAAGGACAAGCTGTCCTCTGTGGGAGGCGTATCATCATCGTCCTGCGTTTCCCCCCAGCCACACACCAGTGATGGGCCCGAGCTGCGTTAGGTGCCACCCCGCTGTGACCATGCTTCATCCTCATCCTCCTCCCCCTCCTCCTCATCCTCGTCCTCCAGTAGTGGGCCCTGGCTGGCCACATTTGTACCTGGCCTCTGCTGTTGCAAAAAAACTCCCTCTGAGTCGCTTAGAAGAGACTGGCCTGAAAGTGCTAAAAATTACCCCTCTTCCTCCTCCTTCTGGGCCACCTCCTCTTTCATCATCGCCCTAAGTGTTTTCTCAAGGAGACATAGAAGTGGTATTGTAACACTGATAACGGCGTCATGGCCACTGGCCATGTTGGTGGAGTACTCGAAACAGCGCAACAGGGCACACAGGTCTCGCATGGAGGCCCAGTCATTGGTGGTGAAGTGGTGCTGTTCCGTGGTGCGACTGACCCGTGCGGCCTGCTGCTGCTCGCACAGTCTGTCCAGCATGTGCAAGGTGGAGTTCCACCTGGTGGGCACGTCGCAGATGAGGCGGTGAACGGGAAGGCCGAAGTTACTCTGTAGCGTAGACAGGCGAGCAGCGGCAGGATGTGAACTCCGGAAGCGCGAACAGACGGCCCGCACTTTATGCAGCAGCTCTGACATGTCCGGGTAGTTGTGAATGAAATTCTGCACCACCAAATTCAGCACATGCGCCAAGCAAGGGATGTGCATCAAACCGGCTAGTCCCAGAGCTGCAACGAGATTTCGCCCATTATCGCACACCACCAGGCCGGGCTTGAGGCTCACCGGCAGCAACCACTCGTCGGTCTGTTGTTATATACCCCGCCACAACTCCTGTGCAGTGTGGGGCCTGTCCCCCAAACATATGAGTTTCAGAATGGCCTGCTGACGTTTACCCCGGGCTGTGCTGAAGTGGTGAAGGTGTGTGGCTGACTGGATGAGCAGGTGGAAGAAGAGGAGGAGGAAGCCGAGTAGGAGGAGGAGGCAACAGGAGGCAAAGAATGTTGCCCTGCGATCCTTGGCAGCGGAAGGACGTGCGCCAAACAGCTCTTCGCCTGGGGCCCAACCGCCACTACATTTACCCAGTGTGCAGTTAGGGAGATATAGCGTCCCTGGCCGTGCTTACTGGTCCACGTATCTGTGGTTAGGTGGACCTTGCCACAGATGGCGTTGCGCAGTGCACACTTGATTTTATCGGATACTTGGTTGTGCAGGGAAAGCACGGCTCTCTTGGAGAAGTAGTGCCGGCTGGGAACAACATACTGTGGGACAGCAAGCGACATGAGCTGTTTGAAGCTGTCTGTGTCCACCAGCCTAAATGACAGCATTTCATAGGCCAGAAATGCTGGCATTCAGGGCCAGGGATCGAGGGTGGCTAGGTGGGAATTTACGCTTTCTCTCAAATGTTTGCGAGATGGAGAGCTGAACGCTGGCGTGTGACATGGTTGAGATGCTTGGTGACGGAGGTGGTGATGTTGGTGGTACATCCTCTGTTTGCTGGGCGGCAGGTGCCAACGTTCCTCCAGAGGCGGAGGAAGAGGCCGAGGCGGCAGCAGCAGAAGAGGTAACAGGGGGAGCCTGAGTGACTTCCTTGTTTTTAAGGTGTTTACTCCACTGCAGTTCATGCTTTGCATGCAGATGCCTTGTCATGCAGGTTGTGCTAAGGTTCAGAACGTTAATGCCTCGCTTCAGGCTCTGATGGCACAGCGTGCAAACCACTCGGGTCTTGTCGTCAGCACATTGTTTGAAGAAGTGCCATGCCAGGGAACTCCTTGAAGCTGCCTTTGGGGTGCTCGGTCCTAGATGGCGGCGGTCAGTAGCAGGCGGAGTCTCATGGCGGCGGGTGTTCTGCTTTTGCCCACTGCTCCCTCTTTTGCTACGCTGTTGGCTCGGTCTCACCACTGCCTCTTCCTCCGAACTGTGAAAGTCAGTGGCACGACCTTCATTCCATGTGGGGTCTAGGACCTCATCGTCCCCTGCATCGTCTTCCACCCAGTCTTGATCCCTGACCTCCTGTTCAGTCTGCACACTGCAGAAAGACGTAGCAGTTGGCACCTGTGTTTCGTCATCATCAGAGACGTGCTGAGGTGGTATTCCCATGTCCTCATCATCAGGAAACATAAGTGGTTGTGCGTCAGTGCATTCTATGTCTTCCACCGCTGGGGAAGGGCTAGGTGGATGCCCTTGGGAAACCCTGCCGGCAGAGTCTTCAAACAGCATAAGAGACTGCTGCATAACTTGAGGCTCAGACAGTTTCCCTGGTATGCATGGGGGTGATGTGACAGACTGATGGGCTTGGTTTTCAGGCGCCATCTGTGCGCTTTCTGCAGAAGACTGGGTGGGAGATAATGTGAACGTGCTGGATCCACTGTCGGCCACCCAATTAACTAATGCCTGTACCTGCACAGGCCTTACCATCCTTAGAACAGCATTGGGCCCCACCAAATATCGCTGTAAATTATGGCGGCTACTGGGACCTGAGGTAGTTGGTACACTAGGATGTGTGGCTGTGGCAGAACGGCCACGTCCTCTCCCAGCACCAGAGGGTCCACTAACACCACCACGACCATGTCCGCGTCCGCGTCCCTTACTAGATGTTTTCCTCATTGTTACCGTTCACCACAATAAGAAAAATATTATTTGGCCCAATGTATTGAATTCAATTTCAGGCCTTTTTTTACAGACACCTAACACTATCTGGCTATCTATTTAGGTACCGTATTACACTAATAAAGGCACAGCAGTAACAACAGATTTAGCTGAATATAAATTTGAGGCCTATTATTTAGGCGCTGGGTGACAGGTATACGTTTACAGACAGAATTAGACTTGGAATTGCACAGTAGCGTGTGTGTGAAGTTATTGAGAATGACCCTATCAGCACCTTGAATCTAATATACCCTTTTAGGGATAGATTTAAAGTAGGCCTGATACAGCAGAAACCACTAATTTAGAGAATTGCTAAGTTGGGAATTGTATTTCAACCCAGAACAAAAACTGTGCTTTGACGGACCCAAAATAACTTGACCAGCCTCAGCAATAACCACAGATTTAGATTAATATAAATTTGAGGCCTATTATTTAGGCGCTGGGTGACAGGTATACGTTTACAGACAGAATTAGACTTGGAATTGCACAGTAGCGTGTGTGTGAAGTTATTGAGAATGACCCTATCAGCAACTTGAATCTAATATACCCTTTTAATGAATAGATTTAAAGTAGCTCTGAAACAGCAGAAACCACTAATTTAGGAAATTGCTAAGTTTGGAATTGTATTTCAACCCTGAACAAAAATATATCCTTTGCCAGACAGCAGACAGTATTACAATTGGCTGGCCACAGCTGAAACACCAGAATTAGGGTACTGCTATTTTGGCAATTGTATTTCACCCCTCAATAAAATAGCAAGCACTTTGTGACAGCTTGCCCCTGATGTAGGATATAGCCAAAAAATAACCACACTATTGATGGTTAAATGCACTTGGTGACAGCTTGCCCCTGATGTAGAATATAGCCAAAAAATAACCACACTATTGATTGTTAAATGCACTTTGTGACAGCTTGCCCCTGATGTAGGATATAGCCAAAAAATAACCACACTATCGATGGTTAAATGCACTTGGTGACAGCTTGCCCCTGATGTAGGATATAGCCAAAAAATAACCACATTATTGATGGTTAAATGCACTTAGTAACAGCTTGCCCCTGATGTAGGATATAGCCAAAAAAACACACACACTATTGATGGTTAAATGTACTTGGTGGCAGCTTGTGCTGGCGCACCACCAGACACAAAATGGCCGCCGATCACCCCAGGAAAAAGTGACTGAAAAACGCTCTGGGCAGCCTAAAAACAGTGAGCAATTGAATAGCAGCAGTTCAATGATCCACAGCTGTAGATCTATCACTGACTTAAGTGTTTTGGAGGAGTTAATCACTGCCTAATCTCGCCCTAACAGTCGCAGCTGCAACCTCTCCCTACACTGTTCAGAGCAGAGTGACGTGCGGCGCTACGTGACTCCAGCTTAAATAGAGGCTGGGTCACATGCTGCACTGGCCAATCACAGCCATGCCAATAGTAGGCATGGCTGTGATGGCCTCTTGGGGCAAGTAGTATGACACTTGTTGATTGGCTGCTTTGCAGCCTTTCAAAAAGCGCCAAGAAAGCGACGAACACCGAACCCGAACCCGGACCTTTACGAAAATGTTCGGTTCCGTGTCACGGACACCCCAAATTACGGTACGAACCCGAACTATACAGTTCGGGTTCGCTCATCCCTAGAGGTGAACATGCTGGATGTGGAGGTCCTGGGCTGGTGTGGTTATACATGGTCTGCGGTTGTGAGGCCGGTTGGATGTACTGCCAAATTCTCGGAAACACCTTTGAAGATGGATTATGGGCAACAGCTCTGGTAGACATTCCTGCAGTCAGCATGCCAATTAGACGCTCCCTCAAACGTTGCGACATCTGTGGCATTGTGCTGTGTGATCAAACTGCACATTTCAGAGTGGCCTTTTATTGTGGGCAGTCTAAGGCACACTTGTGCAATATTCATGCTGTCTAATCAGCACCTTGATATGCCACACCTGTGAGGTGGGAGGGATTATCTCAGCAAAGGAGAAGTGCTCAATAACACAGATTTAGACAGATTTGTGAACAATATTTGAGAGTAATGGGTATTTTGTGTATGTAGAAATGTTTCAGATCTTTGGGTTCAGCTCATGCAAAATAGGAGCAAAATGTTGCACTTATATTTTTGTTCAGTGTATAATGTGTCATCCAGGACATTGTCTCCTTTCCTCTATGCACCTGTTATGTCCTTCTCTGCAGAAGAGAAATTCATATCATGGATAGCATGACAACTTTGGCATGAGCTCAGGTAAAGAGTCATTTGTTTCTACAATAAAATGATCGTAATCTATTTAAGTCCGAGAGAGGCAGTTCTGTTAGTGTTAGGGACCCATCTGTGGAAGCCACTTTGAAGCCTGGTAGATGGGCCGACACACATTTGATCAGAAATGTGCGCAAAGAGCTTCTATTTTTTCATTTATAGTAGACATAATACCACTTTAATTTAGAATGATTTCTCAGTTCTATTGTTTGCATGTGAAATGTTGTGCAGCCATGCTTTTATTAGTTTTCTGTATGCTTGCTTTATGGATATGCACCTGTGACCATGAATGTGCTAGTCTAAATTTTCTTGTAGCGTAATCTATTTAAGACATGATGTGGTCTGTAAACTGCTTAATTCTTATTTTATTATCCATTACCCAAATTTAATTGACTTAAAGCCAGATAATTAATGAACATCTAATTCCTTTGAAATGTATTATCTAAATTGACATGAGATACAACAGCACATCGCAGCTAATATCAGAGCCACAAGCAGTATGCACACAGTAATGTAGGCATCACCTGATGTCCTGATCAATAAAGACATCAGAAATTCAAGTCAGTCACTAGTGTACTGTCCATGGACAGATACCATACTCTCCATCAAGATGGCAACCACTGCACCACCAATGCTGATTGTGACGAAACCAACCTCGCCACTGTGTTTTGGAGGGCGCTGGGTGCCAGCCTCCTGCCTCAGGATTATGGCCCATACTAACTTTAAAGAAGACAGGCCGGCCGCACAGCTTAAATCTGTCTTTGGAATTGTATTTTGTTATGTGAGGGTACCCAGATGGCTAGTTTAATTGTATTCGTGTGGTCTGAGTGCCATTCGCCTAATGATATGCACTCAGACTTGAGCTATCTGGGAATATGTTAAATGTCTGTGGTTGCTGGGAGGGTGTCCCATTGTGTGTTTAAATGGTGATGTCTGTCCTGTTGTCTCCACATGTGTATTGGCGATCTCCCCTTTGTCCTGAGAGATAATTGGATTATTCCTCGGTTGTCTCTGGGGCAGAGAGGAGGAAACCATGATGCATTGTGGGGATGTGTTGTATCTGTTCGGTGTGTCGCAGTCTCCATTCTGGTCCCCTGGGGGCGTGTCCACCAGATGGGGACCTGCATAAATACTGGCGGGTAGCCCTCAATAAAGAGTTCCTGTTTTATCCTTCATCATGTTGAGACTGGTGTTTGGATAACTGATCAAAACTGGGGGATTGCTATACGCTGATGATTTGCTATACTCCCCTGGCATAACTACTAGCTCTTGTAAGAGCTGTTCCTGCTCTCTGGCTGTAGGAGAGGTTCACCCACTGGAGCCTGGAGCCTTGTCGTAGGTCCAGCGTGGGTGGAGGATGGTGAGACCCCAACCAAGCTGCGGCGGTTCGTGGGGTCTGCAGGGCGTACGGTGTCAAGTGGAGTGCTTGGAGTCCTCGGAAAGCACTAGGAGCATCTAGCAACGGAGGCACCCAGTCGGGGTGCCAGGCGTTCCGTTACATTGGTGGCAGCAGTGGGATGGCGTCCTAGTGTGAGGAGAAGCAGCTCGGAGACACCGTTCGTGGAGTATATTGAGGGCAACGCTAGTATCCGTACAGCGCCCCTGGCTACAGCAGGATGGAATTGGCTAGTCTTCGAACAGCGTTCCACTACGAGGAGGATGATGACCCGGACTGGAGGGATGCAGTCCGGAAAGGCGTCTGGCACGAGGCCCTGGAAGATGTACAGCGTCGGCGGGGCGAGTGTCTCCCCAGTGAGGAGCAGCAGTTGCGGATGTGAGTGGCCCTGCGAATGCCCCTTCTGGGAGAGGAGCCCCTGAATGAGTGGGTGACAGAACTGGAGAGCCTGGTATGGAAGGAGCTTTGGCTAGATGATGCCTACCAGGCACTCTGGTGGTATGTGATTCGGCACTCTCCCTGGGTGGCTGAGCACGACAGACCCGAGGGTGAGGATTATGATGGCCCTGGCCTGTTGTTTGAGGCCTTCGCAGAACCGGAGTTCGGAGATTCTGGAGGGTCCCGGTTCTGGGATATCTATGACTACAGAGAGGCTATGCATGATTGGGCTACAGCGAGAGAGGTGAGACAAGACCTGGCATCTCTAGTGACAAAGGAGTGGGAGCTGGAGCAGGACTACCAATACTTCTTCAGCTCAATTCGGTCCCAATATACCTGCCAGAGAGCTGGGTGGCAGTCCCAGACCTACAACCCTACAGCTGGGAAGACCTGACTGAAGTATCCCCTGCTTCAGTACCAGCTACAGAGGTAGGGGTCCTCATAGACTGGTCCTGTGAGGAACCACAACAGGCAGGTGGAGACGGGACCGAGGGCTCTCCACCGGGATGCTGGGATGCTGGCCCAGACCCTCAGCAGCAGCCGGAGTTGCCAGGTGGGGACGCAGGTGATCCTGACTCGCAAATGTTGAGGGACCTCACAGACTGGTCCTGGGAGGACCCACAGATGGCAGGTGGAGATGGGACCGAGGTCTCTCTACTGGCCCTACAGGGATGCTGGGCCACCTGCTCAGATCTCCAGCGGCAGTGCATATCACAGGGAGAGGAGACAACCGGTCTCTCTCCCCAGCGGCAACCTGAGTTCCAGGGGGAGGAGATGCGGGGTCCCTCTGCCTTACAGCAACCAGAGTCCTGGGGAGGAGAGGCAACCGGCCTCACCTTCCACCAGCAGCCGGAGATACCGGGAAAAGGGGAACACAAGCCCCTCTGCATGGGCGCAGATGAGACCGCGGGCTCGGTGCCAGTCCTACAGGGATGCTGGACAGTCGGTCCAGATCCCCATCCATCTCCGCAGGGATACCAGGAGGAGGAGGTAAGCGAGCCCTCCCCTTCCCAGCTACTTCCCAACAGAGTTCTGGGGGCAGGGGATGAGCCTGCGCTACCCACTGATTTCTTCCCAGCGGAAGAGCTGGCATCAGGGCAGAGCGCAGTCGGCCTCCGCCCTCCTCTATCCTCTTCTCCAGAGCCGGGCTCCCCACCAGCTACCCCAGCGGAAGAGCTGGCATCTGGGCAGAGCGCAGTCGGCCTCTGCCCTCCCCTACCCTCTTCTTCAGAGCCAGACTTTCCACAGGCTACCCCCGCGGAAGAGCTGGCATCTGGGCAGAGCGCAGTCGGCCTCTGCCCACCAAGTACCTACAGCTCCAAGCTGGAGAACCACAAGGCAGCAAGGAGTCGCAGATGCCCACTCAACAGCTGGGGACATACAGAACAGAGCCAGGCCCCAAAATTCAACAGGTCCAGTATGGGGTTGTGGTTGGACTGCCAGACTAACTCAGGTACTGACCGTGAGGTCAGGTATCTGGTTAGTCTTCCCTGGAAGGGGGAGATGTGTGACGAAACCAACCTCGCCACTGTGTTTTGGAGGGGGCTGGGTGCCAGCCTCCTGCCTCAGGATTATGGCCCATACTAACTTTAAAGAAGACAGGCCGGCCGCACAGCTTAAATCTCTCTTTGGAATTGTATTTTGTTATGTGAGGGTACCCATATGGCTAGTTTAATTGTATTCGTGTGGTCTGAGTGCCATTCGCCTAATGATATGCACTCAGACTTGAGCTATCTGGGAATATGTTAAATGTCTGTGGTTGCTGGGAGGGTGTCCCATTGTGTGTTTAAATGGTGATGTCTGTCCTGTTGTCTCCACATGTGTATTGGCGATCTCCCCTTTGTCCTGAGAGATAATTGGATTATTCCTCGGTTGTCTCTGGGGCAGAGAGGAGGAAACCATGATGCATTGTGGGGATGTGTTGTATCTGTTCGGTGTGTCGCAGTCTCCATTCTGGTCCCCTGGGGGCGTGTCCACCAGATGCGGACCTGCATAAATACGGGCGGATAGCCCTCAATAAAGAGTTCCTGTTTTATCCTTCATCATGTTGAGACTGGTGTTTGGATAACTGATCAAAACTGGGGGATTGCTATACGCTGATGATTTGCTATACTCCCCTGGCATAACTACTAGCTCTTGTAAGAGCTGTTCCTGCTCTCTGGCTGTAGGAGAGGTTCACCCACTGGAGCCTGGAGCCTTGTCGTAGGTCCAGCGTGGGTGGAGGATGGTGAGACCCCAACCAAGCTGCGGCGGTTCGTGGGGTCTGCAGGGCGTACGGTGTCAAGTGGAGTGCTTGGAGTCCTCGGAAAGCACTAGGAGCATCTAGCAACGGAGGCACCCAGTCGGGGTGCCAGGCGTTCCGTTACACTGATATTCTAATCTGCAACCATTACTGGACCCAGTTTAAGTCTGGACCTCGCAATATATACTACAAGGAAAGTACAAATATATATTTTTCTCCCTGTCTATATTATACAGATATGCTTTTCTGATCAATAGCTGGTCTGTTTGCAATTTTTATCACTATTTTGATATCTGTACAATCTGTTATATATTCAACCTGCATATGGGTCTATGTAATGGTTTTTTGGTTTGTTAGGCCAAAATCTGATATCATTATTTATGGGCATTATTGATTCAAACATGTTCACACATTATATCCTTCCCCCAGTTTTATTTTTTAGCCCGAGGCAATCTATGTTAATGTGGTCCCCTGATGAACTAATTCTATTAAACGGATCAGTGAAACGCATCGGGATAAAGTTTATTATCTGGGAAATATTGTGTCTAGTGTTGGTCGAGCACCAAAGTGCTCGGGTGCTCGAGTAGAACACCTCGGTAAACTTGGGTGCTCTGCCGAGCACAATGAAAGTCAATGGGAGAACCCGAGCATTAAACCAGGCATCCCCTGCTCTGAAATGGGGAGGGTGTGTGGTTCACATGAAAAGGTCAGAAATTGATGGAAACACCATTGAAATGGTTCAGGAACAGCATGGGGAGGATGTCTGGATGCATCTTGGACTCCCAGGTCGCTGCCGGGAACGATGTTGTCCGAGAAACATTATTTTCTGTATATTTACTTACATAAAGTGCAAGTGCTGCCAAAAATTACAAGGAAGAGGCACTCCGAAACAACCTGTGGTACAATTGTGGTACATTGTGGTACAATTTTTCAGGTAGTGGGACTCCTACACTCATGAGGCCTATGCAGTAAGTGAAAGGGCTGCCAAAAATGACAAGGAACCGGCACTCTAATACACCCTTTATTACACATAAAGGAGGGCATCATACACACCCTTAAAAAATTATGATTGATGGCCTGCTGGTAACCCTCAAAAACTATTGGAGCAAGGGCCTGCTGATCTGACCATCTAAAACATGAGGGGCGTGGGCCTGCTGCTAAGTTAACCCTCTAAAATATTAGGGGCGAGTGCCTGCTGCTGATCTGACCTTCAAAAACATTAGGGGCGAGGGCCTGCTGCTGAGCTGGCCCTCTAAAACATTAGGGGCGAGGGCCTGCTGGTGACCCTCTAAAACATTAAGAACAAGGGCCTGCTGGTGACCTTCAAAAACAGTATGGGCGACGGCCTGCTGGTGACCCTCAAAAACATTATGGGTGAGGGCCTACTGGTGACCCCCCAAAAACATTATGGGTGAGGGCCTGCTGGTACGAAGGTCCAGGTGCAGGGCGGGACACATCCAGGCCTATATCTTGGACAGGGGATTGGCCAGCACGTAACACAGGGGAAGAGGAGGCAGTGGTGTGACCTGCAGACACTGATTTTGAATCCAGGCATTCGGCCCATCTATTAGGGTGCTTTGATGCCATGTGGCGGATCATGCTGGTGGTGGTGAGGTTGTTAGTGTTCACGCCCCTGCTCATTTTGGTATGGCATAGGTTGCAAATGACAATTCTTTTATCGTCCGCACTTTCCTCAAAAAAGCGCCAGACTGCGGAACACTTACCCTTTGGCAAGGGAGATTGCTGCAAGGGGGTGCTCTGGGGAACAGTTGCAGATCCTGATGATGGAAATACTGACATACACCGTATACCTAAATCCCTGCTAAAACTGACGAGCCCTAGGATAGGTAGCAGGGGATGAGACAGCTGGTTCCTTCCAGAATGAAGAAAGTCTATCCGATCTTCTCACCTCTCTCACAGGAGGGACCGTGACACCACCTTCTCTTTCACTTCCTCACTCTGGTGTCACGGTAAGTGGAAGGAAGAACACAAAATAAACAAACTACAACAGTAACACAGACTAGGCCCCAAAGCTAGTGAGTAGGGGAATGGTAACCTCCTAGTTATCCCTGAGCCTCTCCCTGACTTCTGACAGTATGAGCTAATCCTAATGGTGGAAGAACTCATACACCAGAACCTAAGACCTGCTGAATCTGTCACAAACCATAAAAATTAGGGAGTGGGGATGAGACTGCCGGGACCTTCCACCGTGAAGGGACCAGTGTCTCCATGAGACCTGTACACAACACACACACAAAGAAGAAACAGGAGCACTTAGGCTGAGTTCACATCAGCGTTCAGCCTTTCCGTTCTCCTGCTCCTTTATAGGAGCAGGAGAACGGAAAGGACAGACTCCACACATAACTGAGCCGAACGGAGCCCACGGGCCCCATAGACTATAATGGGGTCCGTTAGGTTTACGCTCAGATGATAATTTTGGAGCGGAGACAAAAGTTGTGCATGCAGGAATTTTGTCTCCGCTCCCAAATCATCTTCTGAGCATAAACCTAACGGACCCCATTATAGTCTATGGGGTTTGTGGGCTCCGTTTAGCTCAGTCATGTGCATAATCCGTCCTTTCCGTTCTCCTGCTCCTGTAACTGAGCAGGAGAATGGAAAGGCTGAACGCTGATGTGAACTCAGCCTTAGCTTGAGATGAGTAAGAAGCAGGAGAACCTCTAACAACCAGCTTAGAACTCCAGAAGGAAATAACAACAGCATGGTCTGCAGTGAGAGGCAGGCATACTTAAGGAGAGGATTGTGGAACATCTAAAATCCCATGGATTGAAAGATGAAAAACAGCATGGGTTACTTCAGGGAGATCATGTCAAACTAATCTTATTGATTTTTTTGATTGGGTGACTAAAATAATAGATGGAGGAGGTGCAGTAGACATCGCTTATCTAGACTTTAGTAAGGCTTTTGATACTGTCCCACATAGAAGGCTTATCAATAAAGTGCAGTCTTTGGGCTTGGACTCCCATATTGTTGAATGGATTAGGCAGTGGCTGAGGGACAGGCAACAGAGGGTTGTAGTCAATGGAGTATATTCAGACCAAGGTCTTGTTACCATTGGGGTACCTCAGGGATCTGTTCTGGGACCCATATTGTTTAATATCTTTATCAGCGAAATTGCAGAAGGCCTCGATGGTAAGGTGTGTCTTTTTGCTGATGACACAAAGATTTGTAATCGGGTTGATGTTACTGGAGGGATACACCAAATGGAAAAGGACTTAGGAAAACTAGAGGAATGGTCAAAAATCTGGCAACTAAAATTTAATGTTGATAAGTGAAAGATAATGCACCTGGGACGTAAAAACCCAAGAGCAGAATATAAAATCAGTGATACAGTCCTAACCTCAGTATCTGAGGAAAGGGATTTTAGGGATCATTATTTCAGAAGACTTAAAGGTAGGCAGACAATGTCATAGATCATTGAAAAAACAATCAGACTGGCTCACAGTATTTTTGCATTTATTACACTTGATAAAAATCACAATTATTTACTATTGCAGTTATAAAATGATAAAAATAGATTGCCACTAGATATTAAACATATCCTAATAGTATATCAAAATAGCATAAATAGGTGGGTATTTTAAATGCGGAGCTCACGCATATACCCAACCAACAGGAGTACTCCAAAGGGATAATAGGACCACTTGATTAAGCTGTGTGGTGTCAGTCAATAGCGCATTGAATCCATACTTTGACAATGTTCAGATAGTCATGAAATAACTTGCCAAGTGCTCAACATACCAGTCGGTAAGAAGATATCCACCCTGCGGTCCACGGTATGTTCTTATAGCGTCCAGCAGGTACTTTGTACTTGTTTTCGTAGCGGTATTCGCTGACTACCTCCTGCCACGAGGTAGTATCACCGCTTCTCCTTCTCGGCGTCTCACGTGACCTGACCTGTAGGTGGTTCACTTGGTCGGTGATGACATCCACCTGCGCCGATCGGAGTGAGTCATCACCGACCAAGTGAGTCATCACCGACCAAGTGAACCATCTACAGGTCAGGTCACGTGAGACGCCGAGAAGGAGAAGCGGTGATACTACCTCGTGGCAGGAGGTAGTCAGCGAATACCGCTACGAAAACAAGTACAAAGTACCTGCTGGACGCTATAAGAACATACCGTGGACCGCAGGGTGGATATCTTCTTACCGACTGGTATGTTGAGCACTTGGCAAGTTATTTCATGACTATCTGAACATTGTCAAAGTATGGATTCAATGCGCTATTGACTGACACCACACAGCTTAATCAAGTGGTCCTATTATCCCTTTGGAGTACTCCTGTTGGTTGGGTATATGCGTGAGCTCCGCATTTAAAATACCCACCTATTTATGCTATTTTGATATACTATTAGGATATGTTTAATATCTAGTGGGCAATCTATTTTTATCATTTTATAACTGCAATAGTAAATAATTGTGATTTTTATCAAGTGTAATAAATGCAAAAATACTGTGAGCCAGTCTGATTGTTTTTTCAATATTCTTCGGTTTTCAGCTGGTATCTGAAAGACTGGGCTCCAGAAGGTTGCTGGTGAGCTCCTCTAAATTGTTTAATGTCATAGATCAGCAGGAAATGCTAGCAGAATGCTTGGGTGTATAGGGAGAGGAATTACCAGTAGAAAGAGGGAGGTGCTCATGCCGCTCTACAGAGCACTAGTGAGACCTCATTTGGAGTATTGTGCTCAGTACTGGAGACCATATCTCCAGAAGGATATTGATACTTTGGAGAGAGTTCAGAGAAGAGCTACTAAACTGGTACATGGATTGCAGGATAAAACTTACCAGGAAAGATTAAAGGACCTTAACATGTATAGCTTGGAAGAAAGACGAGACAGAGGGGATATGATAGAAACTTTTAAATACATAAAGGGAATCAAAAAGGTAAAAGAGGAGAGAATATTTAAAAGAAGAAAAACTGCTACAAGAGGACATAGTTTTAAATTAGAGGGGCTAAGGTTTAAAAGTAATATCAGGAAGTATTACTTTACTGAGAGAGTAGTGGATGGCTGAATCTCCCATATTTTTTCTTTGTAGTATATATTGGAGGCGTGGCGATCTCCATGCAGTCAAGCACACCTGTCCAGTTAATCTGCCCCCTGGAGGCTGGTTTTAAAGTCAGTATAAAACTGAGTCTGCTTATATAGCACCTACCAGTAGCCATTAGTATATAGTGGGCTCAGCATGCATGTTGGTACTTACATCCCTGGATCCGATGAAAGCTGTAATGGCACCGGACGGGGTTAAAAGCAGAGTGTGCTTGGCGTGCATGCTGCACCTGCGCTCCCTGGACTTTGTGTGGTTGTCATGGCCCATAAAAGGTAGGAACTAGTGTTAGGGACCACTCATTAAGGCGACCTTGAAGTGGTGAGTGGCTTATTACGCTTTGGCCAAAATGTACACCAATGCCTTATTCAACATCCAGCATAAAGGCAGGGCAGAGTGCTGGTTGCAGTGTGCGATTGCATTTTGTGTTTTTACGTTTGTATCTGTATTTCGCCATAGCAATCTGCACCTGCTAGGGGTTGTGCGGGCTGAACCCCCCATATTTTTTCTTTGGATGCATGGAATAGCCTTCCTGCAGAAGTGGTAGCTGCAAATACAGTGGAGGAGTTTAAGCATGCATGGGATAGGCATAAGGCCATCCTTCATATAAGATAGGGCCAGGGGCTATCCATAGTATTTAGTATATTGGGCAGACTAGATGGGTCAAATGGTTCTTATTTGCCGACACATTCTATGTTTCTATGTTTCTATGTCACATGTACAGGTTTTGTAAGTGTATGTACAAATAAAGCACACAGAATATCACAGATATTTTTAGGATGCGCACACGTTAAACAGGAGATGTAGCACAGATAATGTCACAGTCCGCAGAGTTTATAAATAAAAGTACACTGAATGTCACTGATAATTTTAGGATGCGCACACATTAAACAGCAGATGTAGCGCAAATAATGTCGCCACTGACTAATTACACTGAATGAATGTCACTGATATTTAGGACACGCAAACGTTATACAGGAGATGTAGTGCAGGTAATGTCGCTGTCACCAGCGGCTAATAAAAAATTAAACTGAAAGACTGTCGCTGATATTTAGGTTGCACAAATGTTATACCAGAGGTATAGCGCAAGTAATATCGCTGTCACCACAGGTTAATAAAAAAATTACACTGAATATCACTGATATTTCGGATATGCAAACGTTATACAGGAGATGTAGCGCAAGTAATGTAACTGTCCGCAGTGGACACCGTCTATGGAAAAAGTACACTGGATGTCACAGATATTTTTAGGCTGCGCACACGTTAGACGGGAGATGTAGCGCAGATAATGTCGCTGTCTGCAAAGGCCAAACAATTGCAAGCTATTTAGCGCAGGTTGCTCTAAAAATCTATATTGCTACTAGATACAACAATAAACCTTAAAAGGACTTTTGGGTCTCTATAACAATTCTACGCAATTGTCAAAGCGTCTTTTAATTAAAGCCTTTAAGATACACTCTGGTGCGCCAAATCAAAGTACCCCCCCAGGGGTTAATATCCACACATGGCTGAGAGACTAGACGCTGACACATAGATGGTCAATGCAATCTCTAATTTATTACAGAAAGTAAGCGGTATATACATCTTCAGAAAAGGGCAGTACTTTCTGAGGCCCAGGTATTATTTCATTGGCTCAAAAGGAAGAAGAGATAAGAGAGAGGAGATAACACTCTAGCATCTGCGCACTGTGTACTACTTTGGAATGTGAACTAATGTAAACATCTGGTTATCGTCGCCATGTTGTAATGGCGTCTATTCTAACAATAATACTGCACACATCATATATGACACTTCAAAGAGGTGTTTTTCTATAGGCCGTGAGTAATATGTGTGTATCATATTTATCCAGCCAAGGGATTGGATTTAGCATCATTTCACAGTGCACACATCTTCTTCACGCATCTGTGGGGAGATAGAAGATAAACACTGCCCACAGCACAGTTCTCTGCCTGCCCCCCCCATCTTCTCATAGCGTTGTATAGACAGAGCTCGACTAACAGCAGAAAGGGGAGGGGGAGGCTCGTGAGATAAGAAGAAGTTTATAACAACTTAATATTAACCAGTTACAGTCCCAGAGATACAAAACGTATAGAATAAATTCACACATCTCTAACAGTCCCCCTTGAATTTTAATTCTCTCCCTAAACCTAAACATCTGTCCCAATGCTCCGCCTCCTCTTCACCAGCTTCCACAACAAGCCATTCCTAGTGAACAGCCTCCCATGACACTGGATTTGAGCACGGGGAAGTCAGATGATCTTTCCCTAATTTGCGTTGACATCACATGGGGAGACTGAAGGTCATCAGTGCTTCTGATTTGTCTGGATCGAAGTTTTCATACAATTTTTCCATATTCTTTTGAGTCATGATCAACAGTCACACAAGGGAAAACCAGTCTCAACACTTCCTTGAAATCAATCCAATTATGCTTTTCTTTGAGCTTCACTGTGCTTATGGTCAACAACACTCGGAATGGACCATCAAACCAGGGTTTTAGGACTTTTCTAACGTGTCTTTTACTACCACCCAATCTCCAGACACAAGTGGGTGGGTTCCTGGTACTTTATCAAAACCTGGAAGTGAAGCAAAAACTCGAAAATGTACTTTAGTCAAATGCTTGTACAAAACGGATCACATAATCTGTAAGACAACCATGTTGCATCTGGAGCTGCTGTGGGAAATAAAATCCTATCCTAGGGGCTGACCCAAAAAAGGACCTTATAGGGACAAAGGCCTGTCTCACGGTTTGGTGTATACCTTACTAAAAGAGGGCTACCAGAAGGCACTCTATTAAAGGGGTTATCCCATCTTAGACAATGGGGGCATATCGCAAGGATATGCCCCCATTGTCTGATAGGTGCGGGTCCCACCTCTGGGACCCGCACCTACAACGAGAACGGAGCCGGGGTAGAGTTGTGGCTGGAGGACCCCAGGTTTCCCAGGGTCCGACCACCACCAGGCACAGCTCCCCGCCTCTCCCATTGAAGTGAATGGGAGCGCACTGCACATGCGTGACCAACGCTCCCATTCATTTCTATGGGGCCGACGGAAATAGCCGAGCCAGTGCTCGGCTATTTTCGGCGGCTCCATAGAAATGAACGGAGGGCGGCTGCGCATGCGCAGTGCGCCCTCCTCCACTTTCTCTGCTCAGTTCTCCTTGTAGGTGCGGGTCCCAGCGGTAGGACCCGCACCTATACGACAATGGGGGCATATCCTTGCGATATGCCCCCATTGTCAAAGATTGGATAACCCCTTTAAGGCTTTTTGAATCTTTAACTTTAGTGTCCCGTTCAGTTCCTTTTCCCTACTCTACTGCTGCTTTGTGGATAGTACGAAGCATGTAAGGCCTGTCCTACACCCAAAACCTTCATCATCTCCTGCATCACTTCACCTGTGAAGTGAACACCTGTGTCACTTTCAATGATCTAAGGTACCCCATACCTGCACACAACTTCGGCCATAATCTTCTTTACTTCTTTGGGTATGGTTTTGGCCATCCTGAAAACAAGTCATCACATATCAATGCATACTCATACATGCCCACCTTGGGTAGTTGAAGGTAGTCTGCAAACGTTGAAACAGATACAAAAAGCAAGACGTGTTTCTTAGGTACCTTAACCACCTTGCCCACGTTGTTCTGGGCACAAATCATTTATCCTTGAGTATATCTGACTGTTACAGTGCTGAACCCTGGGGCGTACCATATGCTACGTTCTAAATCACACATAGCAGCTTTTCTCTGGTGCATCACTCCATGGGTTGCCTGTGCCATCGTGGATTAGAGGGACCTGGGAAGGCAAAGTTTCCCTTGGAACTGTTTTAGGCCCTTCTTATTTGTAGTCCCCCCTTTTCCATCCACCAGTCCCCTTCAGGGACCTGAACTGTGGCCACTTAAGGCAGGGGTCTGCTTAGGTAATTTGGCAGCCATTTTTGCCGCCTGATCTGCTGTGGCCTTCCCCTTTGCCTCCTCTGCATCTGTTTACAGTGGCCTTTTGTTGCTATCATCACCCCTCATGTTAGTGACAAGAGGGCTTCCATCAGAGACCTCACTGCTTCCCCATTTTTGATGGGTTTACCTGAAGTGATCAAGGAGTCTCTGGCTTTCCATATGGGCCCATAGTCATGGGTTATCCCAAAAGCACACCTGGAATCAGTGTAACTGTTGGCTGTTTTCCCATCTGCATATCTGCAAGCCATCTTCAGAGTCTTTTAGCTCCACTTCTTGAGCAGACATGTGTGGTAGTTCACGTTTAATCACCACTGCCCAACCTGTGTAGTACCTGCCATCCTGGCTATACCTCGATCAATCCACAAAGAGCACATGATCTAGATTACCTAATCGCTGATTTACCAAATCCCACTACCTCTTGTGACATCATCTGCAAACAGTCAGGAGCCTCTTCCTTCAAACCTGGAAGAAAAGTTTAAAGTGCGGTGCCCTAACTCTTCCCTCCCCCTTTGGTCCAGAGGCAACAGGGTGGCTGGGTCCAAAGTATTACACCTTTGGAGAGCAACATTGTCAGGCAACAAAATGGAACACTGCATTCTTAAATAATGAGCAACAAAACTATCATTTGGAATGTACATTCATACAGGATAGATGTAATATCACCATCACTTTGTGGTTCAGAACTATCTAAGAGCTTTCATCAAGCATAGCTAGTACAACTACTACAGCTCTGATGCAGAAAGGGTCACTTGTGGCCACGGGATCAAGTCTGGCTGAATAATATGCTACTGGGCATTATTGCTGGCCATGCAGTTGGGTGAGGACAGCTGAGTCATGGCCACTCACTTCATAACAATACAATCTAAATGTAATAATCTGATTGGCCCAGTGTGGGGGAACACAAAATTGACAGCTCTAGGCAACAAAAAACATCTACCACCTCATCTGTGAGGCGGTAGGGACTAAAGGACAAATCAATCACAGTGGAGTGAGTAGAGGTAATGGGAACCTGAGCCAACAAGGTGTGTGTGTGTGTGTGTATTGGGCACAATATAGGTGTTAAAAAACTGTGGCTCCATTAACGGCATGTAGGTCATGTACCATCCAATGGTGAGTGTGTTTGCTTTTCTCAGCTTCTGGGAGTACTGATACAAACATGGACCAGGGAATGTTATCACTAATGGCCAACAAACAAAGTTCCTGGTCATTGAGGGCCCATGTAAGCTTCATAGTGCCGTCCTCCTGATGTGAGATACCAGCATGTACTTTTGCAAGCAAATCTGTACCCAGGAGGCAACAAGGGGCGTTACCAATGACCATCGACTTCTACCCAAAGACTGGTGTCCTTGGAGAGTAAATCAGGGAAGGCCATGTTTGCTGTGCACAACTGTCTTGGCTGCTCCAGTATCAATCAAAAATGGGGCTACTTCTTTATCACCCAAAGTGAGGAATATCATTGGGCCAGACTGAATCTGCTAAAAATGTTGAAAAGTAGAGCCGATACTGGATCTCCTGTTTCCTAATCTTGATCTAACACTCCCCCCTCACCTGTCTTTGTGTTCTCCTTATGACAAAAAACATGGGTGTCTGTGGGGACGGACAGTGATCCGGGCATGGTCAACATAGAATACAATGCTCTCGGGTGGTGTGGACGAGGAGTACCACACACAGCACAACACTCTCTCTCCTGGGATCTGGGTCCCACAGACTCTGCAGGCCCATCTCCCAGGACCATTATAGGGTGACAGACTTACTTTTTCCTCACTTCAATCAGGCGTTTGACATCAGGGCTGAAGCAATGAGAAAGGAACACTACCTATGGTTGGCACCACTGAACCACCAATGCTGCTTGATGTTTCTCTGCATTTTGGCTTACAGAAGTATCCACCTTTTCCTATTGCGGAATTATTAGACTGGAAAACAGGACTTCTCATCTTTCATGGGAGTGTCTTATAACTAGGGGATGGGCACAAGGGCTGTAGTTGTCTGTAACGTCCAACCCTATCCTCCTCCCTTCGCTCTGAGTCATCTAAGTCCACCCTTTTCAGTCGGACGCTGTGGTCCTCCTTCTGTCCGTCAGTAGTGTACATTGAAACAAACCGATCTGACAATACAGACATGAACACACAAAGGGCCCATAAGAAACTTTTCATTAACTTCAATTAAAAAAAATGTACAGCTCAATCAACACTGTTGGCAGGAAAATAAAATAAAATTCTCAATGCGCATATTATTTAAAAACAAATATCGTACGCCATACACTTTCACATTTTCATGTACTCCTTTTCACAAACAGCTCATAACCACACCCTTATACATAAAATATGAATTGCATACACAGCTCTTCTAAAAAAATCATCCATCAGTCTTCACACATATTCGCCTCAACTACAACTCAAAGCCACACCCATTCACATTCCACTGAATCATTTGTCTTCCAACCCAGCCACATAGTTTTCTTTGTTTCATCCCAAAACTTGCAGCACAGACAAACACAGCTTTCCTGGAAACAGATAGCCACACCACACCCAAAATTGCTGATGGTCGCTGTTGTGCTTGTTTTCCAATGTCTTCTGGACTTCACTCTGTGATTAATCAAATCTTAGAACAAGACAATATACATGTTAAAATCATACACTAATTTTGTTAAAAGCTGGATTCCCACATTACACTGCTTGGGAAAGAAGAAAGAAAATTATTTAACAATTCTTCATCTTGTATGTTATTACACATATAACATCACTTACTCTGCATAATTCCTTCCCCCCTTTTCTCTTCGCCTGCTTCACTTATCTTAGGAATGTTTCTCTGTTAAGGCAGGGAAAGTGAATCAGTCCATCACAGGACGTTCAACCGTCTTAAATATTCCTCAAACTTTTACATATACTGCACCAGACAATACAGTGTTTTCTCACACTATGGAAAGTAGAACTACCGTACTTCAGAGATATCTTTCTAACACCTTTGTGTTCTGTGGCTCACACTAGGTACAATACTTATCCATTAACTGACTCTAATCTCTAATGATAGGGCTATTGATCTTCCCTATTTAAACACACAAATATCATTTGGGTAACAAAACTTAACCAGTTATTTTCTGAACATTTAACACAAGCGCCTTTCTAATTGCAGACACTGGGGCACTCTCTTTCTTGCTAGTGCCATCAATTAACATCCTGACACTGCTTGTGTTTTCTCACTCATTAGAACCCCCCTCCCCCCCCCCCCCCTCAACATCACAGGAGTTCTGATGTCCACAGTCTGTAAGCCCTAACTTCACAGATTCTTACAGATTTGTATCCCTGTTGCCAGCCAGGCGACCTGCTGTCCAGGGCCACACTTTCTCTGTAACATTCTTTTTCACATTTAAACTTTCAATTCTCCATTAATATCACATCCTATAATCTCCCTCTTCCCTCGCTACTAGGGTCAGGCGGCTCCACGCGTCTTTCTGGCCAGGTCAGCCGTAGTGTACTTTGTCACCTGCAGTCCTATCTAACACCACAGATAACAGTAATAACTCTCTGAGTACAGATAATGTAGTAGATGTCATCTGCAGCAGTCCTATATAACACCACAGATAACACAGTGAAACCTCTCTGAGTACAGATAATGTAATAGATGTTCCCTGCAGTCCTATGTAACACCACAGATAACACAGTGATGTGTCTCTGAGTACAGGTAATGTAGTAGATGTCACCTGCAGTTCTATGCAACACTACAGATAAGGCTACTTTCACACTTGCGCTTGATCGGATCCGTTCTGAACGGATCCGATCATATTAATGCAGACGGAGGCTCCGTTCAGTACGGATCCGTCTGCATTAATAACTTAGAAAAATTTCTAAGTGCGCAAGTAGCCTGAGCGGATCCGTTCAGACTTTCAATGTAAAGTCAATGGGGGACGGATCCGCTTGAAGATTGAGCCATATGGTGTCATCTTCAAGCGGATCCGTTCCCATTGACTTACATTGTAAGTCTGAACGGATCCGCTCGCCTCCGCACGGCCAGGCGGACAGCTGAACGCTGCAAGCAGCGTTCAGCTGTCCGCCTGGCCGTGCGGAGGCGAGCGGAGGCTGAACGCCACCAGACTGATGCAGTCTGAGCGGATCTGCTCCATTCAGACTGCATCAGGGCTGGACGGAGGCGTTCGGGTCCGCTCGTGAGCTCCTTCAAACGGAGCTCACGAGCGGACCGACGAACGCAAGTGTGAAAGTAGCCTAACACAGGGATAACTCTCTGAGTACAGACAATGTAGTAGATGGGTGTGAGGCCCCAGAATTCAGAACACGCACAGTGTGACCTGAAGTCTGGGGCCAGGATGCGTCAGGGTGGGCCATAGTCTCAATCTCCTCCCCCAACCCTTCCTTGAAACAGATATGTGGATGGGCATTATTATATACAGTAGAATACAGTGATGTCTCCTGTGATGTAGACTTTCCTCAGCGTCTTCATTCGCAGATGTAATGGCCCACTCTTTATTATTAATGTAATGGCCCCCTCTTTATTATTAATGTATTGGCGCCCTCTTTATTATTAATGTATTGGCGCCCTCTTTGTTAGGCCTCATACACATGCAATGAGCTGGACCATGGGTGCAGTTACACGGACACCAATTATGCAGTGGGTCAGGATATGGGTATAAAAGTCTATAGTTTTTGTTTGTGACGCCAATTGCAGCATGCGCAGGGTACAGTCTCAGGGCCCTTTAAGGTATTGTAACTCACGTATCAAGTTAGGAATGCCAGAGTGGTGTAATGTCTCTGTGTGGTAATAGCAACGGTGTCAACGGAGTCTCCTACCTTGGTACGGCTGGAATCCTGGATCCTGGCTCACTTGCAATAAAATGAGTGTGTTGCTAGTAGGAGTAATTGAGGGATTTAGTAGCAGTAAACGAGACCCAGACTTGGAATATAATTCAAACTGGTCTTTACTTGATGTAGCAGTAATCCATATGAGATACAGCAATAGTCTGAAGTCCCAGCAGATATTGGCAATGTATGGCAGGAATCTGTCTTCTGCTTCTATCATGTGCCTGGAGCTCTCTGCAGGATAAGTCGTCTGTTTGTGGCTCTGTAATGTGGCAGGAATCTATATCTTCTGCGCTATCTGTCTTCTGCTGTATTGGGGACTGACTAGCTGAGGCGGAATCTGGCTTCTCCTGGTCTCTGTACGGTACTCACAGTTGTGCTCACAGGGTATGGTTCTTCCTGGAATACTGGAGATGGCTGCTTGCTTTCCACCAGCTGAGGCTGAAAGTCTCAGACTGGGAATGATGATCTTTCGTCTCAGCCGAGACAAGAGACTTGCTTGGATCCCTATAACTGGGAGCTCCTACTTGCACAGCCTTCCCCTAGCCGGGGTGGCTGGCACACTAACTCTAAATTCCTTCTACGCAGTATTCCAGTCTAGAAATGCTAAACTGAACTAAGTCCCTGGTAACATTGGTGCCACCTGCTGGTGTACATGGAAATTACCGCAAAATATATGTTACAAGGATTTCAATGCACATTAGTGAGGATAATATGTAAAATCACATTAGATGACAGTATAAATACACTTAACAGGTTGTAGCGGGGTAAAAGAGTTTAGTAACATAACTCTGGGATGTTACACACACAACCGTTGTTTGGGTCCGCATCCGAGCCGTCGTTTTGGCGGCTCGGATGCGGACCCATTCTCTTCAATGGGGCCGCAAAAGATGTCCGCATCCGTGGCTCCGTTCCGCGGCTCTTCAAAAAAATAAATAACATGTCCTATTCTTGTCCACGCTTTGCAGACTAGAATAGGCATTTATATTGCCGCGCCCGTTCCGCAAATTGCAGAAGGCAACACGGGAGTCTTCTGTTTTTTGCGGATCAGCGGTCGTGTGCATGAGGCCTTAGTAATATAATGGCCCCCTCTTTATTATTAATATAATGGCCCCTTCTTTATTATTAATGTAAGGGCCCCCTCTTTATTATTAAAGGGGTTGGCCACTTTCTAGTTATTGTTGACCAATGTGTATATAAGATAATTATATGACACTTACTAATATTGCTTATGTTAAAATTCTGCACCATTTTCTAGATTTCATAAGGTACACAAAGTCTATTGTGCTGTCCACACATAAAATGGTTGCTGATGGAGGGTCATGTGACCAGGCAAATCACCTTCATGTGATGCCTCCTCCATCCGAACACACTGCACCTGCACTAAACAGAACAAGCGCAAATGGTGGGGCAGTGTATCTGAACGGAGGAGACATCACATGGAGGTGATTTGCCTGGTCCATCAGCCCCCCCCACCCCCCCCCCCCCCCCCACACTACGCCACTGATTAGGAGATTCCTGACATGGGATCGCCCATATCGGGGCGGCCATTCCGTTTTTGTAGGCAGGGACATCAGTCTATAGAGCAAGTGTAAGGGCTAGTCATAAGTGCTAGTCGTTTCTTTTCCTCAGCATACCCAGCCTAAGACTGGGTTCACACAGGCGCTGCAGAAAAATGTGCAATTTTTCCACGCGAGTGCAAAGCGTTTTAATGCATTTTGGATGCGCGTGAGAAAAATCGGCATGTTTGGTACCCAGACCCGAATCCGGACTTCTTCACAGAAGTTCGGGTTTGGGATTGGTGTTGTGTAGATTTCTGTAAAGAATAAATCAAGGAAACTGGACGTACTGTAGATTTCTTGAAAACGTTTCAATCGTTCTTCCAACGAGCTTTCTCAATTCTGAGTGATTGTACAAAAAATTCTGGGAATAAATATGTAACTGAATCCACATCTGGTAATTAGACCCAGCATTGGGTCAAAGGTGTTGATTCCATTATCCTAATTGGAGTCAGTAGGTGATAAAGACTTCCCAGAAAAAGGTGTCAAGACAGCATTATACATGGCAGACAATAGATGTCTAACCCCCCCCCCCCACCACCTCTATTCAAGCTTAGCTTATCGATTTTTACGTAGATGGCCTCCTTCACGCCTACTGACTCCAATTAGGATAATGGTATCAAATTCAACACCTTTGACCCAATGCTGGGTCTAATTACCAGATGTGGATTCAGTTACATATTTATTCCCAGAATTTTTTGTACAATCACTCAGAATTGAGAAAGCTCGTTGGAAGAACGAGTGAAACGTTTTCAAGAAATCTACAGTACGTCCAGTTGCCTTGATTTATTCTTTACAGATATATACCATGACCTGGATAAATGAGAACCTTCACAGACACGTTGTGTAGATTGTATTATTTTACCTTATAACAATACCCCCGCTTAGTGCCCGCAGTTGAGCTAATGTCCCTATAATGTATGTCAGTATAAAATACCCCTATTTAGTGCCCCAATAAATGCCCCCATAGTGCTCCTCTCCCCCTTCCCCATAGTGCCCCTGTTGAGGAAGGGTGGCAGGTATGCCTAAATATATATGCATGCCTACTGGGGCATGCATATATATTAGTTGTGCATAAATGGTCCCCTCAGAGGGCGATGTGTGCAGATGTGCCCAGCACCTGTGCCCATCTGCCTCTGATATTCCCCAGGGGCTCATTCCTGCCCCTGTAGGAATTCATGTATACCACATATGCCCCCTGTATTCCTGTATGCCCCCTTATCATATAATTCCCCCCCCCCCTCCTCTTGTCACATGGACCCAGATGCATCAATGTGAATGTGCCCCAAGCATTCACATTGATGTAATCAGGTTGAAGGCACCAGGATGACCAGACAAGGTCCAGTCATTCTGGTGAACACAAAGGATTAAAATTCTAAAGAATTTGAATCCTTTTGTTCTAATTATCTGCAGCCCTGCTGGACATAATTTTGCATAATAGAGAGAGGGGAGATACCTCCCCTCCCTCTATTATGCGCATTCCGGCAGCGCAATTACTATCCGGAATGCAGAAAGCTACAGGCGGGAGATCAAAGGATCTCCTGCCTGTCAGCAAGCCATCTCACCGTGCCGGCCCACGTGTCCTTCACAGTGGTGCGCGCTCGCGCGCCACTGTGTGGGCGGTACGGCAGTGCGGGCGGCCAGACATATAAGTCCAGCAGGCCCTGCACTTGGGAGAAGAGAGCCGGCCGCCCACCCTAGAGAATCACCCCCAGGACGACGAGCATCCCCTGGACAACGAGCGGCAACCCCGGAAGGGCTGAGTATCCCCCCAGCTATCCCACCAACGCTCCATTAACCCCCACTATCCCACCAATGCCATTAACCCTATCCCACCAACGAACCCTATACATAGAAACATAGAAACATAGAAACATAGAATGTGTCGGCAGATAAGAACCATTTGGCCCATCTAGTCTGCCCAATATATCTGAATCCTATGAATAGTCCCTGGCCCTATCTTATATGAAGGATAGCCTTATGCCTATCCCATGCATGCTTAAACTCCTTCACTGTATTTGCAGCTACCACTTCTGCAGGAAGGCTATTCCATGCATCCACTACTCTCTCAGTAAAGTAATACTTCCTTATATTACTTTTAAACCTTTGCCCCTCTAATTTAAAACTGTGTCCTCTTGTGGTAGTTTTTCTTCTTTTAAATATGCTCTCCTCCTTTACCGAGTTGATTCCCTTTATGTATTTAAAAGTTTCTATCATATCCCCTCGGTCTCTTCTTTCTTCCAAGCTATACATATTAAGGTCTTTTAACCTTTCCTGGTAAGTTTTATCCTGCAATCCATGGACCAGTTTAGTAGCTCTTCTCTGAACTCTCTCTAGAGTATCTATATCCTTCTGGAGATATGGCCTCCAGTACTGCGCACAATACTCCAAGTGAGGTCTCACCAGTGTTCTGTACAGCGGCATAAGCACTTCACTCTTTCTACTGCTTATACCTCTCCCTATACATCCAAGCATTCTGCTGGCATTTCGTGCTGCTTTATTACATTGTCTTCCCACCTTTAAGTCTTCTGAAATAATTACTCCTAAATCCCTTTCCTCAGATACTGAGGTCAGGACTGTGTCAAATATTCTATATTCTGCCCTTGGGTTTTTACGCCCCAGGTGCATTATCTTGCACTTATCCACATTAAATTTCAGTTGCCAGAGTTCTGACCATTCTTCTAGTTTTCCTAAATCCTTTTCCATTTGGCGTTTCCCTCCAGGAACATCAACCCTGTTACATATCTTTGTGTCATCAGCAAAAAGACAAACCTTACCATCGAGGCCTTTTGCAATATCACTTATGAAGATATTAAACAAAATTGGTCCCAGTACAGATCCCTGTGGAATCCCACTGGTAACATGACCTTGTTTTGAATGTTCTCCATTGACTACAACCCTCTGTTGTCTGTCACTCAGCCACTGCCTAATCCACTCAACAATATGGGAGTCCATGCTCAATGCCTGCAGTTTATTGATAAGTCTTCTATGTGGGACAGTGTCAAAAGCCTTACTAAAATCTAGATATGCGATGTCTACTGCACCTCCACCGTCTATTATTTTAGTCACCCAGTCAAAAAAATCTATAAGATTTGTTTGACATGATCTCCCTGAAGTAAACCCATGCTGTTTTTCATCTTGCAATCCATGGGATTTTAGATGTTCCACAATCCTATCCTTTAATAGGGTTTCCATTAATTTGCCTACTATTGATGTCAGACTCACTGGTCTATAGTTGCTCGATTCCTCCTTACTACCTTTCTTGTGAATGGGCACGACATTTGCCAATTTCCAATCATCCGGGACGACTCCTGTTACTAATGATTGGTTAAATAAATCTGTTAACGGTTTTGCCAGCTCACCACTAAGCTCTTTTAATAATTTTGGGTGTATCTCATCAGGCCCCTGTGACTTATTTGTCTTCACTTTAGACAGCAAACTTAGAACATCTTCCTCTGTAAAGACACATGCATCAAACGATTTAATAGTCATCCTTTCTAGTGGAGGTCCTTCTCTTTCTTTTTCTTTTGTAAAAACTGAACAGAAGTATTCATTAAGGCAGTCGGCTAGCCCTTTATTCTCTTCTACATACCTTCCGTCCTTTATTTTTAATTTAGTTATTCCTTGTTTTAATTTCCTTTTTTCATTTATATATCTGAAGAATGTCTTATCCCCTTTTTTCATAGACTGAGCTAGTTTTTCTTCTGCCTGAGCCTTAGAAGTTCTTATAACTTGCTTGGCCTCTTTCTGCCTAATCTTGTAGATTTCCTTATCTTCATTGCTCTGGGTTTTTTTATAATTACAAAATGCTAGCTTTTTATTTTTAATGATTTGGGCCACTTCTGCTGAGTACCACAGTGGTCTCTTCCTTTTTTTGCTTTTACTGACAAGTCTAATGCAATTTTCTGTTGCCTTCAATAATGCACCTTTTAAGTAGTCCCATTTCTCCTGGACTCCATGTAATCCGTGTATACTCCATGTATACCTCCTCCATTAACTCTATCCCACCAACGAACCCTATACCTCCTCCATTAACCCTATCCCACCAACGAACCCTATACCTCCTCCATTAACCCTATCCCACCAACGAACCCTATAACCCTATCCCACCAACGTACCTCCTCCATTAACCCTATCCCACCAACGTACCCTATCCCACCAACGCTCCACTATCCCACCACCCTACTTGCCTTAACCCCTTCCCTGCCAGGCATCTGCCAGATCCCGATATACCCCAGCAAACCCCAGCTCCCCCGCTGGTAATAACCCCGATTACACTCCCCCTTTTTAGGGATAGTATATTGTTAGGTGGAGTGGGCGGTCATAAGTAAGTGTGTGTATGTGTGATTGAATAGTATAGCTAGTATTGTATTTGTAGTGCTGTGTATTTACTGTATATCGTGTGCGTCAGGTGTTAATAAATACCGTTATATTTGTACCCTTTGTGTAGCGTGTACTTGTTAGCGGTAGTGAGTTAGTTAGGCGCACACAGGTAGTAAGTGTTAGTGACCGTGTGTTCTGTTAAGCAATAGAAAGCGTATAATTAAGGTTATAAATAGGCGTGACTATCTATAGACGGCCTACGCCTATTTATGAATATTAATTAGCGATATTTGCACAAATATTGGTGATTAATATTCCCCCTTAACAGCCCCCATAATATGCCAGTAAAAAATGCCCCTTCTTAGTGCCCCCCCAAAATGTCAGTAAAAAATCCCCTTTCTTAGTGCTACCAGATGCCCCCATAATATGCCAGTAAAAAAAATCCCCCTTTTTAGTGCCACCAGATGCCCCCACAGTGCTCCTCTCCCTCATAGTGCCCCCATAATGGGCCAGTTAAAAATGCCCCTTCTTAGTGCCACTAGATGCCCCATAGTGCTACTCTCCCCTATAGTGCCTCCCATGTGCCAGTAAAAAAATCCCCCCTTAGTGCCAGATGCCATAGTGCCCCCTATAATGTGAGTGTATGCCCCCATAGTGCTCCACTGCCCCATAGTGCCCCCAAATAATGCCCCTATAGTGCCACCAGATGCCCAATAGTGCCGCTCCCCTATAGTGCCTCCCATAATGTGCCACCAGATTCCATAGTGCCCCCTATAATATGCCAATAAAAAAGGCCCCTTTAGAGCGCCCAGATGCCCCCATAGTGCTCAACTCCCCCATAGTGCCCCCAAATAATGGCAGTAATAAATAACCCAAGATGCCCCCATAGTGCACCCCCGCCAAAATGAACTAGTGAGAAATGCCCCCAGATGCCCCCAAAGTGCCCCTCCCCACAAATGGGCCAGTAAGAAATGCCCTAGTGTCACAAAAAACAACAACTAATAATTACTTTCATGAGGCTGGCAGCGATGCGATGAAGGCCTTTTCTGGTCTGTGTCCCCTGCTGTGTGCTGCCCGGCTCAGGCGGTGCGATGATAATGACATCATCGTGCCGCCTGAGCTGACCTCCGATAGGCTGCAGGCACTAGTGCCTTCAGCCTATCAGACGAACGGGGAAGGGAGACTCCTCTACTTCCCCTGCCCCGCCGCAGCACAGCCATCTGTATCGCTGTCCTGAGGACAGTGTAACAGATGAATATGGAGATGAGCGCTTCCACAATGGAAATGCTCATCTCTTACTGCCTCCTCACCGCCGGCCCGCAATTAGAACCAGGGAGGCATGGCCTGTGGCGATCGGTGGTGCGGTCCTGAGGGATATATATATGAATGGTTCTTGGGGGGGGGGTCCAGAGTCCCGACCCCTTGGATCCCCTGTTGGTGCACCCCTGGTCACATTGAACATGGTGTTTGAGCTGCAGGCATGTTATAGAGCAGGAGGAGCAGACTGATATACCGTATTTGTCAGACTATAAGACGCAACTAGGATTTGGAGGAGGAAAATAATAAAAACAATATTTTCCATTAGACCTCAGAGCAGACCCCACAAGCAGACCCCCAACCTTAATCAGCTTCAGATCAGCCCATCAGATCCCCCGTCTCCATCATCCTCAGATCAGCCCCATCACTCAGATCGGACCCCCAATCAGCCTCAGATCAGACACCATCAGCCTCAAATCAGACCACTCCAGCCTCCATCAGCCTCAGATCATACACCAATCAGAACCTCCAGCCTCAATCAGGTACAGATCAACCCCCATCACTCAAACTGAACCACCAATCAGCCTCAGATCAGACGCCATCAGCCTCAGATCAGATCCCCCAGCCTCCATCACCCTCAGATCAGACACCTATCAGAAGCCCCAGCCTCCATCAGTCACAGATCAACCCCATCACTTAAACTGAACCCTCAATCAGCCTATACATCAGATGCCATCAGCCTCAGATCAGAGCCCCCCAGCCTCCATCAGCGTCAGATCAGTCACCCATCAGAACCCCCAGCCTCCATCAACCACAGATCATACCGCCCCAGCCTCCATCAACTTCAGATCAGACTTCATCAGCCTCAGATCAGACCACCATCAGACCTCAGATCAGATGTTAAAAGAAAAAAAAAAAAAAAAAAACATTCCTCACTTGCTTCGGGTGGCACTGCTTCTCATTCCCTGCTCCGTGCTCTTGTTCTGGCCCACACTGCACTGTCAAAGCTAATCTTGTGGTAAAACGTGTGTCGGGGGTTTTGCTATACAGAGTAGATTGGACCATCGCCATTATGGGTATACAAACATATTTATGATTCTTTATGGCCTAGTTGCATAATTGTGCAGCCATATTGTATTTTTGTTCTATGAGTAGTATATTTACATTGCATTACTACTGTATATGCGTGTTTGTTACTGACTCCCAACTTATCCGGACTGTATATATATATATATATATATATATATTTATATATAACAGTATACACTATTGTCATTTATTAATGACACCTTACTCCATATATATTACACTCACGCAGACGGATTCCTTGGGGTTATTTGTCTAATATACATAATTGGTAACTGCCTGAGTAACAATTGGCCCCTTATGTTACCTTTGGGCCTTTACTAATTAGAGAATTGATATACCTGTACAAATATACTGACCTAGTTAATTTACCCTGTATAGGCTCTGATCTTGTAGCAGTCTTTTGGGGTCTTTATTCCATCTGGCCCCAATTATTTCATGTGATGTATTGCTAATTATACATATTATTGAATAAATTATATATTAATTAATGAGTATTATGTATAGTAATATTTTGAGGTATTTGTAATCCTACGCCGCACTGTGACCTGATGTTGCGCAGCTGTATGCAGTCTGGCCACAGTGCCGAATTTACATCAATGAAATACAAGTTATACTGAATCTTTTGCTATAACACTATATATCAATCTGCTCAGCAACCCCTGCTGTATCACATGCTGCCTGTAGCTTACATTGCATTTTCATGCTGACTGGTTCCCTTTAACTCCATTTTCTGATCAAACCCATTTTTTTTCTAGTGCACGCTGTATCGAAAGGGATAACTTTTTTTCTATTTGGTTATTTTAAACTATTTTGCATCTTTTTTTCATTGATACATGGGGCTTTATGTAGTGATGAGCGAGCACCAAAGTATTTGGGTGTTCGACCCGAACACATCGCGATATTCGTGTGCTCGGCCGAGCACCCGAGTATAATGGAAGTCAATGGGAGACAACCAGGCACCCCCTGCTCTGAAGAGGGGAGGGTGCTTGGTCCATTGGAAAAAGTCAGAAAGTTACAGAAACACCACCGAAATGGATCGGGAACAGCATGGGGAAGATGTGTGGATGCATCTTGGACTCCCAGGTCACTGCAGGGAACCATTTTGTCCGCGTTGTACCCCACTTTTACAGACTGACCAAAATACGCACAAAAAAAATGTTACAGTAAAAATTGATAGGAAACATTCTTTCCTGTATATAAAATTGTATATAAAGTGCAAGTGCTGTAAAAAAATTATAAGCAAGAGGCACTCCGAAACAGCCTGTATATCACATAAAGGAGGGCCTCATTCACATTGTGTTACAATTGTTCAGGTAGTGGGACTCCTACACTCATAAAGCCTATGCACTAAGTGAAAGGGCTGCCGAAACTTAGAATGAACCAGCACTCCAATACACCGTTTGTTACACATAAAGGAGGGCATCATACACACCCTTGAAAAATTATGATCAATGGCCTGCTGGTGACTCTCAAAAACATTAGGCGCAATGGCCTGCTGATCTGACCATCTAAAACATTATGGGCGGTGGCCTGCTGCCACTTTGGTGACTAGTTAACCTGGGGTCGATGGCACGTCCCCATGACTGCGGCGATCCATTCGGATGTCTGACCTATCAACTGTCCATGTAATAGTCAGCTCAAAACAATTGTAAACTACAGGTGACGGGGAATCAGTGTTTGATTCCGGAGAGGTAGCCTGACAAACGGCTACCACATCCAAGGAAGGCAAGCGGGGGGCGCGCAAATTTCTCCTGACTCTGGGAGGTATTGATGATAAATAACAATACAGGACTCTTAAAGGGAACCTGTCACCAGGATTTTGTGTATAGAGTTGAGAACATGGGTTGCTAGCTGGCCGCTAGCACATCCGCAATACCCAGTCCCCATAGCTCTGTGTGCTTTTATTGTGTCAAAAAAACGATTTGATACATATGCAAATTAACCTGAGATGAGTCCTGTTCTTGACTCATCTCAGAGACAAGACTAGTCTCAGGTTAATTTGCATATATATCAAATCGGTTTTTTTTTTACACAATAAAAGCACACAGAGCTATGGGGACTGGGTATTGCAGATGTGCTAGCGGCCATCTAGCAACCCTTGTCCTCAGCTCTATACCCAAAATCCAGCTGACATGCGCTGTTATTGGAATTAGCAATAAAAAAATTACAGGGAATGTCACTGCGTTATTTTGGATGAGGAAACGTTATACAGGAGAGGCTCTGCTGCCGCTTTGTTGACTCTAGATAACTTCTGCCTGATCGCATGTCCACGATCCATTTTGATATCTTCCCTATCAACTTTCGATGTTCTTTTTTTACGCGCCTAACATGGTGACCACGGGAGAAGGTGAATCATTGTTCTATTTCGAAGAGGGCGTCTGAGAAATGAATACGGCTACTATTTCAAAGCAAGGCAGCATGAGTTGCGGGCCTGTTGTTGAGCTGACCCTGTAAAAGATTCTAGGTTTGGGCCTGCAGGTGATCTGACCCTGTAAAAGATTTTAGATTTGGCCCTGCAGGTGAGCTGACCCTTTTTAAGATTAGATTTTCGGTCCTGCTGGTGAGCTGCGGTGGAACCGACAAACCCAACTTAATTTTGATGGCTGCATTATTCTGCAGGTGCCCATCATACAGCTCTAAAGATGCCTTTGCCATCTGCATCTTTATAATCAATATGTGGCCTTAGTCTTTCATCCAGACTCAGGCATTGTGCCACTATGTGTCCTCCTCATCCTGCCATCTCCACAGTATGTCACCTTGCCACTCATTTTCATCACCATGCTGCTGTTGATACTGCCTAAAAGGCCTTAGACTGATTACCAGGCCCACAATGTAAGTAATTTTTTACACCCACATTTGAAATCAAAAATAAATTTAAATTTTAAAATGGAAAAAAAACATTATTTCCTGTAGATTTACTTGTATATGAAGTGTAATTGCAGCAAAAAATTACAAGGAAGAGGCACTCCTATACAACCTGTATATCACTTAAAGGAGGGCCTCATTCACATTGAGTTGCGGGCCTGCAGGTGAGCTGACCCAGTGAAAAATTTTAGGTTTGGTCCTGCAGGTGAGCTGACCCTCCCTGAAGAGGGACATGAGGAGATCTTGTGCACTGATTCCCAAACTCCTCAGCATCCACAGTCAGAAGAAGATGAGGATGGGGAATGGCAATTAGTGTTTAATGAGGTGGATGATGTGGCTGAGACACAGTTGTCAATAAGTGAGGGTCTTGTTTGGTCAACAACACAAGTCAGGAGGATGACCCGAGTGAGGAAGTGGAAGAGGGGTTGCTGGACGATAACATCACTGACCCAACCTGGGTAGGTGGCAAGCCAAGCTAGGACAGCAGTACAGAGGGGGAGGGATCCACAACACAGCAACAGGCTGGAAGAGGCTGTGGGATGGCAAAAGGGAGAAGGTGAGCCACACCATATAGGTCCGCGTACAGTTGTCCTTAACCCAGGCCTTTGAACAAAAGTGCAAATACCCAGCCACCCACCCACAGGCCATAGCACTTAACCCCTTAAGGACTTAGGACGTACTGGTACGCCATGTTTGCCGAGTCCTTAAGGACTCAGGACGTAGCGGTAGGTCCTAAGTTTAACCCCTTAAGGACTCAGCGCTATTTCACCTTAAGGACTTGGCCATTCTTTGCAAATCTGACCAGTGTCCCTTTAAGTGCTGATAACTTTAAAACACTTTGACTTATCCAGGCCATTCTGAGATTGCTTTTTTGTCACATATTGTACTTCATGACACTGGTAAAATGAAGTAAAAGAAAAAATTTTATTGCATAAAAAAATACATAATTTACCCAAAATTTGGAAAAATTAGCAAATTTCAAAGTTTCAGTTTCTCTACTTCTGTAATACATAGTACTACCCCCAAAAATTGAGATGAATTTACATTCCCCATATGTCTACTTCATGTTTGAATTATTTTGGAAATTATATTTTATTTTTTGGATGTTACAAGGCTTAGAAGTTTAGAAGCAAATCTTGAAATTTTTCAGAAATTTACAAAAACCCAATTTTTAGGGACCACTACAGGTCTGAAGTCACTTTGTGAGGCTTACATGATAGAAACCGCCCAAAAATGACCCCATTCTATAAACTACACCCCTCAAGGTATTCAAAACTGATTTTACAGTTTTACATTTTTTTGCCTAATTTTCCTTTTTAACCCATTTTTTCCACTAACAAGGCAAGGGTTAACAGCAAAACAAGACTGAATCTTTATTGCCCTGACTCTGCCATTTACAGAAACACCCCATATGTGGCCGTAAACTACTGTACGGCCACACAGCGGGGCGTAGACGGAAAGGTGCGCCGTATGGTTTTTGGAAGCCAGATTTTGCTGGACTGTTTTTTTTTAACACCATGTCCCATTTGAAGCCGCCCTGATGCACCCCTAGAGTAGAAACTCCATAAAAGTGACCCCATCTAAGAAACTTCACCCCTCAAGGTATTCAAAACTGATTTTACAAACTTTGTTAACCCTTTAGATGTTGCACAAGATTTAATGGAAAATAGAGATACAATTTCAAAATTTGACTTTTTTGGCAGATTTTCCATTTTAATATTTTTTTTCCAGTTACAAAGCAAGGGTTAAAAGCCAAACAAAACTCATTATATATGGCCCTGATTCTGTAGTTTACAGAAACACCCCATATGTGGTCGTAAACTGCTGTACGGGCAGACGGCAGGGCGCAGAAGGAAAGGAATGCCATACGTTTTTTGGAAGGCAGATTTTGCTGGACAGTTTTTTTTGACACCATGTCCCATTTGAAGCCCCCCGATGCACCTCTAGAGTAGAAACTCCAAAAAAGAGACCCCATTTTAGAAACTAAGTGATAGGGTGGCAGTTTTTTGGTACTAGTTTAGGGTACAAATGATTTTTGGTTGCTCTATATTACACTTTTTGTGCGGCAAGGTAACAAGAAATAGCTTTTTTGGCACTTTTTTGTTTGTTATTTATAACACTCATCTGACAGGTTAGATCATGTAGTATTTTTATAGAGCAGGTTGTCACGGACGTGGCGATACCTATTATGTATACAATTTTTATTTTTTTATGTAAGTTTTACACAATGATTTCATTTTTAAAACAAAATAAATGTTTTAGTGTCTCCATAGTCTAAGAGCCATCCTTTTTTCAGTTTTTGGGCGATTATCTTAAGTAGGGTCTCATTTTTTGCGGGATGAGATGACGGTTGGCACTATTTTGGGGTGCATATGACTTTTTGATCGCTTGCTATTACACTTTTTGTGACGTAAGATGACAAAAAAATGGCTTTTTTTACACCGTTTTTATTTTTTTTACGGTGGTCACCTGAGGGGTTAGGTCATGTGATATTTTTATAGAGCCGGTCGATATGGACGCGGCGATACCTAATATGTATACTTTATTTTTATTCATGTAAGTTTTACACAATGATTTCATTTTTGAAACAGAAAAATAATGTTTTAGTGTTTCCATAGTCTAAGAGCCATAGTTTTTTCAGTTTTTGGGCGATTATCTTGGGTAGGGTCTCATTTTTTGCGGGATGAGATGACGGTTTGATTGGCACTATTTTGGCGTACATGCGACTTTTTTATCACTTTTATTATCTTTTTTGGGAAGTAAGGTGGGCAAAATTTAAATTTTCTCAAAGTTTTTATTTTTTATTTTTATGGCATTCACCATGCGGGGAAAGTAACATGACCATTTTATTGATCAGGTCGTTATGGACGCGGCGATACCTAATATGTGTAGTGTATTTTTTTATTTATATTTTTATTTAGTGATAAATGTGTATTTTTTCATCTTAACTTTTTTTTACATTTTTTTGACCCAGACCCACTTGGTTCTTGAAGATCCAGTGGGTCTTATTTCTGTATAATACAGTACAGTACACTATATAGGGTACGTTACTGTATTTTACTTACACTTTGTCTGCACAGATCTATACCTTTAACATAGATCTGTTCAGCACCATGGACAGCAGCAAGATGCCTGAGAAGGCGTCCTGTTGCCATGGGAACCTTCCCCGTCTGCTCAGTTGTAAACAGAACTGCGCAGATGGGGAAGGGTAAGGACGGGGCTCTCGGGGGTCTGTCTGGGGGCTCTCTCCCTCTCCCATCGGGGGGCTGCAAAGGCACAGGGTGCTACCTGAGCTGTTAACCTTTTCCATACACCGGAATGATTACAGCCGGCATCCCGTTCGGGATGATTACAGCCGGCATCCCGTTCGGATTAACCCAGAGGCGCCGCAATCTTATTTTAAACTCATGATGTGCCGGTGCGTCATGCGTCCCTAAGGGGGTAAAAGTACATTGTGGCGTGGCGGGGGTTAATAGGAACAGGATGCCCACTGAAATCATTTGTATCGGCAATCGCCGCAAACCGCAGGCAAATTCAGACCTGCGGTTTGCAGCTTTAACCTGCGGTTGCGGTGGCAGCAGGCTGTGCCATTGGGTCCCCATGCGGCTATGGGGGGGACCCGATGGCATGGAAGGCAGTGCGATGTCTAAGGAAGGCATCGCTCTGCCTTCCGGTGATGAGCCTGTGAGATCCAGCCCCCTGGATCTCACAGGCCGAAAGTTGTATGAGTAATACTTACTGTATTACTCATACAGTAAAATGCATTCTAATACAGAAGTATTGGAATGCATTGTAAAGGATTAGACCCCCAAAAGTTCAAATCCCAAAGTGGGACAAAAAATAAAGTGGAAAAAAAGTTGGAAAAATAAAGTTTCCCCCAAAGTAAAAATAAACAAAAACGTAATTTTCACCAAATAAAGTAAAAAAAAATTGGTAAAAATAAGTGGAAAAAAAAAGAATACATATAAGATATTGCCGCGTCCGTATCGACTGGCTCTATAAACATATCACATGACCTAACCCCTCAGATGAACACCGTAAAAAATAAAAAATAAAAACTGTGCTAAATAAACCATTTTTTGTCACCTTACATCACAAAAAGTACAACAGCAAGTAATCAAAAAGGCGTTTGCCCACCAAAATAGTACCAATCTAACCGGCACATCATCCCACAAAAAATGAGCCCCTACCTTAGACAATCGCGTAAAAAAAAAAAAAAAACTATGGCTCAGAATATGGAGACACTAAAACATGATTTTTTTCTGTTATTGTGTAAAACTTACATAAATAAATTAAAAGTATACATATTTGATATCGCCGCGTTCGTATCGACCGGCTCTATAAAAATATCACATGACCTAACCCCTCAGATGAACACCGTAAAAATAAAAACTCTGCTAAATAAACCATTTTTTGTCACCTTACATCACAAAAAGTGTAATAGCAAGTGATCAAAAGGTCATATGCACCCAAAAATAGTGCCAATCAAACCGTCATCTCATCCCGCAAAAAATGAGATCCTAACTAAGATAATCGCCCAAAAACTGAAAAAAAAAATGGCTCTCAGACTATGGAAACACTAAAACATGATTTTTTTTTTGCTTCAAAAATTAAATCATTGTGTAAAACTTACATAAACAAAACAAAAGCATACATATTAGGTATCGCTGCATCTGTATCGACCGGATCTATAAAAATATCACATGACCTAACCCCTCAGATGAACACCGTAAAAAAATTAAAATAAAAACTGTGCTAAATAAACAATTTTTTGTCACCTTACACTTTACAAAAAGTGTAATAGCAAGCGATCAAAAAATCACACGCACCCCAAAATAGTGCCAATAAAACCTTCATCTCATCCCGCAAAAATCATACTGTACCCAAGGTTTTCGCCCAAAAACTGAAAAATATGGCTATCAGACTATGGAAACACTAAAACATGACTTTTTTTGCTTCAAAAAAGAAATCATTGTGTAAAACTTACATAAATAAAAAAAAGTATACATATTAGGTATCACCGCATCTGTGACAACCTGGTCTATAAAAATATCACATGATCTAACCTGTCAGATGAATGTTGTAAATAACAAAAAATAAAACCAGTGCCAAAACAGCTATTTCTTGCTATCTTGCCTCACAAAAAGTGTAATATAGAGCAACCAAAAATCATATGTACCCTAAACTAGTACCAACAATACTGCCACCCTATCCCGTAGTTTCTAAAATGGGTCACTTTTTTGGAGTTTCTACTCTAGGGGTGCATCAGGGGGGGCTTCAAATGGGACATGGTGTTTACATTTGGGGGCGAAAACTTTATTTTTTTAACTTTTTTTTAACTTTATTTTTTTAACTTTTTTTAACTTTATTTTTTTAACTTTTATTTTAACTTTTTTGTCCCACTTTGAGACTTCAACTTTTGTGGGTCAAATCCCCTTTACAATTCATTCCATTACTTCTGTATTGGACTGCATTAGCTGTATGAGTAATACAGTGTGTATTACTCATACAGCTTCCGGCCTGTAAGATCCAGGGGGCTGGATCTCACAGGCTCGTCACCGGAAGGCATTGCCGATGAATTGACCTGCGGTTTGCGGCGATCGTCGACACGGGGGGCTCACAGGACCCCCCCGCACATTGTCCCTGGGTGCCTGCGCAATGATTTGAGCAGGCACCTTGTTCCGATCACCGCCCACCGGGCGGCGGTGATCAGAACTACACATGACGTACCGGTACGTCATGTGTCCTTAAGTACCGGGAAATCATGCCGTACCGGTACATCATGTGTCCGCAACAGGTTAAACGCACACACTATAGACAATAAATGTGGAGCTGATTATATGAACTTACGCAAAAAAAACAGTCTGCGGATGATGTACAGTATATATCAGTAATAGGTATTAAATAAAAATATCTTGCTGCTGTCAAACACACACACAGTATTCCTTAAAAAGAATTTGGGGTCTTTGAAAAGCTTTTGTTAGCTTTTTTAGAATTTTTTCAAATATTTGCACCTTACAAACACAAATGGTATATGCAGTACAGGTGTGACAATTAACAGCAGACACCGTTGACATCAAAATTGTGGATATATTATGGAAAAAAACATGTTTTCTGCATTTTATATTTTTTGTCAAAATCTGGACCTGACAACCACAAAAGATATTGAATTGCAGATTACTCAATTCAGGAATTACACCATAGACAGCAAAAATGTGTTAAGATTATGGAAAAAAATAATGTTTTCTGTATTTTATTTTTTGGCCTACATAAGGCCCTGACAACCTGCAAGTGCATTAAAATGCAGATCACAGAATTAACACCATAGACAGCAAAAATGTGGGCAGATTCGGGAAAAAAACCCTTTTTTCTGTATTTAAATTTTTGTCCTTTATATGGCCCTGACAACCTTTATTTTTGCCCTAGATAAGGCCCTGACAACCAGCAAATGCTTTGAAATGCAGATTTCACAATTAACGCATTACACCGTAGACAGCAAAAATGTGGTCAGATTCTGGGAAAAAATACTTTCTGTATTACATTTTTTTGCCTGGATATGGCCCTGACAACCTTTATTTTTGCCCTGGATAAGGCCCTGACAACCATCAAATGCTTTGAAATGCAGATCTCACAATTAACGCATTACACCGTAGACAGCAAAAATGTGGTCAGATTCTGGGAAAAAAATCATTTTTTCTGTATTCAAAATTTTGGCCTAGATATGGCCCTGACAACCTTTATTTTTGCCCTGGATAAGGCCCTGGCAACCAGCAAATGCTTTGAAATGCAGATCACACAATTAACGCATTACACCGCAGACAGCAAAAATGTGTTTAGATTCTGGGAAATATGTATATTTTTTTTCCACTTTTTCCCAATATATGGCGCTAACAACCACTGACATTGTTCAAATGCAGAGCACTGAGATTAATGGATGAAACCGCAGACAGCAAAAATGTGGTCAGATTCTGAAAAATATGTACAGTATATTATTATTTTTTTTTCACTTTTTCCCAATATATGGCCCTGAAAACCACAGACGGTGTTCAAATGCAGAGCACTGAGATTAACTGATTAAACCGCAGACAGCAAAATGTGGTCAGATTCTGGGAAATATATGTAAATTATATATTTTTTTAAAAAATTTCAAATTGCTGCCAACACACACAATAGTCCTTAAAAGGACTTTTGGGTCTTTGAAACGTCTTTAAAATTAGTAATTTGCAATCAAATTCTCCATACACTCTCTGTCCCTTCCTAACAGCAGCTCTCCCTGACTCGCAATAAGCCGAACCCGCGTGACCGGGTGCTATATAGCACCCGATGACGTGTTCCGGCCAGCCAATCACTGTAATGCCAGTAGAAAACATGGCAGTAGAAAACAGTGATGGCAATACTTACCTGCACGTTTATTGGCTGCTTAGCAGGCGCCAAACGTGTGGGGAGGAGACTCGAGCATGGCGCTCGAACACATCTGGTACTTGGCCGAGTACCACCATGTGCCGAGCATAGCGATGCTCAAACCGAACAGGTATTCGGCTGAGCATGCTCGCTCATCACTAGCTTTATGCTTATAGCGTTTTGTTTTATTGTTTTTTTTATACCTGGGTAAATGCAAAAAATAAATAGAAAAAAGGTGTGTTTTTCAGCCTAAGCAGTACTGCAGAAGTGCAAAGTTTACCTCCTTTCTCATCACAGGCTTAGCCTACTGCTCCATTTCATCCTATACGTAAGCTTTTTGTGCTCAGATTAGCTGCTTCTGTAATTACAAATCAAGTACGAGCTCAGAAAGAATTTGCTGCATTTTGAGATGATGTCCCAGCAAGAACAGAATGATTGGAAACTGCCCTCACTGGGTAATTAGCACAGTCTTGACTGAAGCAGATGAAGATTATACTGCACAGCAGCACTATTATCTGATATTCTCATTTTTCTCACTGGTTGTTTAGTAATTTGTACTTCATTCAGCTCTTGCTCTAATGCTCTAATACAAATCAGTTTTCCATGCACTGACGTCCACGTGAGATTGTGGTTGACTTTTGTTTTTCTATGGCAGCCAATCAGAGGAAGCAGAGCTGCAGGGGGAGGGCGGTAACATCAGTCTGAACCAATCATGAAACAGGAGGTGGATATCAGGCTACCTCTTTCTCCCTGTAGGCATGGTAGCTACTCTGTAGTCACAGATTACAACTTCACAATTCTGTCCTTATGGAACAGAGTTAAAAAGCAGCCAATCAGTGAGGGAAATAAATAGCAGACAACCAGCACTCATACAGTAGGTATTTACATGACTTTTATATTCACAGCTGGACAGTCCCTTTATGTCAACTTTTTATTTGTCACAATTTCAATACTTTAGTTATATTCCATTTTATCATCAAGTTCTCTTCAATGTCATAATTATTTAGGCTCAGTTGATCTAATTGTTTACAGATGTAAAAAAAATGTCTCTAAATCCATCATTCTTTTTTTGCTTTTATGTTCTTAACATGTTCTTATGAGTCAGCCACAGTTCGACTCTATTGAGCTCAGGAGGATATTTGTTCATTTGTCAACACAATTTTCCACACCACGTAGCAACTTTAATATCATTTTTCACATATTATATACAAACTCACTGCACACTTAGTACTTCACCAATGTGATGCAATCACTTAAAGGGGCCATCCCATGAAGAATATTCTGCATTCTTCAAACCAGTACCTGGGTCAGAATAATTTTGTAATTCCATGTAATTGATAATTTAGTATATTCAATTAAATCTATCTGTAAAGCGCCACCTGATGTTTACCTTCATTATTTCTCTGTCCACTGCGCTAAGGTGGTCACACATGCTCAGTTCCAACCTTCAACTGCCATCAATCGAATCCTTACTTAGAGGTTGTGATAGTTACAGGGAGACAGCTGTAGCAGTGAGGACACACCCCTCAGGTACGAGCCTGAAATAAATCTAGCAGAACAATTAGAGCTATTAATTATTTTTAAAAATTAGTTCTACATAAAATGTTTTATGCATTTATGGTCAACGTCACAGTATTTGTAGCACAATTAACTTTGGCTTGCTACATAAAAGAACAATTCCAGCGACTTCAAAAATCACGTTGCATGGCCTGAACAACAAGGTCATTTAGGCATCATGCACATGGCACCGCTGTTTACACAGACCGTTTTTGGAGGTAGATGAAGGTACAGTAGGGGTCCATAGATGTGTATTGATGGTGTATAATTGGCTTGTATAACTTTAAAGGGGGTTGTTGCATTCTGTCACATTCATATTCTGTGCAGTTTGCTATATAGTATAAGACACGTCGCATTGCTAGGCAAATTTTCTGTGCTGTTCACATAGAGATCCTGTTCAGAGGTTGGCCGCTGATGGAGGGTCATGTGACCAGACACATCATTTAGCCTCCGCCATTCAAACACACTGCACCTGCGCTAAACTCCCTACAGTGCAAGTGCAGATGGCAGGAGTGGTGTAATTGAACGGCAAAGACACCACATGAAGGTGATTTGCCTGGTAACATGACCCTCCATCAGCAGCCATTTTATGGACAAGACCTCTTGTGGACAGCACAAAAGACTTGGCAAACATGGGGACACGCCATATGAAATATAGAAAATGGCACAGAATTTCAACAAAGTTTTTATTAATAAATGCCATATAATCATCTTGTCAACTTTGCCAGAAAAGTTTGGGTTCGAGTTCGGTGTTCGGGCATTTAGAAAAGCTTTTAAAAGGCTGCAGAGCAGCCAATCAACAAGCTTTTAAGCTGTGGACACTTAAAAGCCATCACAGCCATGCCTAGTAGTGATGATTGAGCATTCTCGGCTGAACACCTGTTTGGTTGCCAATAAACGTGCAGGTAAGTACTACCCCCACTGTAATGCCAGTAGCCATGTTGGCTACTGGCATTATAGTGATTGGCTGGCCAGATATATAAAGCACCTGATGACGCATGTTCGGCTCATTCGTAGTCAGGGAGAGCTGAGCATAGGAAGGGACAGAGAGTGTAGGGAGTGTAATTGAATATTTTTTTGTACAAAAACATTTCATAGACCCTTGTAAGGACTATTGTGTGTGACAGCAGCAATATATGTAAAATATAAATATATAAATTGCCCAGTGTTAGGGAGAGCTATGCATAGGAAGGGACAGACAGTGTAGGAGTGTAATATGAAGATTTTTATACAAAAATCTTTTCAGAGACCCAAAAGGCCTTTTAAGGACTATTTTGTGTGACAGAAGCAATATATGTTTGTAGCGCATCCTGCGCTAAATACTGTGAATAGGTCGCTGCGGACAGTTAAATTATTCGCGCCACATCTCCTGTGTAAAGTGTGCGCATCCCTAAAATATCAGTGACATCCAGTGTACTTTTTCCGTAGACGGTGTCCGCTGCGAATAGTGAGATTAGCTGCGCCACATCTCCTGTAGAGATGGCCTTGCCGTTCGCCAGGCGGTCGTTTTGCAGTGAACGTTGCTTGTTAGAGGTTCACCTAACATGCGAACATATGGCGATGTCCGCCGATTCCATATTCTTTTGCATTGTGTCAAACTTTGACCCATGACACATCCATCAGGTGGGACAGGACAGCGAATTGAGACATTTCAGCACATGGACATACCCCCTACCCTATAAATAAACCTGATCTGGCCACCATTTTACATATAAAGGAAAGAATGTTTCCTAACAATTTTTCCTCTAAAATCGATTTTATCTTCGGTTTTGTGCGTATTATTGTCAGTCTGTAAAAGTGCCGTACTACTCGGACAACATCATTCCCAGCAGCAACCTGGGAGTCCAAGATGCATCAAGATGGTGTTTCCATCAATTTCTGACCTTTTCCTATGAACCAGGCACCCTCCCCTTTTCAAAGCAGGGGGTGCCTGGTTTAATGATCGGGTTCTCCCATTGACTTCCATTATATTCGCATCCCGATGTGTTTGACCCGGGCACCTGAGCATTATGGTGCTCGATCAACCCTAATGCCTAGTAATGGCATGGCTGTGATTGGCCAGTGCATCATGTGATCCAGCTTCTATACAATCTGGATCACGTGTAGCACCGCCCATCAGCTCTGAGTAGTGCAGGGACAGGAAGTGTAACATCCCAGAGTGGGGTTACTAAACGCTTTTACCCTGCTACAATCTGCTAAGAGTATTAATATTGTCATCTGATGTGATTTCCCTCATGTAATTCACCACTGTGCAGTTGAAACCATTTTAAATGTTATATTTCCTTTGTAATGTCTCAGGTCTACCAGCAGGTGGCGGCATCGTTAGTAGGCATAGTTATGTTATGACCATTCAGAATGGAACATTCCAGTTCTGTTCTGTCTCCCTGCTTAAAGAAAGTGGAGTTTCCCACACCCTGCAGCCAGGGAGGGAAAAACCAGTTAGATCCAGTGTGTTCCAGCTCTCTGCCACGGCCATGGTCTTGGTCGTGACTCCTGATCCGCGTGCGATTGCCTGCGGTTTTGGTTTGGTTGTTCAACCACAGGTGAGGGCCGCTAGTGTGCTGCCTCACTTGTGGTTGCCGCGGGCAACAAGTGTTGTTTTGTCGCAGTATAGCAGCCTGAGCTGGTGCTAGGCAGCTTGCTGCAATGGCATGCGGTTACACCTAGCAACCTCTCTGTTAGGTGTCTGTTTATGTTATGCACTTTGTATGTCTGGTGTGCACTTGGTCTTATGTTAGGTGTGCACTGTGACACTTCCCTTCACTGTGGCTGCCCGTGGCAACGTTTGGTATGATGTACATGTGGTGGCAGTGTCTCGGCCTTCTGGCTGACTCCCAGGACATGGTTGCCACCCATGTCGTTGCCAGCGGTAACAGCCGCAGTGTGATGTGCTTTTGGACACTTCCCCTTTAAGTGGTTTCACTCCCTGTAAGTGTTGAAAGGGTTAATTCCCTCTCCTTGTGTGTCTGTGTGGGTGTGGCCACTTTGGGCTATAAAGCCTCTTTGGATATCAGTTGCTGAGGGGTTCTTCAGCCATGCTTTGCTGGAGACACCCTCCTGCTTATTCCATCTGCCAGTGGGGGCCACCCTTGTGGTCATAAACAAACTGTGACTCTTGAGTTTATGTGATGTTCTGTTGATGTTTTCCTTTGTGATGTTATACACCTATGGATCTGGGTTCCTGGGTGTTTGTGTGTGTGCTGTGTCCACTGGTGTTTGGGTGTGGACACTTGCTGTATTGCACGGGATCCAGTCTGTGTGTCTGTGGCAAGTGCTTTTCATCCTCCTGCCATATCCATAGGCTGTTTATGTTCTTTTCCCTTTGGAGCTTGGCTAGTGAGACTCCTGTTCCTCCGTGCCTAGGAAGAACAGGTCGTCTTACCCTGCTCCTTGTTCCAGGGCAATCCTGAGGGCTAGCAGGGACCCCAAGGCATCCAGTGTATGAGTCCTCCCACCTTCAGGGTTGACTCATATGGTTAGGAGTCAGGGTCAGTTTAGGAACGCGATAGGAGGTGACCTGCTCCCTAATACTGTCGTCCTGGCCGAGCAGCGCTTAACATCTACGGGCATAGCACGGCTGAGGGTTTTCCCCATCCTCAGCCCATCCTCAGCCGTGACAGTATGACCACAAAGGCTCCTCACATGGTATCCCTCGAAAGAGGGTGAAGCATGTACCGCCATCTGCGGATGGGGTGCATGCGTGTTCTCCGGAGGGAGAGCGTTGTGGGGGTTTCACCGCTGTAGGCGCGGTGAGTGGCATTCCCCGCCATTCCTTCACCGTTGTCTGTTTTGGCGTCCCCTTATTTTTATTCCCTCACCGTGTTTTTTTTGGTGTGTGGTTGCACGCCTTCGGAAGAGGGCGCAGCATGTGGTGCCTGCCGCTTTCTGGCACACATGCTTATCCTCCGGAGGGAGGGTGAAAGGAGAACCCTAATACAGGGCAGTTCTCTGTAGCAGTGGCTGCAGTGTGTGTGAACTGGCACTTGTTGTTGGGTTTCTCCTCATCTACGTCTCAGTGGTTCTCTCGCTTGTGCCGGTGTGGCTGGCTGCAGGCCTTGTTGGACTGGCTTTTGTGTGTGCTGGGAGAGGACGCATGCTGGCAGCGACTTGGTGGGAACCGTGTCTGAGAGTGGTCGCAGTGTTCAGTGCGGTCTCTCCGGCTGGCATCAGTCCTGAGGAGACTCGCTGACACTGATCCCTATTTTTTCCCTTCTCCTATCCCCTTGTTGGGTCCCGCTCCAGTTTCCTTTTTTGGTGGGGGGGCTTTGAGGGGTGGGAGTGTCACGGCCATGGTCTTGGTCGTGACTCCTGATCCGCATGCGGTTGCCTGCGGTTTTGGTTTGGTTGTTCAACCACAGGTGAGGGCCGCTAGTGTGCTGCCTCACTTGTGGTTGCCGCGGGCAACAAGTGTTGTTTTGTCGCAGTAGAGCAGCCTGAGCTGGTGCTAGTCAGCTTGCTGCAATGGCATGCGGTTACACCTAGCAACCTCTCTGTTAGGTGTCTGTTTATGTTATGCACTTTGTATGTCTGGTGTGCACTTGGTCTTATGTTAGGTGTGCACTGTGACACTTCCCTTCACTGTGGCTGCCCGTGGCAACGTTTGGTATAATGTACATGTGGTGGCAGTGTCTCGGCCTTCTGGCTGACTCCCAGGACATGGTTGCCACCCATGTCGTTGCCAGCGGTAACAGCCGCAGTGTGATGTGCTTTTGGACACTTTCCCTTTAAGTGGTTTCACTCCCTGTAAGTGTTGGAAGGGTTAATTCCCTCTCCTTGTGTGTCTGTGTGGGTGTGTCCACTTTGGGCTATAAAGCCTCTTTGGATATCAGTTGCTGAGGGGTTCTTCAGCCATGCTTTGCTGGAGACACCCTTCTGCTTATTCCATCTGCCAGTGGGGGCCACCCTTGTGGTCATAAACAAACTGTGACTCTTAGGTTTATGTTGATGTCCACTTGATGTTTTCCTTGTTATGTTATGCACCTATGGATCTGGGTTCCTGTGTGTTTGTGTGTGTGCTGTGTCCATTGGTGTTTGGGTGTGGACACTAGCTTGTATTGCACAGGATCCAGTCTGTGTGTCTGTGGCAGGTAGGTGTGGAGGTGCTTTTCATCCTCCTGCCATATCCATAGGCTGTTTATGTTCTCTTCCCTTTGCAGCTTGGCTAGTGAGACTCCTGTTCCTCCGTGCCTAGGAAGAACAGGTCGTCTTACCCTGCTCCTTGTTCCAGGGCAATCTTGAGGGCTAGTAGGGACCCCAAGGCATACGGTGTATGAGCCTTCCCACCTTTAGGGTTGACTCATATGGTTAGGAGTCAGGGTCAGTTTAGGGACGCGATAGGAGGTGACCTGCTCCCTAATACTGTCGTCCTGGTCAAGCAGCGATTAACATTTCGGGCATCGCACGGCTTAGGGTTTTCCCCATCCTCGGCCGTGACACTCTCCCTGCAAGGGGAAAGGCTGTTTTAGTAGGAGCTCCCAGAAAATAGGGATCCCAAGTCAGGATCTTGTCTCGGTTGAGACCAGAGGACATTCCCAGCCTGAGCCATCAGCCTCCAGGAAAAAGCATTCCCTGTGAGCCAAGCTGTGAGTACATATCCAAAGACCAGGAGAAGCCAAATTCCTCCTCAGCTAGTCAGGCCCATACCAAGTAGAAGACAGACAGAGCAGAAGATAAATACCTGCCATATTCCCTTAGGCATATGATAAGCAGCAGAAGAGATATTGCAACATATTGCCAATACCTGCTGGGACCTAAAGGACTATTGCTGTAACTCATGTGTATTAATGCTGCATTAAGTAAAGACAAGTTGGATTATATCACCAGTCTGGATCTCATTCCTTACTACCAAAGTTCCTCAGTTACTCCTACTAGCAACACATTTTATTGCAAGTGAGACAGGATCCAGGAGTCCAGCCGTACCCAGGTAGGAGACACTGTTGACACCATACCTACTACACAGAGACATTATCCCCCTCTGGCATTCCTCACCTGCTACGTGAGTTATTACATCTTAAAGGGCCCTGCAACAGTACCCTACGCACATTACAACTGGCGTCACGAACAAACCATAGACTTATATACATCTATCCTGACCCACTGCATAGTTGGCCACCGTACCACACCCTGGCTCGCTGCATTTAAGTGGCGTCACGGGAACAGGATCGGATTGAATTGTGTGCCTACCCCTGTCCAACAGAACCGGATCCAATAGTGTGCCTCACCAGGATTTACCTTTGTGCCTTACTACATGTACTTATTGCTGAGGAGTGTAGACTTGCATCAGTTGCAGCGCAGGGGTTAAGCAACTATCCCAGATATCTCCACCCAGCAGAGGGGAGGAAACCAAACAACCTGCCTCCACAGAGAAAGTATTCCTACAGCAGCAGGAACAAAAGTGTTGAATATAAGTTCCTAGGAGGACAAAGAGATCGCTGCCCATACAGGAAGCAGGAAGTAAAGCGGCGGCCATTTTAAGAAAGGAAAAAACAGCATTGTCTTCATTGTATGTGGGAGAATAGTCTGCTATTAAACCTGAGTGAGTACAATTGTACAAATAACCTTGCTAAAGACTGTTAATAGTTGTTATCTGTCTGCCAGAGCACCATTCTTCTGCAGTCACCCCTAGCAACCTGCATCTAAAATTGCATTGTAGCCAGTACTAACCCCTCCAATCCGGTACTGGGCATCAAGGGACATCTCTGACAACGAAGATAGCACCCACTTTGGCCGCAGCGCTCCGCCAGCAGCAGCGGCAGCCACCTGCATTATGCCTCTCACTATGCCATACTATTTTGGGGCACCCTGGCTCCCAAGTTACTCAGGAGAACCCCATTCACTCAAGGAATTCTGTGATAAAATGCTAGCCACGTTTAAGCTATATCCTGTATCACAGGATCAGAAAGTGGAAATCCTGATTGGCCAATTGCAGGGAGCTGCGCTCCGGGAGGTCAAGTCCTGGCCCCAGTCAGAGCAGAAAACCGCTGAGCAGATCCTAGACCGACTCAAAACCACCTTTGAGACTAGGACCGCCTCTGAACTTAAAATGCGCGTCTTTGGAAAGCGGCAGCATTCAAAGGAGACTTTGAGAGATTTTGCCCTGTCCCTGCAGGAAGCACTGCAAGCTGTTATTCAGATTGATCCCCGTGAAACTGACGGACAAGATCAAACCCTCAGGGAACAGTTTATTGAAGGTGTCCTTGATGAATCCCTCAAACGTCAGCTGAAGATGCTTTCAGCTCAACACCCAGATACCCCTTTCTTGGACTTTAAGGAACTTGCTATTGGCATTCTAGGAGAAAGTCACACAGCTGAACCTCCTGAAAACAAGAAGGCAGGGCCCACACTATGGCCTGCTACTCACAGCCAAATAGTTGAGCATGGAGCTCAGGCACCCGTTCCAGATACTGTAGCAGCTCTGACTGCTCAAGTTTCCCTCTTAGCTGAGAATATGGAGAGGATGAGGAAACAGCTAGAGCAACTAGAACAGCAACCCAAGGTGGGGAAAGGAACTTTTGCAAACAGAGACCGCTCTACGCCCAGTCCACAAGAATATCAACGTCAGCCAGTCAGTAAATTGCCAGACCCCGATTATCAAAACATCAGGGAATAGCAATGCCTGCATTGTCAGAGGTATGGACACATTGCAAAGGACTGCCGTCAGTTAAACGGGTATCCCCTGAGGTCGAGGACCGACCCTCGGGAGGAAGAATACTAGGTCCCAAAGATCCAGCCTTTATGCCAAGGTATGTGGGCGCCCGCCCCATGGTGGAAGTTGACATCAACGAAGTGAAGTTTCCTGCCTTAATTGATACCGGATCTCAAGTGACTACCATCCGCCAAGCAGCATTTGACACATGCCAAAACGGAGCCCAACTGATACAACCTCCTGAAGCTTGGCTCCAGATCATGGCTACCAATTGCAAACCAGTGCCTATACTAGGTTATTGGGAACCTACCTTACAGATTGAAGATACTGAACTCTCATGTCAAGGAGTAATCGTGATTCAGGTCCCAGATGATGACAATTGCCCTGTGGTCCTGGGAATTAATTTACTCAGCAATTGCTACCCTGAAGTGCTGAAAGCCTTAAAGAAAACCCTGCTGACTACAGCAATCAACGGGGTAAAATCTGCCGTGTCCGCATCAAGGATGCTTATCCTATCAAACTCCGGTCTGGAGCAGAGACTCTGATATGGTGCAAGGCTTGCATCGGTATCCAAAGTCAAGATTATCAGGCCCTTGTGGAACCAATCCATCTTCAAGACCACCCCCTCGTCCTAGCGGCTAGGAGCGTGGTCACCGCGTCCCAAGGAAAGGTACCTCTACGCTTAGTCAATCTGGGTGATGAAGCTGTGAAATTAAAAAAGCACTATCCAGTGGCCTGCCTATACCACATCCGTCCGCAGAATATCCTAGATTATCCCACTGCTGCGGCTCAACAATCACTCCAAACAGTGGAGGAAGCCAAAAACCCGCCAGAACAGCCCTGGTGGGCCGAACTACACATCAGAGATGCCACAACCTCTGCCGAGCAGATCAACAGTGTGCTGGACTTAGTCAAACAACAACCATCAAGTCTTAAGCAAACATTCTCTGGACTATGGTCAGACTCGCTTAATACAGCACACCATTCCAACCGGCAATCATCCTCCAATTAAAGAGAGATACCGACCAATCCCTCCTGCCATGTACCAACAAGTGAAGAAGATGGTCCAGGATATGAAGACAGCTAATGCCATCCAGGATAGTCACAGCCCCTGGGCTGCCCCCTTAGTCCTGGTAAAGAAGAACTATCCGTTTTTGTGTGGACTACCGTAAGATCAACAACATTACGCACAAGGATGCATACCCCCTGCCACGAATTGAAGAATCTTTGGCTGCTTTGGGATACGCTGCCTACTTCTCAACTCTGGATCTAACCAGTGGCTATTGGCAAGTTCCCATGGCACCAGAAGATAAAGAAAAAACAGCTTTTGCCACCCCAATGGGTGTGTTTGAGTTCAACAACATGCCATTCGGGCTATGCAACACCCCAGGGACATTTCAGAGACTCATGGAAAGATATCTTGGACACAAAATCTTTGAGACTGTTGTTGTACCTGGATGATGTGATCATCTACTCTAAGACCTACAAGGAACATTTATAGCACCTGGCGGAAGTGTTCCAGACTTTGATTCAACATGGACTGAAAGTGAAATCTTCAAAGTGTCACTTACTGAAGCCCCAAGTGAAATATCTGGGACATGTTGTGAGTGCAGAAGGCGCGAGACCGGACCCTGACAAAATAGCAGCAGTACAAAGCTGGCCGGCTCCCAAAACAGTCAAAGAGGTCAAGAGCTTCCTCGGATTTGCAAGTTACTATCGAAAGTTTATCCTGCACTTTGCTCAGATTGCGGAACCTATCCAGGAGCTTGTGAAAGGTCACCCTAAAGGATGCCAGAATTCCAAGATACCAGTGGAGTGGAATGAAGAGAGAGAAGCTGCTTTCCAACTGTTGAAAGAAAAACTTACAGAACCTCAAGTCCTGGGTTATCCTGACTACAGCCTACCATTTTGCCTCTATGCTGATGCAAGTAAGAAAGGTTTGGGAGCTGTACTATCTCAGACACAAGCTGGAACTGAAAGTCATCGCCTATGCAAGTAGATCTTTACGAGAGCCAGAGTGGAATGACCATAACTACAGTTCGTTCAAACTGGAGTTCCTAGCCTTGGTCTGGGCTGTAACTGAGAAATGCAAGGACTACCTAGCTGCTACACCTTTCACGGTCTACACTGACAATAATCCGCTAGCTCACTTGAACACTGCACGTCTGGGAGCTCTAGAACAAAGATGGGCCTCTAGACTGGCGAACTCCAACTTTACCATTAAGTACCGAACTGGGAAATCTAATGACAATGCTGATGCTTTGTCTAGGCTACCTGCCCAGAAAGAACCAATTTCTACTGATGATCAGTGGGAAGATGTGGAAATTCTACTCCCGATTTGCCCGACAGGAGGCCCTACACACTAGGCGTCCGACCTCTAAAGTCACTTGTTTTCCACAGACCTGTGACACCTCACCTCCAGTTGAGAAAGAGCTCTGAATTAAACTAAAATCAGAGAGCAGTCCGCCAGTAGACTAGTGGTCTGGGACACTTTCAAGGCATTCTTGAGGGGAGTATTGTTCAAAAAGATAAATCATTGGAAAAAAAGAACCAGAGAGAATGGGAAGGCATTGGAGAAAAAACTGCAAGAGGCAGGTATGGCAAGTATGAGATACCCTACTGCAATAAATAAGAGAGCTTGGGAGGAAGAACAGGAAAAGATGAAGATTTATCAATTAGAGAAAGGTAGGAAAGAATTGCTCTTTCGAGGCATCCAACTAGCCTCGGAGGGCGAAAAGGTCGGCAAAATATTAGCAAATATAGTGAGAAATCAAAAAGGGATATCATGGATAGGTGCAATTAAAGATAAAACGGGTAAATTAACCACTACACACGAAGGTATTAAAAAAGTGTTTTGGGAATACTTCACAGAGCTTTATAAGTCTAGGGTACAATACTCAAAACAAGAGCTAGATTCATACCTGGATAATATTGCCTTTAATAGGATATCTAAGCCCCAAAAAGAATATCTGGAAAAAGAAATAACGGTAGCAGAAATAAATCTAGTTTTAGGGAAGGTTAAAGCTGGGAAGGCACCAGGTGGGGATGGGCTTCCCTTTGAAATATATAAAAACTTCTCCCAGGTGTTAGTACCAGAATTAAAGATAACACTGGACGAGGCCCGAAAATTAGGTGACCTACCGAACTCTATGAAGGAAGCAACTATTACGCTAATTCCAAAAAAGGGAAAAGAACAAACAGATCCCGGTTCATACAGGCCAATATCCCTGTTGAATACGGATGTTAAGATTCTGGCAAAAGTTTTAGCTGATAGGCTTTCAAGGGTTATCAAAGGGATAATAAATAAAGATCAGACAGGATTTATACCGGGCAGAACAATATACTCTAATATAAGAAGGACATTCCTTAATATTGAAGCTAATAGATTGGACACAGGGGAGAAAGCAATACTCTCACTGGATGCCCAAAAGGCATTTGATTGTATTGAATGGGACTATTTATGGGCAGTGTTAAGGAGATTCAGTATAGGGGAGGGATTTATAGGGTGGATTCAGTTAATATATCTAAATCCCAGGGCTAGAGTGGTGGTGGATGGGAGCTTGTCCCTGCCTTTTGCCCTATTCCGTGGCACAAGGCAGGGATGCCCTCTCTCCCCACTGCTATTTGCTATGGCAATTGAACCTTTGGCAAATATAATAAGAAACGACAGGGAGATTAAAGGTTTTCAATATACGGGCGGAGAAGAAAAGCTGTTAATGTATGCGGATGATATTTTACTTTTTTTGCAAAACACCGGGGAGCAGTTTAATAGAGTGATAGAGATAATAGATAAGTTTGGTTTTTTTTCTGGTCTAAAGATAAATTGGGGGAAATCACATATGTTACTATTAGGAGATAGACAATTACAAGGAGACACACGGGTGCAGGTTCTCAAAAAACATGAAAATTTTAAATATCTCGGTGTACAAATCTCCGGAAATATAGAAGAATATGAAAAATTAAATGTCCTCCCCCTAATAAAAGAATTAAGAACTAAAATACATATATGGAAAAAACTGCCAATGTCAATCCAAGGTAGGGTAAATCTAATAAAAATGGTCTTTCTCCCAAAGATACTCTATATATTGCAAAATGCTCCAGTGAGAATACCGCAGACTACCTTTAAATTACTAGATAGACTAATGGGGGACCTCATCTGGAAAGGTGCGATCCCTCAGATAAAGAAGGAAGTTCTCCAGCTCCCAGTGCAGGAGGGAGGTTTAGCGGTCCCTAATTTGTTTCTCTACTATTTAATAATTCAATACGGGAATATAAAGGGTAGCTTAGATAGTCAAGTGGGTAGGCAAGAATTAAATAGATGGGGTTGGAAAGAGGGAGGAAATCACTTAGAGGTGTTGGAGTCAGGTTTTTTTGGGAAAAAAAATTCAGATAATAGAATATTAAACTTAATAGAATACGTATGGGGGGAAATTAAGAAGATATTGGAGATTAAAGGGTTTTTGAAATATACACCGATATGGAAAAATCTCAATTTAAAAGAATTAGAAACAATAAGGGACTATATAGATTGGGAGAAAAAAGGAATGAAATATCTAGACCGGATCTTTGAGGAAGATAAGCTGAAAGACTTCAACACAATGGTGTTGGAATTTGGGATCCCCCATATTGATACGTATAAATATCTCCAACTTAGGAATGCATTGCGGACAGTGGTACAGGAGGATAGGTATAGAAGGGAAAAATCTGATAGGTTGGATAAGTTCATTATAGTAGGGGAAGGAGTAGGAACAACAGCAAGGAGATATAGGCTTTTGATGGACGGAAAGAGAAAAAAAAATTACAATGCTAGCCCTAGGAAAATGGGAAAAAGATCTAGGCTCCCTTACAGAAGAAAATTGGAGAGATGCCCTTAGAAATTATGCTACAATCTCGGATAGGGGCTCACATAAGATCTCACAATTTTTTATAGTGCACAGATTACATCGATCTCCATGGATGTTGAAAAGAATGGGAGTGAAAGCAACAGATAAGTGTCCAAAATGTGGGGAGGAGAGAGCAGATTTAATACATTGTTTTTGGAGATGTCCCAAGCTCCATAGATATTGGACAGAAATAATTGAAACCATATTTTTGCTCCTGAAAGTCCGGCTGCCCAATGATCCAATAATCTGTATTTTAGGGGTAACTGTACATTTGAAGCTAAATAAAAAAACACGACTGGTCTTGAATAAAGTACTATTTCAGGCCAGACTGCTCATACTCAGGAAATGGATAAAAGCAGATTTACCGACAGTGGGACAATGGAGAAAAATGGTAGACAATTTAATTAAAGAAGAACGAGTGATGGAGAATTATATAAAAAGGTCAATAAATCTCGACCAAGTGTGGAAAAATTGGTTACTTTAGTGTTGGAGGATTTATATATTATTTTTTTTTTCTTCTCTCACGTCCCCACGTGGAGGGAGGGGGGGGGGAGGAGGGGGGGGAACGGGAGAAGGTAGGGAAAGAAAAAGGAACTGTATTTATTAATTGTGAATGGTTGATCTGTGTTTATCTGATTTTTATGGATCTGTTCCTTGTGTGAAATTCAAATAAAGACTAATTTAAAGGAAAAGGGAAGGAAAGGAAAAAAAAAAAAAATCAGAGAGCAGAGCCATTGGAGAACTGTTGAGAGATTATTTTTACAGCGGGCGCATACCGGAGAGAATCTGACGGTGGAGAGCTGAGTCAGAGCTAGTTCGCCTCTGGCGACAACGGAAACTACTCTTCCTACAAAGAGACCTACTCCTCAGGAGAACGCTTGATCCAGTCACCTGTGACCGCCTCCACCAGATAGTGGTGCCTCGAAGAGATGCCAAGATGGTGATTGACATGTACCATAACCGGTCTGGTCACTTTGGAATCCAAAAAACGGAAGCCACCATCAGACGACGTTTCTACTGGATTGGCATGAGAAGTGACATTGAAACCTGGTGTTGACAGTGTCCCACCTGTGCAGTGGCAAAAGAAGAAAGACATGATCAGCGAGCCCCCCTTCATCCAATAGTGAGTAAAGGTCCTCTTGAAATCGTGGCAATTGACCACGTGAAACTGGAACCCAGTAGATCCGGGTATGTCTATGCTATGACCATCATAGACCACTATACTAAGTTTGTTGTGGCTGTACCTGTAAAGGACTTAACTTCAAAAACTACAGCTGCTGCCATGTGGAAGAGCTTAATTCTGCCATATGGGTGTCCTGACAAAATACTCACTAATCAGGGATCTGCATTTGAGTCTCAGTTATTCTATGAATATTGTGCCTTGTACAACTGCAAAAAACTGAGAACTACTGCATACCACCCTCAGGGAAACGGACTGTGCGAAAAAATGAATCAGACACTGATCAACATGCTCACGGCTGTGCCGCCTCAACAGAGGTCTGATTGGCCGTTACTCCTCCCTGAACTAGTGTACCTGTACAACAATACAACTCATTGCTCCACTGGTTACACTCCATACTACCTCATGTTCGGAAGACATGGCCGTCTACCTGCAGATCTTGCCCTTGATGTCCCTGTACCAGACGCTGAACCACTCCTTCCCCAATCTGGCTGGGTCAAAGAACATCAGAAGCGCATGGAGGACACCAAAGAAATAGTGGACTCTAAAATAGAGAGGGCTCAACAAAAACAGGACTTAGATATACATGCACATGCTGAGCCCTTACAGCCTGGAGACCAGGTCTGGCTGAAAAAAATCACCCTGTAAGTAAACTGGATAGTCGCTGGGACAATAGTGGCCATTCCCTCATCAGAGGTCTACGAAATCCAGAGAGAGGTTAAAGGTACTCAGCGAGTCCATCGTAACAGGCTTAAGAAATGCCTACAGGAACCTGTTCAGGAGCACCCAAGAGGATACATCACCTGAGCTGCCATTGTCTTCAGAAAGTGAGACTCAAACAGAGTTGCCTTCCATGCTTGACCCCCTTCAGTGGTTCTTTCAGCCTCTAATTCAAGTCCTGATGCCAGTTGCAGAGACCTCTGCGCCTATGGAACCAAGTTCATCGGCTGATCCTCCTTCACAAGGATCAGACTCTATGTCAGCCCTCGGCGACTCTGGTTTATCCTTGCGGAAATCCCAACGGACCAACAATGGTGTGCCACCTGTCCGTTATCGGGAATTCTCAAAGTAAATATTTAGCTACAGAGAGCCAAGGCCATGGACACATTTTGACTGGTAAGAAACATTGCCTACTATTTATTGTTGACATTTTTGGCCTTTATCATCTCACCTTTCATCAGCCAAACCATACGTCATATTGGATTACAACTTGATACAAGTTATGCAACGTTAACAGCTTGCACCCAAAGAAAGGACTCAAACGTGTACCTGAGCTCTTTGTGACTTATACTGTTTAAATATTGTACTAATTTTGCTTACATGTTTATAGGTTTGTTGTGCATTTTCATACGTATACAATATTATCTAATGACATTATGATCAAAATGTATGCTCATCTCATTGCCTTTAAGAATAAAATCAGCCTGAACAAAAGTTCTATTGTGTGGCTGAGGAAGCCAAGATGAGTTCATGGCAAGTTCAATTTATAAAAAAATAATTGTGAACATAAACGGACATTGTGTTTAAAAGTTATTGCTAAAGATATGGGACCATCTGGAAGGAGTAAGTCAACTCCCTAAGACATGTCTGTCCGGAGGGGACAAGGTTACTTGATAAGGACTCATATCCTTGAGGCACACCTGCTGTGTGAGATTCAATTTATATATTCATAATTATATTATATATATCTCTGCATGGTGTATTTAGTTTACAACATATGTTAGTCAATAATTCATATAATGTATTATCTATGTGTAACAATGTATCGATTTATATATATGTCATACCATGTATTTACCATTTAGAAGGTATTGTAGAAGGTATAGAAACAAGTAAGTTTATGTTAATTGGATTTCTGGGAAGAGTAAATGCCATTTCAAAACAATAGTTATTCATGGATGTAGATAATTGAAATGTACAAGTTCCAATGCCAAGCATCAAAGCCACTATATAAAATTTTCATCAAGTCAACCTAAATTTCAAAAAGATAGGAGAAGACAGTCAACGCCAACAAGTCCAGGATATAGGTAATTAAAAGTATCAGGGAAAGACCTTCCTCAATGATTTATATAGATAGGTCAAGAAGGTCATGAGAACATATTATTAGATATTTAATTTTAATGGTTAAAGTTGTGATGTTCATTTACAATACCGCAGTGCCATCTGGAGGCAGATGGACAATATTATATTATGTCATTGTTTGTTCTTTACCATATAGGGAGTTGATATGACATCATGGTGTTATTAGCATGCAAGTACACCCACCTTACCTGATTGGGAATCCCTAATCTAAAGGGGATGATTCTTAGATAAGGGGGGAATAATTACTCATGTGCGGGGTAGCGAGGGAGAGCTAGAGAGAGGAAAAAAGATCCATATATCCATTGATCCATTCATTCAATCAAAAAGAAAAAACTTTATCAGAAGAAACTTGGATTATTATTTTTGGATTACTAGGAAAGTTCTTCAGAACTGGTCCCATCTGAACTCTGTCTACCTTTGACCTGGTAACGTATATTTTGTTTACTACTCATGATATTAATAAGATATTTCTCTCGGTATATAGCCAAGAATTCCCATACTGTGGGAATATATAGTCTTAGGTGCCTCCATAATGCAGATTATTCTCTTAGCAAAGATGCATATTGTTAATGGAAGATCTGACATTATTTGGAAAGAGGACTAAACCCTTGGAAAGTTATTTTCCTTAGTCTGATTGCCGAGCTGAATATTTTATTATATTAATATCATATATTTTTGATTGGTCATAGGAAAACAGAGTCAAGGTATAACAGTTATTTTCCTGTAAATCCGTGTTTTATTGTTATAGCCTGTTTGATAACAGAAGATCCTAAGTTTCTCTTGGTATATGAGTCCGTTTGTTAAAAGTATGACACTGGTTGTCATAAATCATTAAATCATACTGTGCTGATCAGATAGAGGTGTGTTAACACCACTGTGTGGTACATTTTGGGTGTTACTTTGTAACATCATCATTTGTTTTGCAGTTGTATTGTTTTTATATTCTTGGTTTTTATAATAAACGATTTTATATTTTTGCATATACAATTGTCCCTTTGTTTCACTGCTTGCACAAATCAAATTAAGATCCTTGATAAAAAGAACTTAGAGGCGTTTTTTTATGTCCGCCTGGAGGATAATATAATTTTTTTTTATCCTCTCTTCTATATGAAGATTCTTTCATATAGAAAATATATGACAGGTTGAGCAACGTTCAAGTATTTGTGCCCATTGTGTGGACTCTTTTACAGATGCCGCAATGTGAATTTATGCACTGTTTGTGAAACTGCACTAACTTTTGCCTTTAGCCAGAGCAGTAGCGCCTTACTTTTGTGTGTCTTGCCTTACAGCTCTGTTCTCTTTACACAGACTGCCTATCTCGAAGCTTAATACTAATAGCCTACACTTGGAGTCATATATCCCGGGTACCCAGGGTAGGACCAAGTAGTAAGTCCCAGGCAGGTCCAGCAAGGGTAACCCCGCTGCTTCGGGAATCGTTAGAAGTGATAGACCTCTCCTTCCCGCTTGTTATATGTGCCAGGATTGGTAATGGGACTACTAAACCCCCATCCTGGTGTGTCTTCCAGGAGATCCATGGAATCGTAATACCCTCCTCTTGTGACATTGCCAGAAGTGCATGGAGACGATAGATAGCTCCCCTTCTGAGCCTTTGCCTAAGGTGCGGGCCCTAAAATCTTAGAGCCACAATTTAGCTACCCCATAGTCACCATAGTGATCATGCTTGAAGTCAAATTTCTCAGACTTTGGTGCAGGAAAGGGAATACAGGATAAAGCCACCCTTCCATTTGCCAGTACTTCATTACACCATGGTGGGGTTACAGAGTAAGGACACCCCCATGCTTTCTTTAGTGTTTACAGCGCTTAGAACACTTTTAAGTCATTCAGTAATGTTTGCTTAGTGCAGTATTTAGGTTACCTGGTTATACCAAGAGAAGGAAACTGTGTGTTGGACACCTTACTCTAGCGGGCAGGAACCTTGGGATAGCCGTTTCATGTTTGTCTATGTATGTCATTACTTGTATTTCAGGCAGCCCTTTGTATTAATTTGGGTACCCCCAGAGCTCATTCCTCTTATCCCAAGCACAGGACTGCTTGATTCAAAGTAAGGGGGAATGTAACATCCCAGAGTGGGGTTACTAAACGCTTTTACCCTGCTACAATCTGCTTAGAGCATTAATATTGTCATCTGATGTGATTTCCCTCATATCATTCACCACTGTGCAGTTGAAATCATTTTAAATGTTATATTTCCTTTGTAATGTTTCAGGTCTACCAGCAGGGTGTCCTGACAAAAGTGGAGTTTCCCACACCCTGCAGCCAGGGAGGGAAAACCCAGTTACATCCAGTGTTTTCCAGCTCTCCCTGCAAGGGGAAAGGCTGTGTTAGCAGGAGCTCCCAGAAAATAGGGATCCCAAGTCAGGATCTTGTCTCGGTTGAGACCAGAGGACATTCCCAGCCTGAGCCATCAGCCTCAGCTGGTTGACAAGGAAGCAGCCATCTCCAGCCTCCAGGAAGAAGCATTCCCTGTGAGCCAAGCTGTGAGTACATATCCAGAGACCAGGAGAAGCCAAATTCCTCCTCAGCTAGTCAGGCCCACACCAAGCAGAAGATAGAGCAGAAGATAGATACCTGCCATATTCCCCAGGCATATGATAAGAAGCAGAAGAGATATTAATCCCTGTCACATATTGCCAATACCTGCTGGGACCTAAAGGACTATTGCTGTAACTCATGTGGATTATTGCTGCATTAAGTAAAGACAAGTTGGATTATATCACCAGTCTGGATCTCATTCCTTACTATCAAAGTTCCTCAGTTACTCCTACTAGCAACACTCATTTTATTGCAAGTAAGCCAGGATCCAGGAGTCCAGCCGTACCCAGGTAGGAGACACCGTTGACACCATACCTACTACACAGAGACATTATCCCCCTCTGGCATTCCTCACCTGGTACGTGAGTTATTACATCTTAAAGGGCCCTGCAACAGTACCCTGCGCACATTGCAACTGGCGTCACGAACAAACCATAGACTTATATACATCTATCCTGACCCACTGCATAGTTTGCCACTGTACCACGCCCCGGCTCACTGCAGAAGCAGGCAGCTGAAGTGGGGGAGAGTGTTAGGAAGTGGCTTTTTGTTTTGTGGGTGACCTATAATGATTTTTTTGTGGGTGCAATGCACCAATGCACAAAAATATAATAGTTAATCCATCTGTTAGTTTGATGGGTGACATATACCCATTTTTTGGTGTGAGATACATGTGCACTTTATACATGACAGGGAAGTTAACATAAAATAAGTTGCGCTTACCAACTTTTGTTGTGAAAAGTCACAACTGCTGTGTAGAGCTTGGCTGATATTGCCCGATCAGAATACGGGGTGCCTGCGCTGCTGCCTTGGTTCCTACCCGTGTCATGAATGTGGTCGTCGAGATAAACTGATCCATGAATAAGGAGAAGAAGAAAAGGGAACCTCTATATCGGCGCTGTCAGCAGGAGTCAGATACCAGGAGACGATAGTAGCACCGTCCTTCGCAAATCTCTTCATGGGCGAGTTCGAAAAGTGGCATATCTTAAACGCCCTATTCTCTATACAACAGATCATCTACTATAAAAGCTATATTGATGATATCTTCATTATCTGGGATGGAGATCAGAATTCAGCATTAGAATTCTGCAGTACCTTGAACATCACCAACTGGGGGATTGAGTTCCTGGATATCATCATTTCCAATATAAATAACTGTCTTCTTACAAAAACATATTTTAAATCCGTAGATACAAACAGCTATATTCACTATTCTAGCTTCCACTACAAAAAATTGTTACAAAATATCCTGTATAGTCAAGACAAACGGCTCAGACGCAACTGCACACAAAATGAGGACTTCAAAAAACAAGGTAAAATTCTGAAGATTATCGATAAAGGATATTCCAAAGAACATAAAAAATGCCTACACCAGGAGTGTCACGGGGTAGAGTCGCGGGTATAAAGACAGAGTGGAGGTGCACCCCCTGAGCTGCCACCCGGTCCCCTGTCCCTGCCTACTTGCACCACCCACCCTAGGTGATGGGGCGCAACTGGGCGACAGTCCCTGACCTGAGTAAGTGCAAGCAGAGAGATAGAGACAGCAGGGAAGTGGACAGCCAATGACAGGTAGCACTAGAGCGGACAGAGAGGTGGAACAAGCAAAGTACCACCAAAAATGACAGGGCGAGGTGGGTCAACTAGCCGGGATCAGTCCAGGAGGTCACGTCAGTACAAGAGAAGAGGCAAAGACAAAATCCAAAAGCAAGCCGAGGTCAAAATCCGAGAGGTAGCGTCAAGGTTCAGGGAGCAGGCAGAAGAGATGTCAGGAAGCAGATCAAGGGTCAAATCTAAAGGTAAGCTAAATAATAATACACAGCCTAAGGGACCAAAATCACAGCCAACCTATAGCCAGCAGGTTGCCTGTATTTATAGTGGGGAGTGAGGGTCATGTGACGTGGCCAGCGTCACATGACCGACAGACAAACAAGTCGAGCACCGAGTGATCAGCTCGGCGCTCAAGGCAGACCTAGGAGCAGGGAGCCTCCCAGCTAGCAAAAGCCTCCCTTCGGCGCCCTGTTACAAGGAGTTTCTCAAATACCCAGCGGGACTGCCTACAAGTTACAAAAAAAATAAAAAAAATGCAAACAGAAACAAGTGTGAATCTTATTACTCAGTACAATACATCAAACAAAATTATATGTACAACATTGACTAAACACTGGCACATTTTATTACAGGACCCCTATTTGGCTAAACATCTACCACAAAAACCACAAATGATTTACAGGAGGGCCCCAATCATCAGAAACATTTTGGCCCCAAGTAAACCTAAACAGCACAATAAGGCCCAAGTAAATAGTATATACAAACTCCCCCAAAAAATAGGGAGCTTCAAATGTGGAACTAAACGGTGTCTTTGCTGTAATGTAATTGTACATAATCGTACAAATTTCATTAAAAAAAAATATAGGACTACTTTTAATATAAAATACCACTTGACCTGCCAATCTTGTTATGTCATCTATCTAATACAATGTGGTTGTGGCCTTCAATATGTTGGTCGCACGACACAGGGACTACATTGTTGTGTGAACCAACACAGATACAATATCCAAAGGCATTACCAAAAACACAGCCTCTCTAGATATTGCGCATATATGCCTGAAAAAGGTATTCGCTGATGGGCATAGTGAGTTCATAGAAGTTTTTATTTTTTGTCACAAGTTAGCGGAAAATTATGATTTTTTTTTTCTTACAAAGTCTCATATTCCACTAACTTGTGACAAAAAATAAAAACTTCCATGAACTCACTATGCCCATCACGAAATACCTTGGGGTGTCTTCTTTCCAAAATGGGGTCACTTGTTGGGTATTTATACTGCCCTGGCATTTTAGGGGCCCTAATGTGTGAGAAGTAGTTTGAAATACAAATGTGTAAAAAATGCCCTGTGAAATCCTAAAGGTGCTCTTTAGAATTTGGGTCCCTTTACCCACCTAGGCTGCAAAAAAGTGTCACACATGTGGTATCGCCGTACTCAGTAGAAGTAAGTCAATGTGTTTTGGGATGTATTTTTACATATACCCATGCTGGGTGAGAGAAATATCTCTCTAAAAGTCAAATTTTCCCAATTTTTTAAATAAAGATGTCATTTTAGAGAGATATTTCTCTCACCCAGCATGGGTATATGTAAAAAGACACCCCAAAACACATTGCCCAACTTCTCCTGAGTAGGGTAATACCACATGTGTGACACTTTTTTGCAGCCTAGGTGGGCAAAGGGGCACAAATTCCTTTTAGGAGGGCATTTTTAGACATTTGGATTCCAGATTCTTCTCACGCTTTAGGGCCCCTAAAATGCCAGGGCAGTATAAATACCCCACATGTGACCCCATTTTGGAAAGAAGACACCCCAAGGTATTTCGTGGAATATGAGACTTTGTAAGAAAAAAAACCCATCATTTTCCGCTAACTTGTGACAAAAAATAAAAACTTCTATGAACTCACTATGCCCATCAGCGAATACCTTAGGGTGTCTTCTTTCCAAAATGGGGTCATTTGTGGGGTGTTATTACTGCCCTGGCATTTGAGGGTCTCCACAATCATTACATGTATGGCCAGCATTAGGAGTTTCTGCTATTCTCCTTATATTGAGCATACGGGTAATGAGATTTTTTATTTTTTTTCGTTCAGCCTCTGGGCTGAAAGAAAAAATGAACGGCGCAGATTTCTTCATTCGCATCGATCAATGTGGATGAAAAAATCTCTGCCAAAAAAAAAAAAAGGAGGGGAAAGGCGTCTGCCAGGACATAGGAGCTCTACCCAACTCAGCCTGTATGCTCTGGCAAACCTGATTTCTCCATTCACATCAATAGATGTGGATGAATAAATCATTGGCAGTTTTTTTTTTATATATACAAAGTGTTTGCCAAAGCATATGAACACCGCCCCTCAGCTCATAAGCCTCGGTAAACATATCTTTTTTACTGCAGAGGAGAAATCTCGTCTTGCAGCGCTGCATACACCGACTTTTGTGTAATCTGACAGCAGCGCAAAGCTTCTGTCAGAATGCACATCAGTGCTGCAGCTGGTTCATCGGTTGGTCCACCTAGAAGGTAAAAAAAAACTAAGCAAAAAAGAAAAAACCAGGCCGCAACGCAATAAATTTATTAACATGAACTTTATAATAACATTTGATCAGAACATTAACTTTTATAAACTTTTTTGAACTTTTGGAACAAAACATTAACTTTTTTGCTTATCGGTGATTTTTTTTTTTTGTTTTTGCTTTTTTTTACCTTTTTATAGGACAAACCTCTTCTTCCCCATGGGACAATGTGCAAAGCGCAAATCGCCCAGAGATGTGGCGAAGTACATCATGCACTTTGTCCCAGGTGAAAGGAGAGGTTTGCAGTAGCTCTGTGTTAAAGGGCCCTAAGAGCCCTGTGTGCCTGTCCTATGAGATGCAATCCCTATGCTAATAGTGTACCTGTGTGTGGTATTTCCGGAAACACTCCCCTAAGCATAGGGCAGGGTGGTCAGGGCAGTCAGGACAGAAATAGCGGGTGTCACGCCTTATTCCACTCCTGCTACAGACACAACATCTTTTTCGGGGTGGCGCTTGGGTTGAGATACCAGAAACGACATTGGGGAAATGTCGCTCGTGTAGACGGCTCACTACACTGGTGGATGGGGCCACGGAACCTCCTGGATACAGGAGGTTCTTGATGATCTCTTCCTGAAATTTGAGGAAGGATCCTGTTCTCCCAGCCTTACTGTAGAGAACAAAACTAATATACAGACACCTTCTTATACCAGCGTCTGGTGCGGTGGGACAATAAATAAGGAGCCAACATCTGGTCATTAAAGTCCACCCCTCCCATGAGCTATTATAGTCGTGGACCGAGAGGGGCTTTTCAATTACACTGGTTGCTCGTTCAATTTGTATTTTCGTGTCTGCGTGAATGTAGGAGAGCATGTAAACGTCACGCTTGTCTCTCCATTTCACCACAAGCAGTTCTTCGTTACACAAGGCAGCCCTCTCCCCCCTTGCAAGACGGGTGGTAATGAGCCGTTGGGGGAAGCCCCGGCGACTAGGTCGCGAGGTGCCACAGCAGCCAATCTGTTCTAAAAACAAATGCCTGAAGAGGGGCACACTTGTGTAAAAATTGTCCACATAAAGATGGTACCCCTTGCTAAATAAGGGTGACACCAAGTCCCAGACTGTCTTCCCACTGCTCACCAGGTAGTCAGGGCAACCGACCGGCTCCAGGGTCTGATCTTTACTCTCATAGACACAAAATTTGTACTTATAGCCTGTGGCCCTTTCACAGAGCTTATACAATTTGACCCCATACCGGGCGCGCTTGTTTGGAATGTATTGTTTGAAGCCAAGGCGCCCAGTAAAATGTATAAGGGACTCGTCTATGCAGATGTTTTGCAAATTTGGTGTTAAGGTGGTCTATGAGGGGCCGAATTTTGTGGAGCCGGTCAAAAGCTGGGTGGCCTCTGGGACGAGAGGTGCTGTTGTCACTAAAGTGCAGGAAACGCAGGATGGTCTCAAATTGTGTCCTGGACATGGCAACAGAGAACATGGGCATGTGATGAATTGGGTTTGTGGACCAATATGACCGCAATTCATGCTTTTTTGTTAGGCCCATGTTGAGGAGAAGGCCCAGAAAAGTTTTAAATTCGGAAACTTGGACGGGTTTCCACCGAAAAGACTGGGCATAAAAGCTTCCCGGGTTGGTGGCTATAAATTTAATGGCATACTGATTTATTTCTGCCACGACTAAGTCTAAGAGCTCCGCAGTCAAGAACAGCTAAAACAGTGCCAAACCAATCTGAGCTGTCTCAACCCGAACTCCAGAATGGGCGGTGAAAGGGGGAACTACTGGTGCGACTGAAGTTGGGGGCTGCCAATCAGGGTTTGCCAGCACCTCAGGGACTCTAGGGGCTCTACGGGCCTGTCTGTGCGGTGGCTGCGACGGGGGAACTACTGCACATGCCACCGTACCAGCTTCAACTGCCCTTCTGGTGCTCGCCACTTCACCATGTTCTACGGCAGTGCTGGTACTAGTTCCAGGATGGGCTGCACTGCTGGTGTATGCCTCACCACGTAATCCGACAGTGCCAGCCCCACTCTGCTGCCCTTGAAGCGGATCCTGCGCAACCTGTGGTCTAGCAACACGGGACCGGGTATGCCTGGTGGTATCAGGGACCTCAACCTCATCGTCTGAACTTTGGGTCAGACTGCCACTGCTTTCTACAGGTTCGTATTCTGACCCGCTGGATTTGTCAGCTGAGGGTTCCCATTCCTCATCCGACTGGGTCAGAAGCCTGTAGGCCTCTTCAGAAGAATACCCCTTATTTGCCATTTGGTCAACAAAATTTAGGGGGGATTCCCTGAGACTACCCAAGAAAAAAGCAAGCCTGTCTTACAAATGGGAGGCTAGCGAAGTACCGGAAGCCGCTGCGATTGATAACGTGTGGGTGACCGATCAGGCCTGATCGGGCAAACACTGCGTTTTGGGTGGAGGGCGAGCTAAGGTGACACTAATACTATTATAGATCTGACTGTGATCAGTTCTGATCACTTACAGATACTATAAAAGTACCGATGCTGATTAGCGATACGCTAATCAGCGAATCAGTGACTGCGGTGCGGTGGGATGGGCGCTAACCGACGCTAACTACCTAACAAAGGGGCCTAAACTATCCTAAAACCTAACCGTCAATACTAGTGAAAAAAAAGTGACAGTTTACACTGATCACTTTTTTCCCTTTCACTAGTGATTGACAGCGGTGATTAAGGGGTGATCAAGGGGTTAATTGGGGTGATGGGGGTGATCTGGGGCTAAGTGTAGTGTTTGGTGTGTACTCACTGTGATGTGTGCTCCTCTGCTGGGGCCAACCGACTAAGGCCTCTTTCACACTTGCGTTGTCCGGATCCGGCGTGTACTCCACTTGCCCCGGGAGCCGCACGGATGGTAAGTATGCTGCTCCCCGCTCCCCACTACACTTTACCATGGCTGCCAGGACTTTAGCGTCCCGGCAGCCATGGTAACCATTGAGAAAAAGCTAAACGTCGCATGCGGCAATGCGCCGAAACGACGTTTAGCTTAAGGCCGGATCCGGATCAATGCCTTTCAATGGGCATTCATTCCGGATCCGGCCTTGCGGCAAGTGTTCCGGATTTTTGGCCGGAGCAAAAAGCGCACCATGCTGCGCTATTTGCTGCGGCCAAAAAACGTTCCGTTCCGGAACTGAAGACATCCTGATGCATCCTGAAGGACGGACTGTCCATTCAGAATGCATTAGGAAAATCCTGATCAGTATTCTTCCGGCATAGAGCCCCGACGACGGAACTCTATGCCGGAAGACTATAACGCAGGTGTGAAAGGGCCCTAAAAGGACCAGCAGAGGAGCACAGAAGCCATTTAACACCTTATATTTAAAAATATAAGGTGTTATATGGCTTTTGATTTGATTTTTTGAAAATCACCAGCCTGCCAGCGATGACCATTGGCTGGCAGGCTGGTGACGAAATACTACTTTAACTTTTGCCAGCCCGCAATGCGCATGCGCGGGCCGGCTGTGTGCGTAATCTCGCGTATGATTACATACCTGAAAATCCTTTCAATAGATTCAGCAGCCTCCAAAAACAGGAGGTTTACTGGATTTATCAATTTTTCACCCTGACACCGTACAGGTTGAATGAGATCAATTAAACTATTTTTTAATACATTTTTTTAACCATATATATATTTTTTTAGTACCCAGGGCAATTATAGTATAATTATATATTATATTTATGTGGCAAATATTTATATTATCTGCTATTATCTGCTATTAACCATCTTTGGTACCCAGGGTAATTATATTATATTACATTATAAATATATTTTATATCATATACTGTATTATTATAGTTATGTGGTAATTATTTATATTATCTGTTATTAGGGCTGCAGCTAACGATTATTTGAATAATCGATTAGTTGCCGATTAATTTCTACGATTAATCGATTAATCGGGAAAAACGACAAAATTACAAAACAGAGAGGTTTATATGATCTTACTTGAAAAATTATGTTCAAAGGCCATATTAAAACAAATTGTGGACGACACTATTATGGGGGATCTGTGGACGACACTATTATGGGGGATCTGTGGACGACACTATTATGGGGGATCTGTGGACGACACTATTATGGGGGATCTGTGGACGGCGTAGTTATGGAGAGGGGGATCTGTGGACGGCGCAGTTATGGAGAGGGGGATCTGTGGACGGCGCAGTTATGGAGAGGGGGATCTGTGGACGGCGTAGTTATGGAGAGGGGGATCTGTGGATGGCGCAGTTATGGAGAGGGGGATCTGTGGACGGCGCAGTTATGGAGAGGGGGATCTGTGGACGGCGCAGTTATGGAGAGGGGGAACTGTGGACCGCGCAGTTATGGAGAGGTGGATCTGTGGACCGCGCAGTTATGGAGAGGGGGATCTGTGGACGGCGCAGTTATGGAGAGGGGGATCTGTGGACGGCGCAGTTATGGAGAGGGGGATCTGTGGACGGCGCAGTTATGAAGAGGGGGATCTGTGGACGGCGCAGTTATGGAGAGGGGGATCTGTGGACGGCGCAGTTATGGAGAGGGGGATCTGTGGACGGCGTAGTTATGGAGAGGGGGATCTGTGGATGGCGTAGTTATGGAGAGGGGGATCTGTGGGTGGCGCAGTTATGGAGAGGGGGATCTGTGGGTGGCGCAGTTATGGAGAGGGGGATCTGTGGGTGGCGCAGTTTTGGAGAGGGGGATCTGTTGGTGGCGCTGTTATGGAGAGGGGGATCTGTGGATGGCGCTGTTATGGAGAGGGGGATCTGTGGGTGGCGCAGTTATGGAGAGGGGGATATGTGCACTGTTAAGATCCCTTTCCTCATAACAGTGCACAGATCCCCCTTCCCATAGCAGTGCCATACACAGACCCCCCCCTCCTCCCCATAGCAGTGCTATACACAGACCCCCCCTCCCCATAGCAGTGCTATACACAGACCCCCCTCCCCATAGCAGTGCCATAGACAGATCCTCCCCCACCTCCCCATAACAGCCCCGGCCCCGATGCTTGCATCTTTATTTTACCTTTTTACAATGACGCTCCCGCTCCTGTAACAGCCAGGCAGAGCGGACGGCGGCGTAACGTCACTCAATCACGTGACGCACCTGCTCCGCCCACTTCATGAATGAAGGAGGCGGAGCAGGCGTGTCACGTGAGTGAGTGACGTTACGCCGCCGTCCGCTCTGCCTGGCTGTTACAGGAGCGGGAGCGTCATTGTAAAAAGGTAAAATAAAGATGCAGCGACCGCCCGCCCACCCGAATAGCAACGAATCGGCGATTATTCGATAACTGGATTCGTCGACAACGAATCCAGTTATCGAATATAATCGATTACATCGATTAATCGTTGCAGCCCTATCTGTTATTAATAATTCTGTTATGACTTTACTGCTATCATTATTATCCATTTTATTTTCACTCATGAAGATACCCCTACATGAAATAATGAAGTTGAGACTTTTTGTGTTATCATCATTTTTGTATATATATATATATATACAGTACAGACCAAAAGTTTGGACACACCTTCTCATTCAAAGAGTTTTCTTTATTTTCATGACTATGAAAATTGTAGATTCACACTGAAGGCATCAAAACTATGAATTAACACATCTGGAATTATATACATAACAAAAAAGTGTGAAACAACTGAAAATATGTCATATTCTAGGTTCTTCAAAGTAGCAACCTTTTGCTTTGATTACTGCTTTGCACACTCTTGGCATTATCTTGATGAGCTTCAAGATGTAGTCACCTGAAATGGTCTTCCAACAGTCTTGAAGGAGTTCCCAGAGATGCTTAGCACTTGTTGGCCCTTTTGCCTTCACTCTGCGGTCCAGCTCACCCCAAACCATTTTGATTGGGTTCAGGTCCGGTGACTGTGGAGGCCAGGTCATCTGGCGCAGCACCCCATCACTCTCCTTCATGGTCAAATAGCCCTTACACAGCCTGGAGGTGTGTTTGGGGTCATTGTCCTGTTGAAAAATAAATGATGGTCCAACTAAACGCAAACCGGATGGAATAGCATGCCGCTGCAAGATGCTGTGGTAGCCATGCTGGTTCAGTATGCCTTCAATTTTGAATAAATCCCCAACAGTGTCACCAGCAAAGCACCCCCACACCATCACACCTCCTCCTCCATGCTTCACGGTGGGAACCAGGCATGTAGAGTCCATCCGTTCACCTTTTCTGCGTCGCACAAAGACACGGTGGTTGGAACCAAAGATCTCAAATTTGGACTCATCAGACCAAAGCACAGATTTCCACTGGTCTAATGTCCATTCCTTGTGTTCTTTAGCCCAAACAAGTCTCTTCTGCTTGTTGCCTGTCCTTAGCAGTGGTTTCCTAGCAGATATTCTACCATGAAGGCCTGATTCACACAGTCTCCTCTTAACAGTTGTTCTAGAGATGTGTCGGCTGCTACAACTCTGTGTGGCATTAACCTGGTCTCTAATCTGAGCTGCTGTTAACCCGCGATTTCTGAGGCTGGTGACTCGGATGAACTTATCCTCCGCAGCAGAGGTGACTCTTGGTCTTCCTTTCCTGGGGCGGTCCGCATGTGAGCCAGTTTCTTTGTAGCGCTTGATGGTTTTTGTGACTGCACTTGGGGACACTTTCAAAGTTTTCCCAAGTAATGATGGCCACTCGTTTTTCTTTACTTAGCTTTACTTACAAATTCTAACAGTCTATTCAGTAGGACTATCAGCTGTGTATCCACCTGACTTCTCCACAACACAACTGATGGTCCCAACTCCACTTATAAGGCAAGAAATCCCACTTATTAAACCTGACAGGGCACACCTGTGAAGTGAAAACCATTTCAGGTCAGGTGACTACCTCTTGAAGCTCATCAAGAGAATGCCGAGAGTGTGCAAAGCAGTAATCAAAGCAAAAGGTGGCTACTTTGAAGAACCTAGAATATTACATATTTTCAGTTGTTTCACACCTTTTTGTTATGTATATAATTCCACATGTGTTAATTCATAGTTTTGATGCCTTCAGTGTGAATCTACAATTTTCATAGTCATGAAAATAAAGAAAACTCTTTGAATGAGAAGGTGTGTCCAAACTTTTGGTCTGTACTGTATATATATATTTTAATCTAATATCAGCTCCTATATTGTGTGTATATATTGTAGTAACATAATTATGACTCCATGCAATGTAGTCACCGTTTTTTCGCCCTTACCAACATAATTCACTTATATAAGCCATTGGCCACATCCATACTCAGATCCACTTTATCAAACCATCATAACTTTATGTTTCATGTTTCATATATGAACTACAAATTTCCATCCATATACAGATACCTGATTCGGCCCCCCCCCCCCCCCCCCCACCTAACACAGAACCCAGCGCTACCATTGACAAGACTAGTGTCTCTATCTGTATACACTATTTATATACACTTTTTGTGTTTCAATTCCTATTACACATGCTTGGCTCCTTACTCAGCGCTACTACTCACACGAGCAGCGCTTTTACGGCTCCATGTTTTCCCACATAGGACTGGCCCCACTCTCAGCAACACTACTCACACTTTTATCGCTTCACACCTTGGGCTCTACATCTCCTAATACAAAACATGCTTCTTATTCAGCGCAGCCATTTACAAGGATAGGGCTTTTAACTGTATATATCTTCAGTTTCATGCCTCCTGACAAAGACTTGGCCCCTTACTTAGCGTTACTTCCTACAAGAGTAGCGCCTCCATCTGTATGCATCCTCTGTTGCATGTCCCCTTACACATAACTGGCCCCTCACTCAGCGCAACTACTCACAGTTTTTACTACATTCACTACGGGCTCCACGTACAAAACATGCATCTTAGGCCTCATGCACACGACCATGGTGTGTTTTGCGGTACACAAATCGCGGATCCGCAAAACACGGATGGCGTCCGTGCGCGTTCCACAATTTGGACAGCCTTCAATATAAATGCCTATTCTTGTCCGCAAAGAACGGGGCCACGGAATGGAGCAATGGATGCGGACCCAAACAACGGGCCCTTTTGGCGGCTCGGATGCGGACCCAAACAACGGCCGTGTGCATGAGGACTTAGTCAGTACTACTATCCCTTTGAGTAGCGCTTCTCACTGTATATACTTTAATTTCCAAGCCTCTAAACACACAACTGGACCCTCACTCAGCGCTATTACCCATAAGGGCAGCGCCTCCATCTGTAAGCATACTCGGTTTCATTATTCCTCACATAGAACTGGCACCTCATTCAGAGCAACCACTTACACTTCTGTCTACACCTCCGTCTCCACGTCTTCTGATACAGCACATGCCTGGCATCCATCTCTACTACCCTTATGAGTAGAGCTCTTTACCGTACACACCACCAGTCCCATGGCCCCATACACTGAACTGACCCCTCACACAGTGCAACTACTTACAAACGCAGCGCTGCTATTCCTATACCCTCGGCTCCATCTGAAAGAGACACAGCGCGGCCAATGATGATAAATAGTTACAGAGTGGCAACAGTTACCCTCCTACATTGGGCATATATTTGGAAACTTTTCACAACCTAGACACTATCTTCTAATCAGTCCACTTCCCAGAGTTGTGTTAGTAAACTCTTTCACTCCGCTACAACCTGTTAAGAGCATTTGCCTTGTCATCAGATGTAATTTTACATAATATCCTCACAACTGTGCATTCTAAGCCTTGTTAAATGTATATTGTTGTCATTCTTCATGTTCACCAGCAGGTGGCAGCAATGTTCTGGCAAGGACTTTAGTTTAGTGTTTCTAGACTGGAATAGTTAATTCCAGTTTAGCTCCCACCTCTGTGAGCAAAGTGGGCTGCGCCCATATCCTGCCTCATGAGGAGGGAAGGAAGTTAGAGTAGTGTAACCCACCCCCTGCTAGGGGTAGGGTGTGCATGTTAGGAGCTCCCAGATATAGGGATCAAAGCCAGGATCTTGTCTCGGATGAGACATTGATCATCATCTCCAGCCTGAGCTCTGCAGCCTCAGCTGGAAGAAGCAAGCAGACAATCTCCAGTTAGAGGAAGAAAGCATACCCTGTGAAGATAACTGTGAGAACAGTCCAGAGACCCTAGGAGAAGCCATATTCCTCCTCAGCTAGTCAGTCCCCAGACAGCAGAAGATAGAGAGTGCAGAAGCCAAATTCCTGCCATAGTATAGAGCTACAAAGCAGACGTCCTTCCTGCAAGCTCCAGGTACATGAGAGAGCAGAAGATAAATTCCTGCCAACCATTGCCAATACCTGCTGGGACCTAAGACAAAGCTGTATCTTGCTTGGATTAAAGCTACTCTCAGTAAAGACAAGTTTGAACTTCACCCAAGGTCTGGATCTCAATTACTGCTGCAAATTCCTCTATTTCTCCTACTAGCACTACACTCAATTTATTGCAAGTGATCCAGGATCCAGGAGTACAGCCGTACTCAGGTAGGAGACACCGTTGACACCATTACTACTACCATAAAGAGACATTACACCACTCTGGCATTCCTAACCTGGTACATGAGTTACAACACCCTTAAAGGGCCCTGTGATTGTACCCTGTGCATGCTGCAATTGGCGTCACGAACAAAATTATAGACTATCACCTACAACTGACCCAGCCATTGCATAATTTGGCGGCAGAGTGCATACGAAGGTCTATCTCATTGCACAAGCACACTATACGGTCGCACCTGTCAGTGACAATCGCGCTAGTTATAAAGAAAAATCACTATACCGTCTTAAATACAGCCCACTTAGAATCTAAATAAAGACAACTAGAAAATTATCTGTGTCCACAAATGTCTGTTAACAGATCGTGCATACTTCTCTTGCACTGTTTACATAAAAGATTATGCAAAACACGCCCCTGTGTGTTTTAAAAACCGCTGTATGTAGGTGACATGTGATTACTGTCCTGATGTAGAGGGCGCTCCGCCCTTGAAATGCATTGACTGAAAATAAAAATTACTATCTGCTTTTACCAATACTCACCTGGTATCTGACTCCTGCTGACAGCGCCGCTATAGAGGTTCCCTTTTCTTCTTCTCCTTCTTCACGGATCATTTTTGGTGTGAGATACACGTGCACTTTATACTTGATAGGAAAATGAATATAGTTAATCTGACTGTTAGTTTGGCCAGTGACATATACCCATTTTTGGTGTGAGATACATGTGCACTGCATATATGACAGGGAAATTAATATAGTTAATCCGCCTGTTAGTTCAGTGGGTGACATATTCCCATTTTTGGTGTGAGGTACACCTGCACAGCATATGTGACAGGGAAATAATTATAGTTAATCTGTCTGTTACTTCGGTGGGTGACCTCAAAGAATGAGAAGAGCATCAAATAAGGGACCTGGTCATGGTGCTGCTGGTGCTGGTGGAGCTTCTGTTGCAGGCAGAGGACGTGGTCGATCTGTGCTAGTTACACGCCCAAATGAAACACCTTCCTCAGGTGCACGTAGGTGACAGGACATTGAGTGTAATTTTGTAGGCCTGAATACTGGTGTACGAATGGTGAGGTCAGAACAATTAGAGGCGGTAGTAGATTGGATGGCTGACAGTGCCTTCAGTTCCTTCACATTGTCTCCCACTCGGTCCCCTGATGAAATCGCAGAGTTGGCACCTGCAGCCCATGGGCATCTGTCTTTTACCTCACCCCTTGTAAATCAGCCAAGCAGTCTGAGCCCCAAGTTATGCAGCAGTCTCCTATGCTTTTTGATGACTCTGCTGGCGGGGTTTCTGTGAATCAAATATAAGAATATAAAAAAGAGAGGATTAAGGTACAATTAGAGTTCTCTGGTCCTAAGGGCGGACCAGGTAACACGAAAAGAGTACCTGAAGTAGAGGCTAACAGAGGCACCAAGGGGTAGAGGTGAGTTCTCTGAAGAGTAGTGTATATAGGAGTTATGCTCGTCTACAGCTGTAGATCAGGACAGGCCGCACAAGTGTTTCGGTGGGTCAAGGGTACCCTTGCCCACTGTGGAGAAATAGAGGTGGTGCGGAAAGAAAGAAAAAGAAGGAGCCCTTCGCTCCCGTTAAAAAGAAAGAGAAAACACGTACTAGGCGCCAAATCCCTTAGTCACTGGACGTGATGAGGATTATAATTGGTTCTTATTTGTACGTAGGAAATAAAAAGACCTTCACCTAGGTCTAGTAAAAGAGCCAAGAGTTTAAGAATAGCAACACAACCCTATAGTGGTGATGTTGGCAGATGATAATTATAAAATGAAGATAATAAAATCAAATGCACTCACTTCACAGGGGGGGCAGTCACCAGGATCAACTCAAAACACCTGGGACTACTTTTCCCCCCGGCCAGGATCCCATGTAGAAATGTAAATAATTGAACACCGCCTACACAAGTGGCTTCTGGTCAATCATTTTAATAATACGTGGCTCAACGCGTTTCGAGAGTCTGAAGCCCTCTTCCGTCTTAAAATGGGATTCCTGCAGGAAGGCGATGGAGGTTTTGGCTTTACATAAGAAAGAGAATCTGGGATCTCTTCTTCGGTTCGTTCAGGCCTCCAACATTCAACGATTAAACTGTGTGCGGGGATCCACTGACTGCCCACTCCCTTTCTGATTAGTAAGTGTACGTCGCTAAGCACTTCGTTATTGAAGAGAAATGTGAACCGTTCCCGCTTGGCTCTTTTACTAGACCTAGGTGAAGGTCTTTTTATTTCCTACATACAAATAAGAACCAATTATAATCCTCATCACGTCCAGTGACTAAGGGGTTTCTGTGGGCCAGCCACCTAGCCTTGCCCCAGAAGTGGAAGAGATGCCCAACCACTTATGTTTCAGGATGTGGACATGGGAGGACCACCGCAGAACGTCTCTAATGATGATGACGAATCACATAGGTGCCAACTGATGCAGCTTTCTGCTGTGTGCAGACCTGCAAGGAGGGAAAGGGTGAAGAGTGGGTGGAAAATGATGTGGAAGATGATGAGTTCCTAGACTCCACAAGGAATCAAGGTCATGCGAGTGACATGTGCAGTTCGGAGGAAGAGGTGGTGGTCTAACAGCGCAAGCCCAGCACAGCAAAAAAGGGAGCAGGGTGCAAAAGCAAAGTGGCCATCCCCTAGCCAGTATGCCTGCTACTGCCCACCGCACCCAGGGACTAAGCACACCAAAGCCAGCTCCAAGGAGTTCCATGGTGTGGAAGTTCTTCAGACAATGTGCTGATGACAAGACACGAGTGGTTCGCACGCTGTGCAATCAGAGCCTGAAGCGAGGCATAAATTATCTAAACCTGAGCACCACCTGCATGACCGGGCATCTAAATGCAAAGCACGAGCTGCAGTGGAGTAGACACCTGAAAAACCACAAAAGATCTCTGGCTTCTCTTGTTCCTTCTTCTGCTGCGGTCTCTGCTTCTTCCTCCCCCTCTGGAGTGACAGTGGCACCTGCTACCCCGCAAACAGAGGATGTGGCAGCAATACCACCACCTCCACCACCGTCACCCAGCATGTCCACACTGTCCCATGGAAGCTGTCCATCGCCCAAACACTGGAGAGAAAGAGGAAGTACCCCCTTACCCACCCGCGATCCCTGGCCCTGAATGCCAGCATTTCAAAATTCCTGGCCTTTGAAATGCTGTCATTCCACCTGTTGGAGAAAGAGATTTTTCAAAACCTTATGGCAGTGGCTGTCCCACAGTACATGGTTCCCAGCCGTCACTACTTTTCCAGGCGAGCCATCCCTGCGCTGCACAACCAAGTAGTGGACAAAATCAGGTGTGCACTGGGCAACACCATCTGTGGCAAGGTCCACATAACTACCGATACGTGGACCAGTAAGCACAGGCAATGACGTTATATCTCCCTAACTGCACACTTGGTAAATGCAGTGGCAGCTGGGCCTGAGACGGATAGCAGTTTGGTGCATGTCCTACCGCCACCAAGGATTGCAGGACATTTCTCATTGCCTCCTTCTCTACGACCCCCTCATCTGGTCACATTACACCTTCACCACCAACTTCAGCACAACCAGGGCGAAAGGACAGCAGGCTGTTTTGAAATTCATCTGTTTGGGGGGGAAACCCCACACCGCGCGGGAGCTGTGGATGTGCATGGAACAACAGACCGATGAGTGGTTTGTGCCAGTCAGCCTCAAGCCCGGCCTGGTGGTGTGCGATAATGGGCGAAATCTCGTAGCAGCTTGTTAGCCAGTTTGCAGCATATACCTTGCCTGGAGCATGTGCTGAATTTGGTGGTGCAGAGGTTCCTGAAAAATTACTCCGATATGTCAGAGATGCTGCAGAAAGTGCGGGCCATATGTGCGCGCTTTCGGCGTTCTCACCCTGCTGCTGCTCGCCTGTCTGCGCTGCAGCGTAACTTCGGCCTTCCCGCTCACCACCTTATATCCGACGTACCCACAAGGTGGAACTCTACCTTGCACATGCTGGAGAGACTGTGCGAGCAGCAGCAGGCAATAGTGGAGTTTCAGCTGCAGCACACACAGGTGAGTCACTCTGCAGAACAGCACCACTTCACCACCGAGTGGGGCTCTATGCGGGACGTGTGTAAAATGTTGCGCTGTTTCGAGTACTCCACTAATATGGCCAGTGCAGATGACGCAGTCCTCAGCGTTACTATCCCACTTCTATGTCTCCTTGAAAGAACACCTCGGGCGATGATGCCAAAGCATTCCATGGTTGTTGATTACATAGCAGCACATGAACTATGTATTAAGTAAAATCCTGTGTGAAAAAGCACTTTATTACTTGCATACCTATAGAGCACTGAAATATTGCAGTCAGGAGAGGTCATACCTCTGGACACAAAACAGAATCAGCGTTAAGTTTCTCCTTTATCATGGAAGTAAAAGTGGAAGTATCTATTCAGGATGAACCTCATCCTTTTGTAGTATGACCTTGAATAATTTGGAAAATAATTTGCATTGGATGTCCAGTCATGACTTGAAAAGCACAAGGGCACATCGGCTATATGTTATTTTTCTTTCAGGTTTATTATTTGCTTTTTTAGTTCTACCCCATTAGGACAAACCTATAAATAATGACTACAGCTTAAAGCCTCATTCACACGTCCCCATTCATTTAAATGTGTGTATTCACACATTAGTGTTTTAGCACGGATGCATGTCCTATTTTGGTCCGTGTTCCCAGATCGCTCATGCCCATTATAGTCTATGGGTCCGTGAAAACCATGGATGCTCTTAATGTTTCACGGATTATTAAAAAGAGATGCTTTAAAAATTATTTTTCAGCTGTTCAGTGTCAGTTAGACACGGATGCAACACGGACAGCAAAAAACAGACACATGGACCCAACACGGATCCTTCACGGACAGCTTTACGGATGCATCACTGACCACCTGATTACGGATTTGAGCACGGACGCAGACGTGTGAATGAGGCTTAAGGCCTCTTGTACACGACCGTATGCCCTCCGATACATACGGTCCGTGAGCGGGCCATATGTCCCGGAGCGGCATTAATAGTGTGCACGGGAGTACACAGCAACATAGATTACAATGATGCTGTGCACGTCAGGCCGCCCGGCAGTGACCGGGGAAAAGGTATGCCCTTATGTTTGCCCAATTATTGTCTATGTCTATTGATATGTTATAATATGTTTTAATTGTCTACAAAAGTATATGCTTGACACAGAGCAGAAAAGAGATGTGAACAGCTTCTAAATAAGATTTGGAGAAATCGCTAATTATGAGAGGCGCTATGTTTGGGATTCAGATTTACAGAGCTTTTTAAGCAGCAATAAAGTGGTCACCAAGTTTTACCCAACCCATGGATTCCAATATGTCTGAACAACCTGTGAGAAGATAAGTGAGGTCGGGATGGTCCTGTTTGAAAGGAAGTATAATGTAACTCTGATACACACATATTTAGTAGAAATCTAGTATGTTCACGTGGCCGATGGGCTGTAGATTTTCCAGAATTAAATTGTAGGTGGAAAATCTGCAAATTATTACAGCACTGGAGAAGTGAATGAGTTATACAGATGGCTCTGCTGTGGCGGGGCAGGGAAGAGAGAGGCGTGTCCCTTCCCTGTTCCTCTGATAGGCTGCCGACACTAAGCCGGCAGCCTATCAGAGGCCGGTGCAAGCGGCGCGATGACAGCACGGGACACAGGCCAGAAGAGGCCTGCATTGCATCGCTGACATGGAGGTAAGTATACATTTTTTTTTTTTTTTATATGTACAATACTTTTATTGGCACATTGGGGGGTCTCTCATTACTGGTACATGATAGGGGGGCTCTTATTACTGGCACATGATGGGGGGTGCTCATTTTATTGGCACATGATTGGGGGTACATTTTACTGGCACATGATTGGGGGTACATTTTACTGGCACATTATTGGGGCACTTATTACTGGCACATTATTGGGGGCACTTATTACTGGCACATTATTGGGGGCACTTATTATTGGCACATTATTGGGGCACTTATTAATGATATATTATTGGGAGAACTTTTTAGTGGCACATTATTGGTGGGCACTATAGGGGCATCTACTGAGGCCACAAAGAAGGGGTATTTTATATGGGGGCTCTGTACAGTAGCATTTTATACTGGGACACATTATGGTGGGTACTATTGGGAAGGGGGGAGAGGAGTGCTATGGGGTCATCTACAGGGGGCACGAAGAAGGGGTATTATGGCAATTATGGGGGACACTGAGGGCATCTACTGGGGCACTTATATATGGGGCATTTTATACTGTTACATCATGGGGCACTAGGAGGAAGGGGGTAGAGGAGCACTATGGGGGCATTTACTGGGGCACTATATAGGGGTATTTTATACTAGCACATTATGGGGCACTATTGGGGCATTAGCTCAACTGGGGGCATTACAAGGGGGTATTTTTTGCACTGTTAAATTATAAGGATAATTATTTATACTGGGGGGCATTATGGTGAGCTTTTATACTCCCCCATGGTATGACCCCCTAGTAGCAGCACTAGCCTCTCCCTGCTCTGCTATCCCTCTGCCCCTTCTCCAAATCCTTATTATGAAAACTTTCTCATTAGGATAAAACACAACATCAGCTCCGCCGAGCCCCCGGCCAAAGTGTTGAAGTGGCGCCTGAGATCCCCAAGGGCCAAGCCAAGTAATTGTAAGTTTTCATGTGAAATTGTTTATGTTATACACATATAGCATACACTGTGCCACACAATATACAGTATACCGCTACACTGTGTAGTCTGTTCTATAGGCACCATTGTTTTGTGGTAGCGGACAGAAAATAATCTGGAAGTGCCCCTCCTGAGACCAGGCTCTGGATCCGCCACTGTGCTTGCGACAGATCAGAACGGGTGCTCATTGTAGAAGTGATTTTGAAGGGAGCTAAATTATTACAGCATGCCTGTCAGACCCCATAGAATATATGTGCCGGGATTCTCTGCATAGATCAGTTTTTTTCACAATTAATCCCAGCACTTATTCCAAGGAGTGGCCGGATAAGCGACAGTTCCAATTATAATCAATTTGCTCCAGTTACAGATAATGACAAGATTTAATTTGATCCTTAAAGAGGTTGTCTCATCAAAAACAATGGGGGCATATTGTTAGGATATGCACCTATATAGAGAACGGAGCCCCACAAGCCGGCTCCCCATAGAAGTGAATAGAAGTGCACCGTGCATGACCGGAGCCCATCTCTTCTATGGGCTCTACGGAAATAGCCGAGCCAGAGCTCGGCTATTTTCGCCGGCCCCATAGAAAATGAATGGAGGGCAGCTGCGCATGTGCAGTGTGCTCTCCTTCACTTTCGGGGATCCGTTCTCGATATAGGTGCGGGTCCCAGCGGTAGGACCCGCACCTATAAGACAATGGGGACATATTCTAGTGATATGCCCCAATTGTCTGTCATGAGACAACCCCTTTAAGATAAATTGAGACATCACAATTATTACTATTACAGATGATTGAAAAATTGGATTTGCACCGAATCTGAATTTCCTCACGCTTCGGGTAACGAATTGCATTTTTCCCTAAAATGGCTGCTGAACGTGTGAGGACATGGAGCAAGGAACTCTGGGAAGGCGGGATCACCCATAATTCTGTGCATGCAGTCAATCAGCAGCCAGCCAGCCCTGTGATGTCACAGCCCTATAAATAGCCTCAGCCATCTTAGATTCTGCCATTTTCCAGTGTACTTAGTGCAGGGAGAGACGCCAGCAGGCACTAGGGACAGTGCTAGAAAAAACGTCATTGTGCTAAAAAAAACTATTTACAAGTGCAGGGGAAGATTATTCGAGGTGTAGGGAAAGGATAGGGAGGAATCATTTCACAGCATTTATGTTAAACAGGGTTCAGTAGGGGAGGTTACAGCCTGGGTAACAGGAGCAATCCTATTACACCTTGCTGCACTGACTGGGGATCCAAATTGCCATTATACAGCTCTGTAATTCCAACAAACCGTTCTTATTACGGTGCAAGTGCTGTTTGATACAGGCATTAATAGGGTTTATTACAAGGAAATATTTCTACGTCTTATTTGCCCTTGCACGGTGCAGTTATATGTTCTAAAGCATTTTTTAGCTTGTATAAGTGGGAAAATAGGGCTTATTAGCCATTGTGTGGTGAAGTGCTAAAATTACAGCCCTTTTTGTTGTGTATTAGTGCCAAAATTAAAATACATTTGCCGTTCAGCGGTGCAGTTATACAGTCAGGTCCATAAATATTGGGACATCGACACAATTCTAAAATTTTTGGTGCTATACACCACCACAATTTGAAATTAAACGAACAAGATGTGCTTTAACTGCAGACTGTCAGCTTTAATTTGAGGGTATTTACATCTAAATCAGGTGAACGGAGTAGGAATTACAACAGTTTGCATATGTGCCTCCCACTTGTTAAGGAACCAAAAGTAATGGGACAGAATAATAATCATAAATCAAACTTTTACTTTTGAATACTTGGTTGCAAATCCTTTGCAGTCAATTGCAGCCTGAAGTCTGGAACGCATGGACATCACCAGATGCTGGGTTTCATCCCTAGTGATGCTCTGCCAGGCCTCTACTGCAACTGTTTTCTGTTCCTGCTTGTTCTTCTAACACTCTCCCTTCAGTTTTGTCTTAGCAATGGTTGCTTTTGCAGTACTCTTTGGGTCATTGTCCATCTGCACTGTGAAGCGCCGTCCAATGAGTTCTGAAGCATTTGGCTGAATATGAGCAGATAATATTGCCCGAAACACTTCAGAATTCATCCTGCTGCTTTCGTCAGCAGTCACATCATCAATAAATACAAGAGAACCAGTTCCATTGGCAGCCATACATGCCCACACCATGGCACTACCACCACCATGCTTCACTGATGAGGTGGTATGCTTAGGATCATGAGCAGTTCCTTTTTCTTCTCCATACTCTTCTCTTCCCATTACTCTGGTACAAGTTGATCTTAGTCTCATCTGTCCATAGGATGTTGTTCCAAAACTGTGAAGGCTTTTTTAGATGTTGTTTGGCAAACTCTAATCTGGCCTTCCTGTTTTTGAGGCTCACCAATGGTTTACATCTTGTGGTGAACCCTCTGTATTCACTCTGGTGAAGTCTTCTCTTGATTGTTGACTTTGACACACTACACCTACCTCCTGGAGAGTGTACTTGATCTGGCCAACTGTTGTGAAGGGTGTTTTCTTCACCAGAGAAATAATTCTTTGGTCATCCACCACAGTTGTTTTACGTGGCTTTCCTGGTCTTTTGGTGTTGCTGAGCTCACCGGTGCGTTCCTTCTTTTTAAGAATGTTCCAAACAGTTATATCTGTAAAGAATAAATCAAGGCAACTGGACGTACTGTCACCTACTGACTCCAATTAGGATAATGGTATCAACACCTTTGACCCAATGCTGGGTATAATTACCAGATGTGGATTCAGTTACATATTTATTCCCAGAATTTTTGTACAATCACTCAGAATTGAGAAAGCTCGTTGGAAGAACGAGTGAAACGTTTTCAAGAAATCTACAGTCAGTCCAGTTACCTTGATTTATTCTTTACAGATATATACCATGACCTGGGTAAATGAGAACCTTCACAGACGTTCCAAACAGTTGTTTTGGCCACGTCTAATGTTTTTGCTATCTCTCTGATGTTTTTTTTTTTTTTTTCAGCCTAATGATGACTTGCTTCACTGATAGTGACAGCTCTTTGGATCTCATTTTGAGAGTTGACAGCAACAGATTCCAAATACAAATAGCACACTTGAAATAAACTTTGAAACTTTTATCTGCTCATTGTAATTGGGATAATGAGGGAATAAAACACACCTGGCCATGGAACAGCTGAGAAGCAAATTGTCCCATTACCTTTGGTTCCTTAAATAGTGGGAGGCACATATGCAAACTGTTGTAATTCCTACACCGTTCACCTGATTTGTATGTAAATACCCTCAAATTAAAGCGGACAGTCTGCAGTTAAAGCACATCTTGTTCGTTTCATTTCAAATCTATTGTGGTGGTGTATAAAGCCAAAAATGTTACAATTGTGTCGATGTCCCAATATTTATGGACCTGACTGTATGTTCTAAAGCCTTTTGTGGCGTGTATTAGTGGAAAAAGAAAAAATATATTTGCCGTTCAGCGGTGCAGTTATATGTTCTAAAGCCCTTTTTGTCGTGTAATAGTGGCAAAATAAAAATTTATTTGCTGTTCAGCTGAGCAGTTATATGTTCTAAAGCCTTTTGTGGCATGTTTTAGTGGCTAAATAAAAAATATATTTTCAGTTCAGCCATGCAGTTATATGTTCTAAAGCCTTTTGTGGCATGTATTAGTGGAAAAAGAAAAATATATATTTGCCGTTTAGTGGTGCAGTTATATGTTCTAAAGCCCTTTTTGTCGTGTAATAGTAGCAAAATAAAAATATATTTGCCTTTCAGCGATGCAGTTATATGTTGTAAAGCCCTTTTTGCGTGTATTAGTGGCACAAAAAAAAATTTGCCGTTCAGCTGTGAAGTTCCATTGTACTACAGCAATTTACAGGGTGAATTAATAGGATAGATATTACATCCTATTAGCTGTTCTGTGTTGAATTGTGATGGCTGTATTTTTTTGGGTGGGGTGCATTAATAGGAAAAAGAATACTGGAGAATTGATGGGTGATTGTAGACTTCCTTTTGCCTTATGGGCCGAATTACGTTGATTAGCCATTCAGTGGTGAAATTTGTTTGTGATACAGCCTTTTTAGGGGAAATTGATGGGTGATTGTAGACTTCTTTTTGCTGTATGGACCGAATTACAACGATTAGCCCTTCGTTGGGGAATTTTTTTTTTGTGAAACAGCCTTTTTGGGGAAAATTGATGGATGATTGTAGACTTCCTTTTGCTGTACGGATCGAATTACGTCGATTAGCCATTCGTTGGGGAAATTTGTTTCGTGAAACAGCCTTTTTTAGGAAAATTGATGGGTGATTGTAGATATCTTTTTGCTGTACGGACCGAATTACGTCGATTAGCCATTTGTTGGGGAATTTTTTTGTGAAACAGCCTTTGTTGGGAAAATTGATGGGTGATTGGAGACTTTCATCTGTATGGACTGAATTACGTTGATTAGCCATTCAGTGGTGAATTTTTTTTGTGAAAGAGTCTTTTTTGGTAAAATTGGTCAATAGCTGTAACTACAGTCAAGGACAATATATGTCCTTTACGGCCCACTGGGTAAATGTGGTTACTGCCCAGCCACACCAGCAACTTGGCAAGGTGACACCGCCTTCGCCTCCACATACTCACGCCTTTGGTTCTGCGACAATGTCCGCCTCTACCTCCTCATCCTCCACTGTGGCCTCCACTGCAGGGACAATTGAATACTGATGGAATACTGACCAAATGCTGACCGAGTGAAGGCGGATGCTCCACAGACAGGATCAGTTTTTTGTGGGTTATTGTTCTGACGGTTAAGAGGAAGGGCAAAATAATGAGTGATGTCAACACAAACTTACTGCTGACACCCTCTCCACTATGTCAGGGGGCTCTACTTGTATAAGCGTTTAATAGAACAGGTTCTGTAGACATCTATGTGGAATCAGCTGGTGTAAAAGGAATGCACTTCTTAACATCAACCTGTAAGGCCTATTGCACACGACCGTATGGCTTTTTCAGTGTTTTGCGGTCCGTTTTTGATGGATCCGTTGTTCTGTTTTTTGTTTCCGTTGTGTTTCCGTTTCTGTTCCATTTTTCCGTTCCGTTTTTCCGTATGGCATATACAGTATACAGTAATTACATAGATAAAATTGGGTTGGCCATAACATTTTCAATAGATGGTTCAGGAAAAAACGGAACGGAAACGGAAGACATACGGATGCATTTCCGCATGTGTTCCGTTTTTTTTGCAGATCCATTGACTTAAATGGAGCCACGGACTGTGATTTGCGAGCAATAATAGGACATGTTCTATGTTAAAACGGAACGGAAAAACGGAAATACGGAAACGGAATGCATACGGAGTACATTCCGTTTTTTTTGCGGAACCATTGAAATGAATGGTTCCGTATACGGACCGTATACGGAACGCAAAAAACGGCCAGTAAACGGGGAAAAAAAACGGCCATGTGAAATAGGCCTAAGGCTGAGTTCATACTTTAGTTATTTGGTCAGTTTCGGCCCCGTGACTGCCCAAATAAGTGAAGTGTGCTGTGATTCTAAGAGTGACACCTGTCATCTGCATGTCATACTGACTCACAGTATTATTTCAGCACCAGAGCAGACTCCCTATGCGTGTTACTGCAAGGCACAGTGTTCTACTCCACTATAAAGGCTCTCTGCAGCCAGGAAATTGCTGTTTTTTTATGAAATTCACCATGAATAAATTCGGATCGTACCAAATTTTTTATTTTTTATTCTTTATTCGACAAACTGGCCGAATCAAATTTTTGAAAAATTCGCTCATCTCTAATTACTATCCAAGATTATTGACTAGGTTAAGAAGAGAAATTGCTGCAGTCTTTAACCACAAGTTATATGTACTGTGTGTGTATATATATATATATATATATATATATATATATGAAACAAAAGAGGATGCAGCACAGTCAATTGAGTGATGTTGGGTGCAATCCCTCCGGGACGATAGTACACTGAAAGATCCAAATTGCAAAAATGAGGCAGCACTCCAATGTTAGCGTATGGTTGATGGACCCGTTTATTCACAAGGCAACATTTCAGTCCAACACAATGAGGCTTTTGTCAAGAGTGAATATATATATATATATATATATATATATATATATATATATAAATATATACAGTTTTTCAGCTTTTTATAAAAAAAAAAATGATACAATTTTTCAGCTTCAATTCTGCCTCTGGAGTAAGGTCTATGAAAAATATGTAAAATGTATTACTTTTCGACACATAAATCCTGAGTAAGCAAATCATGATGTTATTTAGTAACAGTGTTTTGTTATTTCTAAATCACAAATTGCTAATCATTGTAGAGAGGAAAATCTAATTTACTGACGTTGTTTCAGATAATCAATACTAATTATTTATCCAGGAATTCACTAATGCTTTCATTGTGTTGCTATAAATATATGTGCTCCAGGCTATAGATTTCAGGATTCTGTACACTTTACAATAGGGTCATTAACACATACCGTAAAAGAAAAAAAAAGGATCTTAATTTTAATTAGGCAGATTGTTCACATATATGACCTTTGAAGTATTCCCATTAGCTAGGTTAATTAGTTGTCTTCGGATAACCTTTTAGATATGTGAGGATCTGTAATAGAATAGTGTCTTAAAGAGCATTGCTTCAATGGGATATCTAATTATTTTCTGATATAATGGATGGAACAACGTGCTGCTTATAGATCCTCTTAATTATCCTATACCCATTTCCTTAAGGCTACACGCTTTCTTGCATTATGTGTAGAGTGACTGTTGCCATCTAGGCTTTCTCCTTTTGTTGGACCAGTGGTAGAAAACCGTAATCTTCAACTGGGGTGTACAACATAGGGTCTGTAATGGGTTCAGTGCTGGCCCAATCATAGGGTTTCTGACTTTATTGTCTGTGTCCTGATGGCTTTGAAAAATATGGTTGTCAAAAGACATCCAAATCTTTCTAAGGCAAAACATAGAGTGTGATCATGGTGTGGCAGTTTAATTCTCTCTTGTATATGTTGGTGAGATGTAGTGGCGTCGCTAGATGACATGTAGTGGCGTTCTTTGCCCCCCCCCCGCGTGCCCCCCCGCTGATTCCGCCAGGTAAACACTAATGAGCGCTTCCATTATGGAAGCGCTCATTAGTACCGAAGGACCAGGAAGTGGTGAACACTCTGTACTCCCCACTTCCTGGTCCTCGGCTGTCGGCTGTGCAGGGCTGCGCACAGCGTGAGGGCGCTCTGTGACTGTGGTATCTTTGTGCCCCCCCTATATATTGTTCCTAGAGTCGCCACTGGTGAGATGTAAGGTCAAAACTTGGACTAGTGCCCTCTGTGGCTGTTCATATGTATCTTTCATGTCAGAGAAGAGGAGTCACGAGGAGCAGAATGCCAGAGCAGATACAGGTAGGTACTTATGGCGCACTGTATGACTGTCACTGTTAAGTGGGAGTACTGTGGTTGACACTGGTTGACAAGAGGAACTATGTAGCTGAAACTGTTATGGGGGTACTGTGTGGCTGTATGAGTACTAATAAATTCACTGCTGTTCTTATTGTCAAATCTGACACACCACTGACGAAGGTGAACAGTGTCTCAGGGCTTAGTTTACATCATGTAGTTTCAAGACATTATATGTGCAGAGAGCCCCAGAGGAATCTGAGCAGAGGATGGGAGTGGTAGTGGCCCTGATGAAGTGTTGTGTCATGGTGTACTCCCCCAGGCCATTAATCCCTGGGGATCAGTGCAGTGGACACAAAGTATTCGAGAATAAGGCCAGAATTAAATGTATAACAAAGTCTTTTTTACTAGGTGCAACGTAGAACTTCAAATCCATTCAATATATTGTAGCAGATTTTGAATGCACCAGTAAGCACCAATGGCACCAGTAAGGATTATAGCCTCAGGTTGGATGGCTACAATTTAGAACATAGGTTGTACTGGCCTAGTAATTTTCTGGGTAATGGGTGTCTTAGTCGTAGTCCCTCACCTTACAGTAGTGTCTTCAAATGATGGATATAGCTGTTAAATCTGCTGTCTTCTCAAGGATTCATTTGAGGCTTAGGATAAGGTTGATTTCTCTAGAGCAGGGGTACACAACCTTTTCTGGTTGGGGGGGGGTCACATTGTCAGACTGAACGAATCCCAAGGGCCGAAAAATAAAAGTTAAAGGGGTATTACCAACTTATATACTGTATTTATTGCATATTGTACATACAGTATATACTATAAATGTCTGGTTATGCCTCCAGGATTCACATCTAATGGGAGAATACATGAAAAATGTATGTGAGCAGCCACAAGACATAGACATACATGTCTGTCACCAGATGGTTGGGGGCCGCACAGAATGATATAGAGGGCTGCATGTGGCCCCCGGGCCGCAGGTTGTGCACCCCTGCTCTAGAGAATCTGGAGCAGGTGCCCAGACATTTGCTTTCTCTCCAGTCTCAACACCAAAAGAGAGAGAGGCTAGCACAAATAGCAATAAATATAAACTTTATTATAGTCTCAACAAGAGACAAAAAATCCAATAAAATACAATGAAAGACAAATAGAATGGTGAATGGAGAACACACAGGATAAAAAATGGGACACCACTAGGCAATATGCACATCGATACTGGCATGGTCATGAGAATACAGCATAGTATATGAATAACCCAAAATAGGTATATAGTATATAGACCCAGTCAGGGCCATCAGCACAGTATTCAAAACCAAATACAGTACATGAATATATAAAGTGCAAAGTGAAAAGTACATAGATAATATACTGAACTGTTACTGGAAAGCCATAGAATAGATACCTGGGTGGTGAACCAGAGAGCCCCGACGTATGTAGGTCAAGCTAATAGGGATCTTTTATAGATGGATAGTTGATTAAAACTATAGGCAGCTGAAGAGAGACATGTATGGCCACACATGGAAGGGAGGCGAGTGCGCTCCACCGTGGAACGCACCGTGTCACTTCCGGTCATAGGGAGGAACGCACCGCGTCGTGGAACGCAATACGTCACTTCCGATTAAAGAGGAGAGGAGAAGGGAAGGATAACAACATAGGGGCATAGGTGTGTAGTGTATATAAGATAACGATCTATAAAAGATCCCTATTAGCTTGACCTACATACACACCCCCCTGAGGAAGCTTACACAAAACGTGCGTCGAAGCTCTCTGGTTCACCACCCAGGTATCTATTCTATGGCTTTCCAGTAACAGTTCAGTATATTATCTATGTACTTTGCACTTTGCACTCTGCACTTTATACACTCACCTAAAGAATTATTAGGAACACCATACTAATACGGTGTTGGACCCCCTTTTGCCTTTAGAACTGCCTTAATTATACGTGGCATTGATTCAACAAGGTGCTGATAGCATTCTTTAGAAATGTTGGCCCATATTGCTAGGAAAGCATCTTGCAGTTGATGGAGATTTGAGGGAAGCACATCCAGGGCACGAAGCTCCCGTTCCACCACATCCCAAAGATGCTCTATTGGGTTGAGATCTGTTGACTGTGGGGGCCATTTTAGTACAGTGAACTCATTGTCATGTTCAAGAAACCAATTTGAAATGATTCGAGCTTTGTGACATGGTGCATTATCCTGTTGGAAGTAGCCATCAGAGAATGGGTACATGGTGGTCATGAAGGGATGGACATGGTCAGAAACAATGCTCAGGTAGCCCGTGGCATTTAAACGATGGCCAATTGGCACTAAGGGGCCTAAAGTGTGCCCAAAAAACATCCCCCACACCATTACACCACCACCACCAGCCTGCAGAGTGGTAACAAGGCATGATGGATACATGTTCTCATTCTGTTTACGCCAAATTCGGACTCTACCATTTCAACAGAAATCGAGACTCATCAGACCAGGCAACATTTTTCCAGTCTTCAATAGCCCAATTTTGGTGAGCTTGTGCAAAATGTAGCCTCTTTTTCCTATTTGTAGTGGAGATGAGTGGTACCCGGTGGGGTCTTCTGCTGTTGCAGCCCATCCGCCTCAAGGTTGTGCGTGTTGTGGCTCCACAAATGCTTTGCTGCATACCTCGGTTGTAACGAGTGGTTATTTCAGTCAACGTTGCTCTTCTATCAGCTTGAATCAGTTGGCCCATTCTCCTCTGACCTCTAGCATCAACAAGGCATTTTCGCCCACAGGACTGCCGCATACTGGATGTTTTTCCCTTTTCACACCATTCTTTGTAAACCCTAGAAATGGTTGTGCGTGAAAATCCCAGTAACTGAGCAGATTGTGAAATACTCAGACCGGCCCGTCTGGCACCAACAACCATGCCACGCTCAAAATTGCTTAAATCACCTTTCTTTCCCATTCTGACATTCAGTTTGGAATTCAGGAGATTGTATTGACCAGGACCACAACCCTATATGCATTGAAGCAACTGCCATGTGATTGGTTGACTAGATAATCGCATTAATGAGAAATAGAACAGGTGTTCCTAATAATTCTTTAGGTGAGTGTAAATTCATTTACTGTATTTGGTTTTAATACTGTGCTGATGGCCCTGGCTGGGTCTATATACTATATACCTATTTAATGTTATTTATATACTATGCTGTATTCACATGACCATGCCAGTATTGATGTGCAGATTGCCTAGTGGTGTCCCATTTTTTATCCTGTGTGTTCTCCATTCACCATTGTATTTGTCTTTCTTTGTATTTTATTGGATTTTTTGTCTCTTGTTGAGACTATAATAAAGTTTATATTCATTGCTATTTGTGCTAGCCTCTCTCTCTTTTGGTGTTGTGCTTTGCGTGCAGGCTTCAGCACGGGTACTCACATCTGTTAGTCATTTATTATTGGTGTATATATATTTCTCTCCAGTCTGTAGCTCAACAGGAGCTCCCCCTCCTGGCAGGAAGCATGGCCAGTCAACTCCTAGTGGGGAGGTACAAGGTGGTTAGTCTGTTTCTGCTTAACCCTTGCAAGATCTATTCATCAGCCTAAGTAACAATGGCCATAGCATACAAAATTACATAACAATAAAATATAAAACACAATCGTAGCTAACTATATACAATGATAGTACCCCCAGGTCTAGGGTCTTACATGTGTCCTAGTTTACCATATACTAAATTTAGTCTGACACTCTATTAGTTCTGATGAAGGTTCAGGAATTGGACAATCCTCCTCTTCTTATCCACTAGAATGATCAAGGGATTGTGAGCCTGGGGAATCTCTTGGCTCCATACAACCAAAGTGTTGCTCCCTGCTCATTGCTGATTCTCCTTCATAGCACTTTGTCCCTAGAACCATTTCCATTGTATTTAACTGTGTATGTGTACAACTTGTCTAAACAAAAATGAATGGAATACATTTGAAAGCCATTTTTAAACCTATGTTAAACAAAAAAAATACATTTAGGGTGTTTTTACAAATAGCATTTTTAGGAAAAAGTCAGCATTTTTGTGGTGTTCTATCTGACATTTTTAAAGTAAAATATGTTGCAGCCACATATTTTCTCAAATACTGTATAATGAAATATAAAGTGCACTATAAATAGTGCATTTTTGTTGTGTCCTTTTGTGGCACTTTATTGGTCGATGTTTTTTTCTTCACAAAATGCAGCATGCTCTGGATATTGGAATTTTTCTTTCAGTCATGATCCTATAGGATACTCTAGACTACTTGAAAAACACCTGAACATATACAAGTTAAAATAATTGAATGAAAAATAATTGGAGAAAGTAAAAAAAAAATACTTTAAATACATAAAAGGGGCTAACAACAAACCACCATTTTATAGGCTATCCAAAAGATGTCATAACAATCTGAATGGTGGTTTGTGACTGCTGGGGAGCACTGATCCTGAGAATAAAAGAACCCCATAGAGAAGGCACATTTACTATCCTACTTCCATCTGGACAGTGACCATGCATGCTCTACCATTTATTCCATCAAGAGTCTTGTTCTCAGGATCAATGAGGACCAGCAGTGAGGCGACAGAATTAGGCTAGTTTCACACTAACGCTTGAGATCCAGTAGACTGTTCCAATCTCTGTGCATTCCGGCATTTCCAGAGGTTTGTAAGTCTCTGTCTGGCCCCATTACCTATAATGGGGACTTGCGGAGATCCGGACGCATTCAGGCAAATATACCAAAATTGGTCAGAAAAATAAAACCCTGCGTGCAGCCTGCTGGATCTCAAGAGCTACTGGGAAACTAGCCTTAAGAATATTTTGGCTTATGCAGTTGATATAGGAGTTTTTTTTACAAGGGGACAAAGGATACATACATAGGGGACAACAATCTCTCATGGGTCAAGGTCTCTGTGGAGAGACAGAACTTCAATCTTGCAAAGTAAAAGGGCTCAGTAGGGACATAGCCAAAGTTGCAAACGGAGAGGGAGAAGTATGACTTCCCCAGAGTGTCAGTATGCTGTCCGGTCTGCCTATGATGTCTTCACTATACATTACTGCCATGATGGTCGCAATACTTACAGAACATCTTAACCGCTGTGATACACATACATTTACCATTATATGAATGCTCACATGTTCTAGCAACACTATTTACAAAGTGGCAATGCCACAGACCATCGGCGCTATTTAGTAACAATAGTGCAGCAGTGTCCCAGACAGCGCTGTACCTCCGCTGTAGTCACACACAGAAAACAACTTCAAATAGAATAAGGGGATGCCGCGCACCTCTAAATTACCTACTATGTGTTATAATATGGGGGTACTGTTTAGGGGTCAAGCCATTAGGAGACTCTACACCACCGGGCAGAGAAAATCCCCACCAGCACAGAGGCCAAGGCGAAGGAACTCAAACAGTTTGGGCCTTTGTCAAAACAGAAGGAAGGAGAAGAAAGAGCACCAAGACTACCAGTGAGGGCGAGAAGCATGACAGATGCAAGAATATGGTTATCCCATATGTAGCTGGGGTGTCTGAGAAACTCAAAAGGATTTTTAATAAACATAACATTCCTGTTTGCTTTAAACCCAGCAACACACTGAGGCAACAACTGGTTCACCCCAAAGACCCAACGCCTAAACACAAGATGGACAACATCGTGTACGCAGTCCAGTGCAATGAGGAATGCTCAGAACTGTATATTGGCGAAACAAAACAACAACCACATCAGCGTATGGCTCAGCATAGAAGAGCCAAAACCTCTGGTCAAGATTGAGCCGTGTACTTACATCTAAAAGAAACAGGTCACACCTTTGAAGACAGTCAAGTACGTGTTTTGGGATAAGGAGGTCGATTGGTACAAACGAGGCATGAAGGAGGCCATCTACGTAAAAATGGAGAAGCCAAGCTTGAATAGAGGCGTGGGGGTTAGACAACTATTGTCTGCCACATACAATGCTGTCTTGACACCTTTTTCTGGGAAGTCTTTATCACCTACTGACTCCAATTAGGATAATGGAATCAACACCTTTGACCCAATGCTGGGTATAATTACAAGTTGTTGATTCAGTTACATATTTATTCCCAGAATTTTTGTACAGTCACTCAGAATTGAGAAAGCTCGTTGGAAGAACGAGTGAAATGTTTTCAAGAAATCTACAGTGCGTCCAGTTGCCTTGATTTATTCTTTACAGATATAGTCACATTACAGTTCAACTAGGTACTGCTACGACAACAGTGTCAAACGGAAATCCATTGCAACAGTTACCTTAAATAATGTGGTTTTCTTTGTAAGAGGTGCATGGCTGATTTTCAACCCTCTTGCACACAATTACACATCACATTTCTTTCCCAAGTTTAACTTAAATACATGGCATATACGTTAAACAGATGCCTCATACAGATGCCATACAGGGGTATCCGTCACTTGTGTTTCGCCTGGTGGTTGTTTCACGGCAAACTTTGCTCGTTCGCCGAATGGGCAAACATATGGCGATGTCCACCGGCGCCATATTCTTTTACATTGTGAAGAACTTTGACCGATGACACATCCATCAGGTGGTACAGGACAGCCAATTGAGACGTTTCAGCACATGGACATACCCCCTACCTTATAAATAAACCTGATCTGGCCACCATTTTACATGCAGTCTTTTGCCAGTGTAGGGAGAGGTTACTGTGTGGAGCAGGGACAAGCTGTTAGGGACACCAAACGCTAGCTAATAGGGCCAAAAAAGTCCTTTTACTTCAAGTTATATTAATCGCATTGTGATTTCAACTTAGAGCTGTGTTTCTAATGGGTCAGCTTGCTAGAATTAACTAAGTTAACGAATATAGAATATAGTAGTGCTAAGTTGAAATCGCAATTCGATTAATATAACTTGAAGTAATCGCATTGTGATTTCAACTTACACCTGGTTTACTATGGTTAGCTTGGTAGAATTAGCGAAGATAACGAAGATGACGAATGTATTCGTCATATTCCTCAAAAGGAAAATAACAAAGTATTCTCCATCTTCCTTTTTGCTCCATATTCGTCAACTTCGCTAATTCTAGCAATCAAATAGGAAAGCTGACTAGAGAGAGCTAAGTTTTCAATTCGCTATGCCATAATATTACTTAGCTTTTTTTTAAATAAATAAAATAATTATAATACTTGATAATTATTATAATTATTCTATTTATAAAAAAAAGCAAAGTAATATAATCGCATAGCGAATTAAACACAGATGTCTCTGTAGTCAACTTTCCTATCTGATTGCTAGATTTAGCGAAGTTGATGAATATGGAGCTAAAACGAAGATGGAGAATACTTCGTTATCTTCATTTTGATGAATATGACGAATACATTCGTCATATTCATCATCTTCGCTAATTCTAGATATCAAACCAATAGGAAAGTTACCTTAGGCTAAAATCGCAATACGCAATTATTTAAATCGAATATTAATCGCGATAACTAGAATAATGATGAATATTCGATTTTGACGAATATGAGATGAATATTCAAGCGAATATTCACGAATTTCGACGAAATCGAATATGGCACCTCCCGCTCATCACTATTGAAGACCCATAACTGGGGCTCCACCGTTATTTTGCATATCCCTCCCAACAATGTTATTGACACACAAAAATGTGCTGAATTGGTATATTTATGCAGTAAAATGTGTTGAACTGCACAACTTTAAACAGTAGCAAAATTGCAACAGTTTTTTAGAAAGAAAAAGGCGCAGTTGTGCTGCATATGCAGCAAAATGTATGCTGCTGGATGTGCTGAGAATATGCCTATAAATCACTTATGGACTTTTTTTAAAGGCTGACTGCTCAAGCACAGAAAAAGGTAGTCTTTGTGCAGGCACTGCAGGATTTTTGTGACTGCAGTGCATTACATGAACAGCCCCAGCTGCCCTCATTGTATAACACACAAAACAGTGCCCATGTGCTTTCCCTCTCTACTGAAAAAAAACTGACTTTTCTACCTATTAATTCAATCTACCTAACTAAATATACCCCTAAACTGTCCGTGTAACAACCGAAGATTGCTGCTTGTGTCTGTAATTGGTGTCTGCCACAGCAGCCAGACACATGGCACACACGTCTTCTCACAGCTGTGCTTTGGAGCTAGCAGAAAGGATTAGTTTAGGGCAAGTAAGTTGCTAGGGTGAATAATTACTACTTCTGGACTAACAGCAGAAATTTGAAGACTATATATGGATAAATATATCCTCTTTTATATTTTGGGTGAAAGCAGTACTTGCAGCATACTTGAATAAACATGGTAGCTGCAGCATTCATTAAAGAAAAGTCACTGTTTATTCACAGATTGTCCTTGAAAATTCTTTCATCGGGACAGAAGTGGTAATAGCTGCACTTATAATCCATGCTATATTTCATCTCGATGCAAGCAGGTAATTGGATACTATTTTCTCTTTTTTTCCAAACTGATGCAGTGCTTTGGATTGTAAAAAATATTCAGATTAATTTATGATATTTTGACACTTGGTTCAGTGGCAGATCCAGAGCCTGGTATCGGGAGGGGCACTTCCAGATTATTTTCTGTCCGCCGCCACAAAACAATGGTGCTTATAGAACAGACTACACAGTGTAGCGGTATACTGTATATTGTGTGGCACAGTGTATGCTATATCTGTATAACATAAACATATTTCACATGAAAACTTACAATTACTTGGCTTGGTCCTTGTGGATCCCGGACGCCACTTCAACACTTTGGCTGGGGGGCTCGGTGGAGCTGATGTGTTTTATCCTAATGAGAAAGATTTCATAATAAGGATTTGGAGAAGGGGCAGAGGGATAGCAGAGCAGGGAGAGGCTGGTGCTGCTACTAGGGGGTCATACCAAGGGGGAGTAATAAAGCCCATCATAATGCCCCCCAGTAGAAATAATTATCCTTATAATGTGACAGTGCAAAAAAATACCCCCTTGCAATGCCCCCAGTTGAGCTAATGCCCCCATAGTGCCCCCATAATGTGCCAGTATAAAATACCCCTATATAGTGCCCCAGTAAATGCCCCATAATGCTCCTCTTCCCCCTTACTCCTAGTGCCCCATAATGTAACAGTATAAAATGCCCCATATATATAGTGCCCCAGTAGATGCCCTCAGCGTCCCCCATAATTTCCATAATACCCCTTCTTAGTGCCCCCAATAATGTGCCAGTAATAAGAGCTCCCAATAATGTGCCAGTAATAAGTGCCCCCAATAATGTGCTAGTAATAAAAGCCCCCCCAATGTGCCAGTAAAAGTATTGTACATATAAAAAAAAAACTAAACTTATACTTACCTTCATGTCAGCGATGCGATGCTGGCCTCTTCCGGCCTGTGTCCCGCACTGTACGGCTCAAGCGGCGCGATGACGTTATCGCGCCGCCTGCGCCGGCCTCTGATAAATTGGCGGCCTAGTGCCGGCAGCCTATCAGAGGAACAGGGAAGGGACACGCCTCTCTCTTCCCTGCCCCGCCGCAGCACAGCCATCTGTATCGCTGTCCTGAGGATGGCGATACAGATGACTATGGAGATGAGCACTCATGTCACTGTGCCCTGCCACCGCCACCCCCCACTTGTGAGCAGGGCTGCGCCACCAGCCCGGGGGGGGGGCAATTGCCCCATTGCTCCCCCCTGGATCCGCTAGTGCTCAAGCAGGTCTTAAAGTGAACCTGTCACATAGAAAATGCAGTCTGATCTGCAGGAGGAGATAAGGGTAGTGTATGGACACAAGTTGTCAGGTCTAGATCTGAGGGTATGCTCACACATACCTGTCTCAGCATTAAAATGTATGTGCTACAGCGAGGTAAAACTCGTTAAGTCCGAAGTCATTCAAGGCTTTTTTGAATAACTTTGGGCTTCTGTTCTACAACTTTAAAAACATTTTAAAACAGGAATCCGAAGTCAGCTTTGGTACCAGGTGTCAGTGATGGTCAGTTCGCAGTGTTCGCCAGTGAACACATGCGGGCTGCCATCTTTAGTAAGGTATACTCACTCGTCCGGCGACGCACAGGTAAGCCCTTACCTGGGCCTCTTCCGGGAGCCGGTCCGAAATCAAATGCAGTCACCGGGAGCAGGCAGTTCCGAGAACAGCCCAATGAAGGCCCCCGGCGGCTGTTCTCCGAACTGCCTGCTCATGGTGATTGCATTTGATTTCAGACCAGCTCCCGGCACAGGCACAGGTAAGGGCTTACCTGTGCATCACCGGACGGGTGAGTCTACCTTACTAAAGATGGCAGCCCTCATGTGTTTGCTGACGAACACTGTGAACTGACCATCACTGCCAGGTGTTACCTGAAAAAAATAAAAAACAATTCAAGGAGGAATGGGAGCTGGAGTACCGTATTTTTTCGCCCCATAAGACACATTTTTTTCCCCCCAGAAGAGGGGGGAAAATGCCCCTGCGTCTTATGAGGCGAATACTAATGAGCGCCTCCATTATGGAATTTCTCATTAGTACCAGAGGACCAGGAAGCGGTGAAGGCCCTGTACTCACCGCTTCCTGGTCCTCGGCTGTCGGCTGTGCAGTGGCTGCGCACAGCGTGAGGGCGCTCTGTGACCTTACACTGTGCGCTCCAGTTCACAGCACAGCCGACAGCAGGAGGAAGAGGATCGGGGCGGTGAGGAGTGGTGGCGTCCAGGAGGAGGAGAGGTTAGTGTTTTTTTATTTTATAAAACATGAGGCTGCTGGGGGCTGATCTGAGACAATGGGGGTGAAAAGAGGCATAATGGATGATAATGGGGGCTGATGAGAGGCATAAGGGCTGATAATGGGGGCTGATGAGAGGCATAAGGGCTGATTATAGGGGCTATTAAGAGGCATAAGGGATGATATGGGGGTTGATGAGAGGAATAGGGGCTGATATGGGGGCTGATGAGAGGCATAGGGGCTGATGAGAGGCATGGGGCTGATGAGAGGCATGGAGGCTGATGAAATGGCTCTTATCTGAGGTCTGATTGGGGGTCATTTACATTGGGGTCTGAGCTGAGGTCTGATTGGGGGTCTGAGCTGAGGTCTGATTGTGGTCTTATTAACATTGGGGGTATGATTGGGGCTGTCAGCTGAGGTCTGATTAACATTGGGGGTCTGATTGGTGGTCTGATCTGAGGTGTAATAAAAAAAAATATAATCTTATTGTCCTCCTCTAAAACCTAGTTGTGTCTTATAGGGCGGAAAATACGCTAATTGATGAAAATAAAATTTAGAGTGAAAATTTCTGGCATAACCCCTTTAACACATTATTGCACAGAATATTCTACACTGAGCAAATTTAAATATAGTTTTAAGAGAAACAATGCATTATAATTGTATTTATTTAAATCCCTGCTCATTCTGGTTTTAGGAGTTATGTGGGCGCTCCTGCTCAGTAATCACCAGTTATTGCTTAATGTACACTTATACAAGAAAGACTTCAATCACTGATCACTGATAAGACCACCCACGTGACTACAAAGCTCTTAATAAGGAAGTATTTACCTGTAAATGAATAAATGATGTTATACTGAATCTTTATCTACAAAACTATTTATTCATTTACTCGGCTCCTCTTGCTCCATACCTTGTGTCCTGCAGATTGGATAGCATTTTCAGTTTGACAGGATCACTTTAAGTGCAAAAACTTGCACTTGCATAATAAAATTGATGCAAGCTTGTGCCATGAAGACCATATACTATACTATCATGTACAAGTATAAAATGCAAAGTATGGCAAACATATGCTTTCATGTATGGTGACCATAAATGCACAGCGTCTAACTCCATATCTACTCTAAGAGAGGGCATTAATAAACCAGGTATGTGGAGCCAAGATAGTTGTAGGTTATGGTTTTCATATGTATAGTTTTGAAGAATGTCTTATTTTCTTGTTGGAACCGAATAGCTTTTACGTAGCAAATTAACCCAATCTACCCCAGAGGTTTTTTGTTTTTGCGTTTTTATTTTGCACTCCCTGCCTTCCCAGAACCATGACTTTTTTATTTTTCCATTCCCATAGCCATATGAGGGCTTGGTTTTTGTGGGACAAGTTGTACTTTCCAATGCCACCATTGAATATTGCATACGATGTAGTGGGAAGCTGGAGAAAAATTCCAGATGGGGTGAAATTGAAAAAAAAAAAACAATTCTGCCACATATTTATGTTTTTTTTTTTATTTTTATTTACAACGTTCGATATGCAACTGACCAGTTACTTTCATTCTAGAAGATAGTACAAATCTAGTGATACCTTATATGTGTAGTTTTTCTTGCATTTTCAGACTGATAAAATAATTTAAACATTTTTTTTTGTAATTATGTGTACGGAGCTGTGTGGGGACTAATTTTTTGCAGAGCGATCTGTATGTTTAATTTATACCCGACTTTTTGATTACTTTTTATTTAATTTTTGTGGGAAATGAAGCAATCAAAAACAGCTTATCGGCCATTTTGGCACTTTTTTTCATTTCGCCATTTGCAATATGGGGAATATATTTTTATATTTTTATATTTTTATAGTATGGGCGTTTTTGCACATGGTGATACCCATCATGTAAATTTTTTACATTTTTTGTTGTTGCCCCCTTTACATTAGAATGGACCCTTAGTGTCCCCAAAAAGTAGTTAAGGCCCTTTAGTGTACCCATGCAGTACAATGCTCGCATAGTGCCCCACGCAGTAGAATGTCACCTTATTGTCCTATACAGTAGTTATGGCCCCTTAGTGTCTCCCTTATAGTAGAATGCCCCCTAAGTCCCCCTTCACAGTAGTGCTCTCACTTAGTGCTCCCCTTAGTGCTTTTGTGAAGCCCCTGTGGTGCTAATAAAACAATAAACAGTAATACTTACCTAAACCAATGCCCCCAATGAACGGAGCACATCCCTCTATCCCCAGTTGGTGTGATGCAGTGACGTCATTGCGTCTGCTGAGCTGCGAGAGCACACAGGCTGGGGACATGCAGTGGAATAATCCATGGAATTCTTCTGCTCATTACAGCAGGCATGATGATCTCACTACGTCGCACCTTCTAGGGAGAGCTCAGGCCAGGAAATGAGGCTGGGCCATGATGGAAGACAGACAGTATAGCTGCTACAGTGGTCGTTCCACCCGTGGAGTATTCCAATCACAGCCATTCAAGACTGAGATCAGGGTATATAGAAACAATGTACCTTGCTTTCTACACTGTTTTCGTACCTCCCATTAACTTCTTATACGAGATCTAGAAACAGTGTGGCAGTGTTAGGCTACTTTCACACTAGCGTTCGGAACGGATCCGTCTGCATTAAAATGGCAAAAAAAAAGCTAAGTGTGAAAATAGCCTCGGACGGATCCGTCCAGACTTTCAATGTAAAGTCAATGGGGGACGGATCCGCTTGAAGATTGAGCCACATTGTGGCATCTTCAAACGGATCCGTCCCCATTGACTTACATTGTAAGTCTGGACGGATCCGTACGGATCCGCACGCCTCCGCACGGCCAGGCGGACACCCGAACGCTGCAAGCAGCGTTCAGCTGTCCGCCTGTCCGTGCGGAGGCGAGCGGAGCGGAGGCTGAATGCCGCCAGACTGATGCAGTCTGAGCGGATCCGCTCCATTCAGACTGCATCAGGGCTGGACGGCTGCGTTCGGGTCCGCTCGTGAGCTCCTTCAAACGGAGTTCACGAGCGGACCAGCGAACGCTAGTGTGAAAGGAGCCTTAAAAGCACTTCATCTTAATAGCATCAGCACATATTAACAAAAAGTCCTAGCTCACACTCAGAAAGCGCCCAATTTGATTTTCACAAATACTTCTTTAAGGCCTCTTTCACACGAGCGTGTCCGGATTTGGTCCGGATGCGTCCCGGTGCATTGCGGCAAACCAGCGCGAGTAGGTACGCAATTGCAGTCAGTTTTGACTGCGATTGCGTTCCGTTGTTCAGTTTTTATCGCGCGGGTGCAATGTGTTTTGGTACCCAGACCCGAACTTCTTCACAGAAGTTCAGGTTTGGGTTCAAGGTTGTGTAGATTGTATTATTTTCCCTTATAACATGGTTATAAGGGAAAATAATAGCATTCTGAATACAGAATGCATAGTACAATAGGGCTGGAGGGGTTAAAAAAAAATATATATATTTTAACTTACCTTAATCCACTTGTTCGCGCAGCCCGGCTTCTCTTCTGTCTTTATCTGTGAGGAAAAGGACCTTTGATGACATCACTACGCTCATCACATGGTCATTCACAGACCATGTGATGAGCGCAGTGACGTCACCACAGGTCCTTTACTCAGGTCCTGAAGAAAGAAGACAGAAGAGATGCTGGCTGCGCGAACAAGTGGATTAAGGTGAGTTAAAATATATATTTTTTTTTAACCCATCCAGCCCTATTTTACTATGCATTCTGTATTCAGAATGCTATTATTTTCCCTTATAACCATGTTATAAGGGAAAATAATAATGATCGGGTCCCCATCCCGATCGTCACCTAGCCACCATGCGTGAAAATCGCACCGCATCCGCACTTGCTTGCGGATGCTTGCGATTTTCCCGCAACCCCATTCATTTCTATGGGGCCTGCGTTACGTGAAAAACGCACAAAGAGGAGCATGCTGCGATTTTTACGCAACGCACAAGTGATGCGTGAAAATCACCACTCATGTACACAGCCCCATAGAAATGAATGGGTCCGGATTTAGTGTGGGTGCAATGCGTTCACCTCACGCATTGCACCCGCAGCGGAAATCTCGCGTGTGAAAGAGGCCTAAGAGGTTTTCAGCTGTTAATTTACTCACTTGAGAAGTGTACTCGCAACCACTATTGCTGTGGATCTTCACTACTGGAGTTTGTGATCTTGTCTCCTAGATATACAGGGAGTGCAGAATTATTAGGCAAATGAGTATTTTGACCACATCATCCTCTTTATGCATGTTGTCTTACTCCAAGCTGTATAGGCTCGAAAGCCTACTCCCAATTAAGCATATTAGGTGATATGCATCTCTGTAATGAGAAGGGGTATGGTCTAATGACATCAACACCCTATATCAGGTGTGCATAATTATTTGGCAACTTCCTTTCCTTTGGCAAAATGGGTCAAAAGAAGGACTTGACAGGCTCAGAGAAGTAAAAAATAGTGAGATATCTTGCAGAGGGATGCAGCACTCTTAAAATTGCAAAGCTTCTGAAGCGTGATCATTGAACAATCAAGCGTTTCATTCAAAATAGTCAACAGGGTCGCAAGAAGCGTGTGGAAAAACCAAGGAGCAAAATAACTGCCCATGAACTGAGAAAAGTCAAGCGTGCAGCTGCCAAGATGCCACTTGCCACCAGTTTGGCCATATTTCAGAGCTGCAACATCACTGGAGTGCCCAAAAGCACAAGGTGTGCAATACTCAGAGACATGGCCAAGGTAAGAAAGGCTGAAAGACGACCACCACTGAACAAGACACACAAGCTGAAACGTCAAGACTGGGCCAAGAAATATCTCAAGACTGATTTTTCTAAGGTTTTATGGACTGATGAAATGAGAGTGAGTCTTGATGGGCCAGATGGATGGGCCCGTGGCTGGATTGGTAAAGGACTCAGAACAGCTTAGTTTGAACAAGTACAAAAAACTTTTATTTAACTTACAATGATAAAAATTGTTACATATCCATATATATAAATGAGCAGCACAATGCCACACAGGATAACGTTATGTTGGTCTGTTGTAAAACAAATAGCAGAAGACAATCCCAAACCGTGCAGAGTATATTCTTACACGGCTAACAGTCAATACAATGTAAAGTGCATAGTGCAAATTGTAAACACTGACTACGGGAAATACAAAAATCAATACAGACCAAGTCCTCCTGGATCCCTACACGTGTTTCGCGTTTTGCTTCCTCAGGGGTCCCCTGAGGAAGCAAAACGCAAAACACGTGTAGGGATCCAGGAGGACTTGGTCTGTATTGATTTTTGTATTTCCCGTAGTCAGTGTTTACAATTTGCACTATGCACTTTACATTGTATTGACTGTTAGCCGTGTAAGAATATACTCTGCACGGTTTGGGATTGTCTTCTGCTATTTGTTTTACAACAGACCAACATAACGTTATCCTGTGTGGCATTGTGCTGCTCATTTATATATATGGATATGTAACAATTTTTATCATTGTAAGTTAAATAAAAGTTTTTTGTACTTGTTCAAACTAAGCTGTTCTGAGTCCAGTTTTGGTTTAAAACACGTAATTGCTCGAGAACAGCGCATGTACCGGGCGTTTTCTCGCTCTGCGTATATTTGGAATTGAATTGGTAAAGGGCAGAGAGCTCCAGTCCGACTAAGACGCCAGCAAGGTGGAGGTGGAGTACTGGTTTGGGCTGGTATCATCAAAGATGAGCTTGTGGGGCCTTTTCGGGTTGAGGATGGAGTCAAGCTCAACTCCCAGTCCTACTGCCAGTTTCTGGAAGACACCTTCTTCAAGCAGTGGTACAGGAAGAAGTCTGCATCCTTCAAGAAAAACATGATTTTCATGCAGGACAATGCTCCATCACACGCGTCCAAGTACTCCACAGCGTGGCTGGCAAGAAAGGGTATAAAAGAAGAAAATCTAATGACATGGCCTCCTTGTTCACCTGATCTGAACCCCATTGAGAACCTGTGGTCCATCATCAAATGTGAGATTTACAAGGAGGGAAAACAGTACACCTCTCTGAACAGTGTCTGGGAGGCTGTGGTTGCTGCTGCACGCAATGTTGATGGTGAACAGATCAAAACACTGACAGAATCCATGGATGGCAGGCTTTTGAGTGTCCTTGCAAAGAAAGGTGGCTATATTGGTCACTGATTTGTTTTTGTTTTGTTTTTGAATGTCAGAAATGTATATTTGTGAATGTTGAGATGTTATATTGGTTTCACTGGTAAAAATAAATAATTGAAATGGGTATATATTTGTTTTTTGCTAAGTTGCCTAATAATTATGCACAGTAATAGTCACCTGCACACACAGATATCCCCCTAAAATAGCTAAAACTAAAAACAAACTAAAAACTACTTCCAAAAATATCCAGCTTTGATATTAATAAGTTTTTTGGGTTCATTGAGAACATGGTTGTTGTTCAATAATAAAATTAATCCTCAAAAATACAACTTGCCTGATAATTCTGCACTCCCTGTAGAAGGACAAGACTGACTGGCTCATGAAGGATATATGAGTTGTGCGGTGATAAGAGGTCACAAGAAAGTAGGATATTGTGCCAAGGAATTAATTAATACCTTCTGGGGAAATCTGCAAGTGGGAGAAAGATCACCTAGTTCACATTGGGACTGTTAAAAAAAAAAGCAGTGCACGCCCTTTCATTTTATTGATTATTCGAGAGTAACCTGATCTCAGTGGATGTTGAAGCGCTCATAGTGTGAATTTGCTGCAGACTGCTATGTTTAACCATTTGAGTAATAATGAAAAATGTCATAAGTAGTCTGCAACTGCATATCGCTATTCTGGGGAGTATATTTCAGGTAAAACACACAATGGATATACTGCAGTATGATAAAATGTATTGCATTGTAAATGTGTGTGTTGTAAACAGCACTGCAACCTGCGTCCCAATAGTACTATTGCTGTTGGATAATATGTTGTGCGGCTGGACAAGGAGTTTTTGACTAAGTGAGCACAAGCAGAGAAATTATAAATAGCAATGCTCTGTGGACAATATGTCAGTAGCAGGTAGGTAGTTTGAAGAGTGAAGAGCAGGTAGGTAGTTTGAAGCTGCTTCTGGAAACAAAGCCAGCAATAGTCCTGTGTTCAGCTAGCTAGCAAGTGTAATGGAATTTTTTGATGCCTTTCAATAAAGGTTACTGATGTTTTAGAAGATATATTTCCCCTTTTGTTTTTGCATATATGGTGAGTGCCAAGGACAGGCATGCGGATCCTATCTTCATTGGCAAAGGTGACTTTTGCCATACACTTTTGAGTGAGCTATAACTTCAATTTGTTGATCATCCTGGAAGCTAAGTAACTAAGGCCTGTATAATAATCACACCCATGACTAAGAGCAGTCAACCTCCCACCTATAGGCAGCTCCATGTTAGAGACTATGCAAAATACTGTATGTTGCAAGGAAGAGCATACCACAGCCGACTGAAAGAGCAATGGTGATAACTGCAGTAACAACCATCTACATTGTTGCCAGTATAAGACCAGAGCCAGAGTATCATCATCCCGGCAGATTTTGCCATGGGATCACCCCAAATTTGCAGTGAGATCCATGGCAGAACTGAGTAGAAGCTAACTCTATTCAATGTCTTAGAGGGGTTTTCTGGGCTATTGATATTGATGACGTATCCTCAAGATGGGTCATAAATATCACATCAGTGTGAGTCTGACACCCAACATCCCCATAATTACCAGTAACCTGCTGCACCAGTGCCAGAACTACCACTGAGAACAGAGCCACAAGACAATTTTTTTTTCAAACTGTAATGCCCAAGCTGATCTGCAGTAACCCAGCCCGGACATTACGCTCTTTCCTCACATGTCACTTATGTCACAGGAAGTTGAGATACGAGGATTTTATCAGTCCTCACTACTGTATTTTTTTCACTGTATAACAAAATATTGTAGCCATGTGGGGTCAAATAATTATTAACATAACAAACATCTCTGTAAGCATGAAACAAAGGAGTAGGATACTTGGGTTACCTGAACCCAAGTTTATGAGTGCAAGCTTAAAGAGGCTGTGCAGTGGAGAAATATTGATGATCTAGCCTCAAATTAATCCCGGCACACCGCCAATCAGCTGTTTGAAGGGGTCAAAATGGATTTCAAGTGAATGGAATGAGCAGTTGTAGTTACCCTGCACTGCCGCTACGAGGGAGATGACACTCAGGAAAACTTTGAAGAGGAAGCACATGGCCCCTTCGAAGAGCTGAACGGTGGGGTGTCGGGATTCAAACCCCCACTGATCTGATATTGATGATCTATCCTGAGGATAGGTCATCAATATTACTCAACTGCACAACCACTTTAAATCAATAGTCTCCCTATTCTCAAATGTATTATTTATGCACACGTTGCCTATCTTTATGTTTGTCAAGCTGTTAGATTAAATAAATTATTTAAATGGCTTTTGGAAAATGTCTTTAAAGTAAGATTCAGCATTGATTAAACTCGGCAATAAACAAGCGTCAAATCCCACGGCAGAGGAAATTTAAAATTCAATTTATTTACTTTATTTCAGCGTTTGCAGATTAACATGTCCCAGGGTGATGAGAATCGCATATGGTTTAAAATTCCATATATTTAAAAGCAGGATCTTTGATGTGTCTTATGAGTTTTATGTAACTCTATGCCCTTCGGTAAATAAAGGCAGTGATGTGCATAAATTCTTTTCCTTCCGTTTTGCTACATTATCAGGGTAAGATGAAAACTGTGGAATGTGTTGCCCCTCGGGTTGGTTTATAAAGGGGTTCCTCAGAAGATGTAAAGCAAAGTGCACTGACAAATGCACCAGAACATCTTCCTGCTCATGTTTAGTAATACAACAATGCCTTCAATGTAAGCACAAAAAATGTAACACATATGGCTTAACCATTTAAGGACCAGGCCTATAAGCCATAATGTTTTTACTTTTCCATTCCCAAAGCCATATGACAGCTTGTTTCTTGGCAGGAAAAGTAGTTTTTATGGCACTATTTAAATGGGTTTTCCAAGTGTTTTTTTTACTGATGACCTATCCTCTGGATAGGTCATCAGTATCTGATCAGTGGGGTCTGATACCCAAGACCCCCACCAACACCCGGAATCCCCACCTTGAGAGGGCACCGGTGCTCGCACTACCGCCACAGCCTTCTCTCTGCCCGCTAAGCACAGCGCTGTATATAGTACAGCAGCTGTGATTGGTATTGCAGCTCAGCTCTATTCACTTCTATGGGGCTGAGCTGCTCCTAGGCCATGTGACCGATGAACGTGACGTCACTGGCCTAGGGAAAGCTGGAGAAAGCCTGTGAGCACCGCTGCCTTCTCAAACAGCTGAGACCCAAACCTATTAAAACACGCAGAAAATCCCTTTAATTTACCATATCTTGTTTTGAAATTGAGAAAAAAATCTTTGTGGGGGAAATTGAGAAAAGAATGGCAATTCCGCAATAGTTTTTGGGGTTTTGTTTCTATGGCATTCACTGTGCGCTAAGACTTTATCTTTCTTGTGCGGGTCAGTACTATTACACAAATATCAAATTTATACTGTTTTATAGTGCTTTTAAAAAATAAAACCTTAAAAAAAACTAAATTACTTTGCTCCGCCATAATCTAACACCCATCACTATTTTATATTTCTATCTATTTAATAGCCAGGTGAAAGAAGTGCCACTCTGTAAGGGGTTGGGCGTTGTGGTAGTCAGGTCCCCTTACAGAAAATTTGAGGATCTTTATGGCCCCAAGTGATATTCGTGGCGGACAAAGATGTACAGTATCTTCAGCAAAGGGGTGTTTACTTGATTCACATGGGGTAACAACTTATGGTTACACTAGTGTTTGACAGAAAGTAGGCTTAGGGGTTACAACCTTTCTCAATGAGGGCACAGACTTAGTTAAAGGCAACAGAATAATTTGGAACACTGTCTCTTCAAGTGGTAACAGATAAGATACAGTCCCTTAAAGAAGTAAAAACTCCCTCTTGCTCTTGCTTGCATCGCACTCAATTACCCAACATCGACACCCTGACTCTTGTCTCCTCAGAGTGGCAGGGATGTAGATGGCTTTATCTGCATTTATCACAACAGATTTCTCTTCATGTGGTGCAGTATTGCACAATCTGCCTAGTTTCTAACAGGAGCTCCCAGGTTATGGGAGTCCCAGATTGCAGTATATCATTTCACAGCAACTGTGAACTCACTTATTTGTCTCGGTAGATGATGGCCAGGTACGTGATGATCTGATGATCTCAGTATAAATGCTAGGAGCATCAGCTACTAATGTACCTGGCCAGTGGCCACAGGTGCCCTCCTGAAGTCAACTGTATCGCAATCCTCAGGACAGTGATACAGTTGAATACTGCAGCGGGGGGCAGCAGTGTTTTGTGCTGCACTGTGGTATTTGGTTCTGCTGAAGCGGATTTTGTGCTGCACTACAGAACTTCTCTTGTCCCTGCCTACTTGTGTTGCCTGCCTACTGTCAATTTAGACATGCCTACAACATCAGGCTACTTTTAAGTACAGAAAGTGAAGAACAGTAAGATACAGTCATTGAGTTTTTACATTAGAAATTCTGCAGCATTCACTTTCCAGCATAAATAACATGATAAATTTATTCTCTGGTTCAGTACAATTTCAGTGATACTAAATGCATATAGTTTTTTTTTTTACTACTGTTGCATAATAAAAACCCTTTAAAAAAAAAAGGAAAGAAAATGCTATGGCATCGCAGCATCCCAAGACTTTTCATTTTACAGAGCTGTGTGATACAACTTGTAGTTTTTATTGGTATCATTTTGGGGTACATAACACTTTTTGATCCCTTTTTATTTATTTATTTTTTAGTGGCGAAAAAAACTGCAATTGTGGCATTTCTTACATTGGATAAAGTACATGATAGTTTTCGCAATACCAAAATATCTGGTGGGGATTTTATTGAAAAGATTTCTTTCAATGGAAAAAATTTGTATTTTTTAGATTGTATATTTAACCTCTTCCAGACAGATGACGTACCGGTACGGCTGCGGAAAGGAATTATGACATGGGTAATAGAGAGTTGCTGACCATTAAGTTGGCTTTTTAGGAGTGGCGCCATTGGTTGTAAGGAGCAATTCATCCTATTACTGTGCTTACAGATCACAAAAATCTGGCTTACCTGGAGTCGGCTAAATGACTGTAGCCAAGGCAGGCCAGATGGTCGTTGTTTTTTTACCAGTTTTAATTTCATCGTCACCTATCGCCCTGAGGTTAAGAACGTCAAGGCTGATGCTTTGTCGCATAGCTTTCCTTGGGAAGGGGGTTTCGGAAGATCCTGGTCCGAAATAGTTTGAAGGGGTAGTTATATCCGCCCTATATCCCGACCTTGAGGCAGAGTTGTTGGACGCCCAGGGAGATGCACCGGATTCTTGTTCTCTGGGGAAGTTGTTTGTTCCTTCTAAATTACGTCACAAGGTGTTCGAGGAACATCACTGTATGGTTCTCACAGGACACCCTGGGAGCAGATCCACTGTCGATCTCATCTCTCGTAGATTCTGGTAGCCGGGGTTGCGTAAGTGTGTTGAGGACTATGTGTCTGCTTGAAAAGAAAAGAGGCTCCAGCACCAGTTGTAGACGTTAAAGCAGTCCCGATCTTTATTCACCAAAATTGTTGAGAGTAAATACAGCATACAGTGGCACTGATTCCCACTCTTTTTTAGTTGATTTACGCGTTTCGAACAATAGTGTTCTTAGTCATAAGGATTATGACTAAGAACACAATTGTTTGAAACGCGAAAATCAACTGGGAAAGAGTGGGAATCAGTGCCACTGTATGCTGTATTTACTCTCAACAATTTTGGTGAATAAAGATCGGGACTGCTTTAACGTCTACAACTGGTGCTGGAGCCTCTTTTCTTTTCATGTGGACTTACATCAGGACTAGCTTGGGTCCGTTCCGTGCACCACCTTACAGGATGAATATAGGTGAGCTGGCTGTAACCCTCTTTTTTATCTACTATGTGTCTGCTTGTAGTACTTGTGCAAGTGCTAAGGTGACACATACTCGGCCTTCCGGATTTTTACTTCCATTGCTCATCCCATCCCGACCTTGGACTCATTTATCCATGGATTTTTATCACATATTTGCCTAATTCTTGAGGAAAAACTGTGATTTTGGTTGTTGTTTATCGCTTTAGCAAGATGGCGCACTTTATAGCATTGCAAGGTCTACTTAATGCTAAAACAATTGCATAAGCGTTTGTCGATAACATTGTGGAATTACATGGTATTCCATCGGATGTGGCGTTCTGTACTCGCCTGGGGGTACAATTGTCCTTCTCTTCGGCCTTTCATCCAAACAGACTGAACACACTAATCAGAATCTGGAGACTTATTTGAAATGTTTTGTCTCAGAGAACCAGGAGGAGTGGTCTTCATTTTTGTCTTTAGCCAAGTTTGCCATAAATAACCGTAGACAGGAGTCCACTGATAAGTGGCCGTTTTTTGGGGCATATGGGTTACACCTACAATTTGGCAGATTTTCTGGTACGGAGACTTCTGGTATACCTGAAGAGGAACGATTTTCCTCTTTGTCATCTATTTTGCGGAAAATTCAAAATCTGGAAAAATGGGCAACAAGTATAAACGTATGGCTGACAAGAGACGCATGAATGGTCCGGACCTGAGAGTGGGTGATTCTGTGTGGCTGTCCACAAGAAACATTAAGTACCTTCTTGGAAGTTGGGTCCAAGGTTTATTGGTCCATATAAAATCACTGCCATTATTAACCCGATAGCCTTTCATCTTGAACTTCCTCAGGTTTTGAAGATTCATAATGTGTTCCATAAGTCGTTGTTGAAGAGACATGTCAAACCTGTTGAACCGTCCTCCTTGCCTCCTGCTACTGTCATGGTGGATGGTGATCGGGAATTTCAGATCACCAGAATAGTGGAATCCCGAATTCTCAGTAGATCCCTCCCGTATCTCGTGCACAGGAAGGGTTATGGACCAGAGGAGAGGATGTGGGTTCCAGCGGCCGACATTAGTGCTAGTCATCGGGTGAAAGCCTTTCACAGAGCTCATCCGGATAAAATGAGTCCTAGGTGTTCGGAGGCCACCCGTAGAAGGGGGAATACTGTCACGGTCTCTCCTGTGACAGGTGTCAGAAGATCTAAGAGACTGGCTGCACGTGATGTGATCTGACAGCCTCTTTGGTTTCACTTGTTTCTGTGTTGTTGCTGGTTATGACCACACCTCTTGTCTCAGGTGTAGCTTAAGTGGTCATTCCAACTCCTCTATTTAGTCTGGTCTCACCCATCATGCTATGCAAGTGATAGCTCCTTTCTGGTTTTGGAAGTACTGGTGTTTGGTTCTCCACTGAGTTCCTGCTTGTCCTCATACTTCGGAGTTAAGTGTCTTTTCCTATTTTCCAGTTTGTTGTATTTCCCTATCGTTTGGTATTAGGCCTGAGGAAGTCTCCTGTTCCTTCAGCTGGGAAGGAACAGGTCATCTTTTGTCCTGACACTATCTCCAGGGACCTTCAGGGTCAGATAGGGCTCTAGGTTCCGGCGTATGAAAATTCCTACCATCCAGGTCTGTTCATACTGATAGTAATCAGGGCTCGGTCTAGGGATTCACTAGGTGGTGACCTTTCTCTAGTTTTCAGGTCTGGTACCTTTTCCCTTCCCTCCTGTGTTTGGTGTGGAGTTTACTACCCACACCGCGCCGTGACAGATGGGCACAGAGAAGACAAGCTCTGTGGTCGACACTGATCCAGACATGTCATACCTGGTCCACAACGCTGCTAGCCACATAAGGTCCTGAGAACTGATCACCAGCTTACCAAAACAACAAAGTTTCTTTGGAAATGTCTTTGGTAACAACAACCAATAGATCGTCCTCTGTGTACGTCCCGCAGAACCAACCTGTCCACACAATCTGGTCCTCTGTACATGCCTGAGTCCACTTCAATAGCAAGACCCTTCTGCTTCTCGGCAGCTATGTGGGCAGACAGGTGTTTGTAATACTCTTTCAATCTGGTGTATAAGAAATTATAGATTGAGGTCACGCTGTACAGAGTCCATTGCTTTTGAAGGAGCAAAGCAGCCTGTGCCAGATCAAGAGTTTCCTACAACAGGGTGCACTGCAGGATTTTTCTTTTAGACAAGCTTTGAAATGCAGGCGGTCGACGTACAGAGGTCAAGCTGCCGAGAGGATATTTCGAGCTGTGAAAATGACTGCTCCTTCGTGCCAATGACCTACTTAACACCCCATTGGTTCGTGTTTGCATATACTTGCGATAAATGATGTTCCTGTTCACTGACTGTAAACAGAGATCTTGAAATATAAATGTATCAAACTCTGCTGCCATCTTTCTAGGCTCCACGTCTCCAGTCCCTTGACCAGCCAGATTTACCAGCATCTGTTGCAGGACATGAAGCAGTGGAACATTGTTCATCCCATAGTCCTGGAGACTGACAAATAACGTGGCCTCCTCAAAGGGCCTTAGCAAATGGCAGGTGTCACATATGAGCTGCCACAGGGGATTACTCCTGTCCGCTTGGATCATCAAAAAATTGTTGATGGCTTTTCTCTGTTCGTATAGTTGGTCCAACATATGGAGGGTGGAATTCCAAAATATGGAAACATTGCATATCAGCATATGTTGGGGGATGCTGTTCTGCAGTTAAACACGTGTGCCATGCAGGGTGCATGGCTCAGCCCTCCTTGACACAGCGCCGACAGCATGTTCTTCCCGTTGTCGGTCACCATGGGTCCGATTTTCAGTTGTCGCGGAGAAAGCCAGAATTAGATTTCTTGCTGAAGGACACAGAGCAGTTCCTCCCCTGTGTGACTCCGTTCGTCCAGGCAAACCAGCTGCAGAACAGCGTGAGAGTGATGAGAGGGGTCGCACATGGCTTGCATACACTACATGCCTCCAACATAATTCTTGGATCTCTATATGAAAATAATGTATTTGATGTAAATCGCGCGAGGGACATAGTTGTAGACATTGACTTCACAAGAGATACAGAGCAGCGGAGTTTGCTTTTGTCGGTCGATAATTATTCAATTAAGAATTATTAATTATGGTTAATTATTTTATGACCATGAAATAAAAAATTTCACCACTGCATAATTTGGCCCATACAGCAAAAGGAGGTGTACAATCACCCATACATTTTCCGAAAAAAAGCCAGTGTCACATAAAAAATTTCACCAATAAGTAATTTGTTCCATACCCAAAAGGAGGTGTACAATCACCCATAAATTTTCCCCCAAAAAACTTTTGTCACATAAAAAATGTCACCGCAAAAAGGGCTTTACCACATATAACTGCACTGCTGAACGGCAAGTAGGCCCTCAATTTTTTTAACTTTTACACTACACAAGGCTTTTCAACATATAAGCGCTGTACGCCGAAAATATTTTTCTTTTGCCTACGGAGTCCTTTTGTTATGGCTTTGCACAGAGAGCAAGTATGTTACGCATAGAGATGGCCTTATGGTTCGCCCGGCGGTCGTTTCGTGGCAAACTTTGTGCTTTCGCCGAACATGCAAAAATATGGCGATGTCCGCAGGCGCCATATTCTTTCGCATTGCGCCGAACTTTGACCCATGACACATCCATCAGGTGGGACAGGACAGCCAATTGAGATGTTTCAGCACATGGACACACCCCATACCCTATAAAAATGACCGATCTGGCTGCCATTTTACATTCAGTCTTTTGCCAGTCTAGGGAGAGGTTGCTGTGTGGAGCAGGGACAGACTGTTAGAGACACTAAAAAATAGCTAACAGTGCCACAAAAGTCCTTTTAAGGACTGGTATAGATTTGCTATCGATAGGTGTGATATACTGAAAGGTGTGATATACTTACAATATACTTTCTAACATAGAAAGTATATTATAGTGCATTTGAATTGTGCAGCAGTTGTGTGCGGTTCTGTTGCGATACCACAGCTATATAGAGGGACAAATGCTATTGGAACAACTAATTGCAACTGGTGTGATATACCTGTTGCTCCCCAAAAAACTGATTGAGGGTTGTGATATACCTTCTTCCACAAAATACTGATTGAAGGCTTCGATATACCTGTTACCCCAAATAAACAACATGGTGTGATATAACTGTTTTGGCAAAAAATAAAATAAAATCCACAAAATACTGATTAAGGGGTTCAATATACTTGCTTCCACCAAATATTGATTATGGGGTTAGATATACCTGTTTCCACCAAATATTGATTGAGGGGTGCGAAATACCTGCTTCCACAAAATACTAATTATGGGGTTTTTGATATACCTGCTTCCACCAGATATTGATTAAGGCCTGCAATATACCTGCTTCCACAAAATACTGATTAAGAGGTTCGATATACCTGCTTCAACCAAATATTTATAAAGGGGTGCAATATACCTGCTTCCACAAAATACTGATTAAGGGGTTTGATAAACCCGCTTCAACCAAATATTGATTGAGGGCTGCGATATACCTGTTTCCACAAAATACCAATTAAGGGGTTCGATATACCTGTTTCCACCAAATATTGATTGAGGCCTGCGATATATCTGCTTCCACAAAATACTGATTAAGGGGTTTGATATGCATGCTTCCACCAAATATTAATTGAGGCATGCGATCTGTTTTCACAAAATATCGATTAAGGGGTTCGATATACCTGAATCCATCAAAAATTGATTTTGGTCTGCGATATACCTGCTTCCACAAAATACTGATTAAGGGGTTTGACATACCTGCTTCAACCAAATATTGATTAAGGCCTACGATATACCTGCTTCCACAAAATACTGATTAAGGGGTTCAATATATTTGCTTCCACCAAATAATGATTGAGGGCTGCGATATACCTGCTTCCACAAAATACTGATTAAGGGGTTTGATATACCTGTTTCTACAAAATATTGATTGAGGCCTACGATATACCTGCTTCCACAAAATACCGATTAAGGGGTTTGAAATACCTGCTTCCACAAAATATTTATTAAGGGGTTTGATATACATGCTTCCATCAAATATTGATTGAGGCCTGCGATATACCTGCTTTCACAAAATACTGATTAACGGGTTTGATATAACAGTTTCCACCAAATATTGATTATGGGGTATGATATACCTGCTTCCACAAAATGCTGATTGAGGGCTGCGATATATACCTGCTTCCACAAAATTCTGATTAAGGGTTTCGATGTACCTGTTTCTACTAAATATTGATTGAGGCCTGCAATATACCTGCTTCCACAAAATACCGATTAAGGGGTTCGATATATCTGTTTCCACCAAATATTGATTGAGGCCTGCGATATACCTGCTTCCACAAAATACTGATTAAGGGGTTTGATATACCTGCTTCCACAAAATATTGATTGAGGGCTGCGATATACTTGCTTCCATAAAATACTGATTAAGGGGTGCGATATGCCTGCTGCTACCAAATATTGATTGAGGCCTGCAATATACCTTCTTCCACAAAATACCAATTAAGGGGTTCAATATACCTGTTTTAACCAAATATTGATTAAGGGGTGCGATATATTTGCTTCTGCAAAATACTGATAAAATGGTTTGATATACCTGCTTCCACAAAATACTGATTAAGGGGTTTAATATATCTGCTTCCACAAAATACTGATTAAGGGCTGCGTTAAACTTGCTTCCACAAAATACTGATTATGGGGTTTGATATACCTGTATCTACCAAATATTGATTGAGGCCTGCGATATACCTGCTTCCACAAAATACTGATTAAGGGGTTTGATATATCGGCTTCCACAAAATACTGATTGAGGGCTGTGTTATACTTGCTTCCACAAAATACTGATTAAGGGGTTTGATATACCTGTTTCTACAAAATATTGATTGAGGCCCGCGATATACATGCTTCCACAAAATTCAGATTAAGCGGTTCGATATACATGTTTCCTGTAACGGTCGCGTACACACACACACAGGGGGGAGGGAAGTGACCACTGTGCTCCACATTTACCCCTGGCCCTGCCTACTTGCCTTGCGAGTCCTAATGACAGGGGACAACTGGACGGCAATCCCTAGCTTGAACTAAGTGCAGGGATGACAGACAGACAAACAACAGAACGTGAACGGACCGAGTCAATACCAGGAAAGCTACAAAGTACAAATGGAGCAAGCAGAGAATAGTCAGGAGAAGCCGGGGTCATAAATACCAGGAGAGTTGTGAAGTACCAAAGGAGTAAGCAGGTCTGCGGTTAATGGGAGACCGAGTGCACCTTCGGAACCCCGTTACAGTACCCCCCCCCCCCCCCCTTTTACGAGGGGCCACCGGACCCAAGACTTCAGGCGATGGCCTTTCAGGGTGTTCTAAATTAAATTTTCGAACAAGTCTAGGAGCATTAACCTCCCTGGCAGGTACCCAAGATCTCTCTTCAGGTCCATACCCCTTGCAGTGAATCAGGTACTGCAAGGAATTACGCACCTTCCCGACATCCACTATTTTAGACACCACATACTCGACAGCATCATTAACAAGAACCGGTGGAGGCGAGTCTTTCGATGGTACTACCGGTTCAACATATTTTTTAAGTAGAGATTTATGGAACACATTATGAATGTGGAATGACTCGGGCAGCTCCAACCTAAATGATACCGGGTTAATCACCTCCGTGATCTTATATGGTCCAATAAAACGAGGAGCAAACTTTTTAGAATCTACCTTAAGAGAGAGATTCTTGGAGGACAACCATACCTTATCCCCAATCTGAAAATTGACCCCCCTTGAACGTCTCCTATCGGCCTTGAGTTTCAGAGGAGAGCCTATCCGCCTCAGGGTTAGAGGAGGAGGCTGATGACCCAGAATGAAAAAGGGGATGGTGTAAAATAACATACTAACACTTTTTAGTAGGATAGGGTATTTCAAGAACCATGAAAGGTCAGCACTTGTGTGAAGTGTCAATTTTGACAGTTCTTGAGACGACAATAGTATTTTGAAAGGTTAGGAATCCTCCTAACTCAGCATATTATTATTAGCTTTACAAATAAGGAATACTTACAAAATCATGATGTAAGGGGTTTTACTTGTTAACCATATATGTCTGTTAGAATGGTAAATTTATTATACAATGTAACTCTATGGAGAGTCAACCTATAAAAAGGCTTTGTCCCATGACATTGGCAGAGTATTCTTTGACAAGACACCTGTTGCTCTCTACACACACAGATTCACACATACACGTAACTTTAAGGGAATTACTTTTTCTTCACTCATTTTAAATTGGTTTATTGCTTGCTTGTTACCTTTTGAGATTCATCTGCTGTACAGACGGAGGCCTGTGACGAAACTACATAGGGATCCTTCCATAGACTGTAGAACAAGACGTGAAGAAGACATCGAGGACAATGTACCTGAGTAAGTAATGGAATTTCTTGATTGTTATTCTGATAAAAGTAAATTGGAGTTTAGAGTTGTGAGTAGTCATAGTAATGCACAACTATGTGCAAGTTTATATAGTCAATGTGAAGAAGAGAACAAAAGAATTGATAAAAAGTTGTTATGTATAGATAAATTACAAAAGAAACTTAGAAATGTGTTATATATGGTCAAAATATTCAATACGTTCTTGAAGACAGGCAGCCACAGAATCAGACACATAGTATATGTGTGAATAATAAAGATACACATAATACGGACACACAAGAACATTTAGAGGAGGTTGATTTGAATGATTGTCTAAATTGTCACATTTTGGCACAACACATAGAAGATCTGGAAGATCAGATGGAAACTAGGACACAACTAATATCAAAATTACGCCATAGTATGAAAACAGTTTCTGTTCTTACAAAAAGTGTCAAAGATACGGGTGCGTCCTACATTCCAGACACTAGTCCAGCTGATGTAGATGAAGACATAGAGGCTGAGGAAATCAAGAGGAGGAAAATACATGATAGGGCTGCCAAACTAAATTTAAAAATACATGATCAGTTAATGAAAATTACTAAAGATATCCCAACTTATAATGATAAGATGGATGCATTTCACAATGCTGATATCTTTGAATCTAATACTGATAAGTTTAACCTTAATAATATACATAAAAATAAAGTATTTAAAGTATGGATTCCCTCACATATGGCAAGGAGATTAGAGACCACGCCAAGAACAAATGATGAGCGTGAAATAATACATAGTTCCCCAGCAGATCGATTGAGGCAACTACTTTTATTTACTACTGGAGAATCTACTCCTACATTTGAAATCCTTGACATGTTAAAGGCAACTTTACAGGATGATTCTTTTGCAATCTTAATAAAATTTGAACAGGCTCATAGAATGGTCATGGAAATTGAGGATGATTCTGAACCCACCTCAATGATAAAGCCATTTGTAAAAAGATTCAAATACCTTGATCCAGTCTCCAGGGAGTTAGCATTAGGAAAGCTTAGTTTACTAGAGGCAGCTACATTTATTGATCAGATTAGGAGATCGATGAAACAAAGTAGTGTAAAGGCCAAAGTTGTTGCTGTCCAAAAAAAGGATGAAAAACAGATAACTAATTCAAGTCATCTTAAATCAAACCCTCCCATGAAAGGGGAATATTCCAAACAGAAAGGAAAGGTGTCATTTCACAGAGGACAAGTTACTTGTTATCATTGTGGGGAAATAGCACATCTAAAATGGCAATGTAGGAAATTCTTTAGTGAGACACAAAATTCAGGGAAAGAAAATGGTTTTGTGCCAACAGCTCCTTCTCCAAAGCAGTATCAGACACAGTCACCGTATGCACCTCTAATACGACAAATTATAGAATTAACATTGAATAACACAACGTACAAGGGGAAATCTTATGGTGATAAGATTGAGGGGACAACTGGTTTGTTACCTTCCCCATGACTAGGACGAACTATGACCTCTCGTCCTTTGAAACTAGTAGCTCCAGTTTCATTAGATGAGTGTGGGAGACTTTTTGTAAGGGGATCTTTACAGGACAAAGAGGTTACATTTCTCATTGACACAGGAGCTCAATTAAGCGTGACTAATCAGGATTTACCTCTAACTCCAAATGCACCTGTTTGTACAATTGTTGGTTTTAGTGGAAAGAGCGGTACTAAAGCGATTTTAGCTCAGAATATTGGTTTGGAAATACCTGGCTATCTGAAAACTGAAATTGACATTTGGCATAGTACTAACTCTGAAAACATCATAGGAACTGACATCATGAAAAAATGGGGTTGGGTCATTGACTTAGGGAATAAGGTGATCTGGAAAGATGTTGATGGATCTAAACCTGTAGTCATTGATCCCCCTGAATACAGTCATGTTGGGACTGTTACCTTAACTGAAGTTGTTTCTTCAGAACATTTGTGGCCAGACACTGGTGATGATGAAGTTTTAAAAGGAATTGTACAATGTACTCCTTCTTTGTGGGCACAATTCAGAAATGAGGTGGGCACAATGAAAGAAGTACTTGTGAATGTGGAGGGGAGAGATCCTCCTCCCCAAAAGCAGTACAAATTGCCACCTGAATCAATTGGTCCCATGTCTAAAATCATACAGGAACTGATTGATCAGGGTGTCATTAGAAAAGCTAATTCAGTAACGAACAATCCTTTGTGGTGTACCGTGAAGCCTGATGGTTCATACCGAATATTATTGGACCTAAGACTGCTGAATAAGTATACCCCAAATGTGGCACCCATTGTTGCAGATACTCATGACATGATGGCACAACTGAATGCTAAGGCAAAGTTTTTCTTTGTTTTAGACATCAGTAATGGTTTTTTCAGCATTCCTCTTGCAAAGAGTTGTCAATACAAGTTTGCATTTTCTTTTATGGATGAGCAATATGTATTTTGCAGATTGCCTCAAGGAGCTCATTTATCACCTAGCATATTTCATCAGGCAGTTGCAAAAGTATTGTCCAAATTTTCAAGACCCGATTGTCTGTTGCAATATGTTGATGATATTCCTTTAGCCACTGAGGATAGAGAGTTGCATTTGACTCTCTTAGCAGAATTGTTTTCATTGTTGCATGAAGCAGGTTTGAAATTGAATACCCAAAAAGTCAAGTTGTTGCAAAATAAAGTGAGATATCTTGGAGTGTTAATCAGTCCAGGAAAGAGACAGCCTCTTCAAGACAGGATTGAAGCTATTGCTTCTCTTCCCATTCCAACATCACACAAGGCTCTAAGACATTTCTTGGGTCTGGTAAACCTTTCCAGAGAATTCATAGAAGGGTTTGCAGAAAAAGCTAAGCCTCTTTATGATCTCTTGAAAAATAATGATGATGACTCTTTTGGACCATGAGAAGAGGAACAACAGAAGGCATTTGAACTTTTAAAGCGAAATATGCAAAACTCTCCAGCATTGTCAACAGCTATGCCTCTGGCACCTTTTGCTTTGCAGGTTCATACCTCAGACACGGCTGTGTCAGCTGTACTCTTGCAGTTGCAAGGGGGAGAATGGCGGATTTTGGGCAATTTCTCCAAGCTTTTCACACCTGTGGAAAAAGGGTTTGAAACTTGTGCAAAACATTTGGTGGGTGTTCATTTTGTTGTCAAGGCAATAGAACACATAGTTGGATTTAACAAAATCATTCTGCAGACTCCTCACTCCACATTAAATCTTCTCCTTGAGAAAAACATCCCGGGTGTGTCACATCAAAGATTTGCACATTAGTTGTTGTCTTTATCATCAAAGCAAATTGAGATTGATCACAAAGCCAAGTATGTACTTCCTCAACTAATGCAGTATGAAGGGAAAGTGCATGAATGCTTAGAGACATTTTGTGAACCAAATTCATCTCTTTTCAGAAGAGATGCAGAGAGCGTTGATGAACCAGTGTTTGTAGACGGCTCCAGATTCTGGTCAAAGGTAAAATACTATTCAGGTTATGCTATCTGGTATCCTGAGAGAGGATATGCAGTTCAGCATAGGCTACCAGGACACTATTCAGCTCAGAGTGCAGAGTTAGAAGCTGTCAATACAGTACTGACAATTGATGAGAAAGAAAATAAGAGTCCCTTGGTTATTTATAGTGACAGCTCATGTGTCGTGAGATCACTGACAGACTATTTACCAGTGTGGGAGAAAAGAGGTTTTGTAGATTCCTCTAACAAGGTCCTTGTTCATAGTGATATACTCAAGGAAGTATTCAAGTTGGCTACTAAAAATCCAAATGGGTATGCTATAGTCAAAGTTTCCGCACATAAAAAAGGCAAACATGAGCTAGTTATTGGAAACAATACAATAGATGCATTGGCTAAGGAAGCAGCTAAGACAGGAAAGTTGGAGGGAGAAACTGAATATTTGAAAGCTTTACCAGTTAGGAAAACAGACACGCATTTGCCTTCCTTTGCAGAAGAACAAGCGAAGGATTCGTCCATTGCTACTTCTCAGGTTGATCCAAAACCTCCCTTTGTTTGTGAAAACGGGGTTTTGTGTCATGACTGTAAGGGGGAATTGCGTCCTGTTGTCCCAAAACACTTACAAATTGAATTCACCAAATACAATCATGAGAGTTTAGGTCATTTGGGTCAGGAAAAATTGTTAGGAGTTCTCAAAGAGAAATTTTACTGGAACAAAATGGAGAAGACTGTCCAAGATGTTGTTCAGTCATGTCTCATTTGTGCTCAAGTCAACCCGCGACCTAAAGGACAAAAGCCTCCACTTTTACGAATTGCACCTGCAGATGGTCCTTGGTCTACATTACAGATAGACTACATAGGTCTTCTACCTTCAGGCAAACATGGACTGAGGTATGCATTAGTGGTGGTGGATGTATTTTCAAAATGGGTAGAGATCTTACCTGTCAGGAAGGATGATGCTCTGTCTACAGCGAAGGCATTGATTAATCATGTGTTTTGTACTTGGGGGATCCCAAGAATGATTACATCTGACAGAGGAAGTCATTTTACAGGTAAAATCATACAAACAGTTTGTGCTATTCTAGGCGTAAAACAACAGTTCCATGTATCATATCACCCACAATCTGCAGGCATTGTGGAAAGAATGAACAGAATAATTAAGACAAGGATTTCAAAAATGTTATTAGACAAAGGGAATACATGGGTTGATGCAGTACCCTTTGTACTGATGAGTATAAGAGGAACTGTTTCCTCTACGACACAATATACTCCATTTGAATTGATGACGGGAAGAACAATGCCAGTAAATTTTCCCAAACGAACCATTCTTGTCTACTCCTCAAAAAGATGCAGTAGCAAGGTCCAGGTGGTTACAGTTATTACAAGAGAATTTAAGTACAATTCTTCCATATGCTGCATCCAAAATGCAACACATGATACCACCTCACTCTTCTAAATTTGTGAAAGGTACTTTTGTAATGATTAAGACCTTCAGGAAGAGTGGACCTTGGGAAAGTAATTGGGAAGGTCCCTTTGAAATCATTGATACTATGGGACAAGTAATGATTTTGGTTCAAAGAGCACCGAATGCTTTAAAGAATACTCGCAGACAACATAAATTGTGGGTACATGTTGATCAATGTAAATTGTATGTACCAAAATAATGATACTGCTTTTCTTCATAGGGAATGAAATTCTTCATGGAATATGCATTCTACAATGGAAAAAGACAGTTTCATGAAGAGAATGTAATTATTGATGATGATGTTCACAACTACGTTCACAGAATTCTTTCATGATAAAAAGAGTGACCATGGTACCGAGACTTCAATCCTTGCACGAAGGAGAAGAGGATTTCATCTTGAGGACTTTCTGGAAGAACAAATTCAAGATAATTCCAGAGTCATTTCCGGAAGTCTTTGCATGGGTTATGGCGTTAACTGTTGTATTGAATTACACTTCAGACATGATACACACATTGAATTACATGCAACAGCAGGACCAAGTTCACTCAATTATAAGGAACATTCACACATAACAATAGAACAGGTACATGGGAGTGTACATCGATAGATGGATTATATTGGAGTATCGTGATAAAAGGAAATGAGTCAGCTACATGGTCTGGAGACCCCACAAATGATCAGATATGATTAGGAAGAGTGGGAAAATCTCGAGAGGAAATTTGGTTTCAAACCCAGAATTATGTAAAAAGAATGGATTCATCAATTTTTCCCATAACAGGAAAAGTTGATGAAGATTGGGTGGAAAATTGGAGATAGTATGAGACATATAGATTTATGGGTAAATAAGTGGTTAGGATGTAATGAGAACACATGTACAGCGACCTCATTGATTCCAGTAGCTGGAAGAGAACAAATGGTCGTTCCAATAATTGTTTTAGGAATTCCTGTGAGTGAAACACAGTTGATTTATTATCAATTGCAATATACAGAATTTGCATATGATGGTTCTCATATAGAACAATTGGATCTTTCTTCATGTCTACACTTTGTTTCTAAAATAATCTGTTTATCGGAGCAAGATAAGGCGATTTATCATTTTTGTTTCCATAATCAAACTTCTTGCCATGCACGGATTGAGAATGTATACTCAATTCATGATTTGGTAACTCAAGTTGGTCTAAACAAAGTTTGTGTACAAGTGATGTCTGAGAAAGAAAAGGTCGTAGCATTCTTTTCTTCTTGTATACATTACGAGAATTTGACAAGAGGTCTATATTGTTTGGAAGGAGATTTGAGAGCTATTTCTATGAATTTAGGAAGACTTAATATTACTTCCATAAATACAAATCAATTGAAACCCCTTCCAATACAATTTAATCTCACTCAAATTGATGAATTTCCGTGGCATGAGTGGACAGAAGAAATTAAAAAGGATAAAGGTCTTTTAAAAAATATTAAACGAACAAGTAAAAGAAGCTGAAATTGCATTTAATCATCATCAAGGACAATTATCAGAAATAGAACATGAATGGAATACTATGTATAGAACATCTTGGTGGGGAAAATTGAAGAAATCTGTAAATATGTGGACAAAATCTTCTGCACAAACAGCAGTTGGGAATACTTTGTCCCATCCTATTATTATTATATTTATTATGATATTTTTGTGTGTTATCTATCAAATTTCTATTATGTATAGGATTAGGAAAACATATAGGAATATAAAGGAAGAAATTAATAAGGGAGACAACATTTTAAAAATATTGAATACTGAATCAAAAATTGATCAATCAACCAAGTGCTATAACATGGTCAATGAATGAATGTGATACGAATGTGATACGGATGGTGAATAATTGCGTTAAATTAGAAGGTTATGATTGAAAATTTAGATTTAAAATCATAATCGGGGGAAATGTAAAATAACATACTAACACTTTTTAGTAGGATAGGGTATTTCAAGAACCATGAAAGGTCAGCACTTGTGTGAAGTGTCAATTTTGACAGTTCTTGAGACGACAATAGTATTTAGAAAGGTTAGGAATCCTCCTAACTCAGCATATTATTATTAGCTTTACAAATAAGGAATACTTACAAAATCATGATGTAAGGGGTTTTACTTGTTAACCATATATGTCTGTTAGAATGGTAAATTTATTATACAATGTAACTCTATGGAGAGTCAACCTATAAAAAGGCTTTGTCCCATGACATTGGCAGAGCATTCTTTGACAAGACACCTGTTGCTCTCTACACACACAGATTCACACATACACGTAACTTTAAGGGAATTACTTTTTCTTCACTCATTTTAAATTGGTTTATTGCTTGCTTGTTACCTTTTGAGATTCATCTGCTGTACTTAATATTTTTCTCTTCCTAAACGTTGTAACTGTTTCTTTTTATGCAAATTAAATCCTTTTAACTTTTATCTTTCATCAAGAACTCTCCATATTTTGTTGGCTCCTTCTGAAGCATCTCTTACAAAATTAAGAAATGCTGGACAATATTTAACAGATGGAAACCATGGTTACAAAAGAAAGGTGAAACCCCAGCAGAAGAATTGACACGGTTATTCAAAGCAAATTTAGCCAATGGAAGAAATTTCACCCATAATTGCTGGTCATCAGCCACATACAACCTCAAGAATTGTTCCACAGACTGATTAAGGCGTTCAGTCTGCCCATTACTCTCAGGGTGGTAGGCAGAAGAAAAAGACTATGAAATTTGACATTTTTTACAGAAGGCCCTCCAGAATTTGGACACAAACTGCACACCCCTGTCAGAAACAATATTTTCCGGGATACCATGCAATCGAACAATTTCTTTAAACAAAAATAGATGCCAGGGTTTTGGCATTCGGAAGTTTAGCCAGGGGAATGAAATGGACCATCTTGCTAAACCTATCGACCACTACCCAAACCGCCGGCGGTAGGTCAGTTATAAAGTCCATCGAGATATGGGAGCAGGGTCTACTGGGAATGGGTAGGGGTCATAGGTTACCAGCAGGGCGAGTCCTAGGTGTCTTGAACCTGGCACAAACCTCACAGGCTGACACATAGGACTTGACATCCCTAGTTAGAGTGGGCCACCAATAAGATCTATAAACCAGATCCTTAGTGCCCTCAACATCCGGATGTCCACAAAAGGCAGAATCGTGACACTCACCCAACAGCTGGAGACGAAATTGTACGGGAACAAACAACTTATCTGTTGGGGTGGATACCGGTGCCAGATGTTGTTCAGACCTAATGCAAGCCGAGATATCCTGGGTTAGAGCTGCTATGAAGATTTTTGCTGGTAGGATGGATTCAGGTGGTACCTCAGTAGGTTGAAAAGCATGAAAGCTCCGAGATAATGCATCCGCATTCACATTTTTACTTACCCGCCTGAACGTAATGGAAAAATCTAAATAAGTAAAAAACAGAGCCCATCTGGCTTGACGGAGATTCAACCTCTTAGCAGACTCGAGAAACATAAGGTTTTTATGGTCAGTGACAACAGTTACACAATGCCTTGCCCCCTCCAGAAAATGCCTCCACTCCTCAAATGCCCATTTAACCTCCTCCGGACCACCTAACGCACGGATGCGTCCTGGAGGCGGTCGATTCATTCCTCCTGGACGCATCTCGCGAGACGTAAGATTTCGGTCTGAGTCGGCCCGCGCATGCGCATTGCGGGCCGGCAAAAGTTGAAGAACAATTTCGTCACCAGCCTGCCAGCCAATGATCATTGCTAGCAGGCTGGCGATTTTTAAAATCTCAAATCAGAAGCCATCTAACACCTTATATTTATAAATATAAGGTGTTAAATGGCTTCCCTGCTCCTCTGCTGGTCCTTTTGGTCGGTTGGTCTCAGCAGAGGAGCAGGCATCACAGTGAGTAGCACCAAACACTACACCTTAGCCCCAGATCACCCTCCAGAACCCCAATTAACCCCTTGATCACCCCTTCTTGGCCCTGTCAATCACCTAGTGAAAGGGAAAAAAGTGATCAGTGTAAACTGTCACTTTTTTTTCACTGGTATTGACTGATAGGATAGTTTAGGCCCCTTTGTTAGGTAGTTTAGCGATCGTTTAGCGCCCAGCCCACCGCACCGCAGTCACTTATTCGCTGATTAGCGTATTGCTGCGGCAATAAAAAAATCAGTTTTGATATTTTTTATCAATCGCAGCGGCCTCCGGTCCTTCGCTAGCCTCCCATTTGTAAGACAGGCTTGCTTTTTTTCTTGGGTAGTCTCAGGGAATACCCCCAAATTTAGTCCAAATGTCAAACAGGGGGTATTCTTCTGAAGAGGCCTACAGGCTTCTGACCCAGTCAGATAAGGAATGGGAACCCTCATCTGATGAATCTAGCGGGTCAGATTATGTACCTGTAGAAAGCAGTGGCAGTCTGACCCAAAGTTCAGACGAGGAGGTTGATGTCCCTGATAGCACCAGGCGTACCCGGCCCCGTGTCGCTAGACCACAGGTTGCGCAGGATCCGCTTCAAGGGCAGCAGAGTGGGGCTGGCACTGTCGGATTACGTGGTGAGGCATACACCAGCAGCGCAGCCCCTCCTGGACCTAGTACCAGCACTGCCTTACAACATGGTGAAGTGGCGATCACCTGAAGGGCACTTGAAGCTGGTACGGTGGCACGTGCAATAGTTACCCCGTCGCAGCCACCGCACAGACAGGCCCGTAGAGCCCCTAGAATCCCTGAGGTGCTGGCAAACCCTGATTGGCAGTCCCCAACTTCAGCCGCACCTGTAGTTCCCCCTTTCACCGCCCAGTCTGGAGTTCGGGTTGAGACAGCTCAGATCGGTTCGGCCCTGGGATTTTTTGAGCTGTTCTTGACTGCGGAGCTCTTGGACTTAGTTGTGGCAGAAACAAATCGGTATGCCACTCAATTTATATCCGCCAACCCGGGAAGCTTTTATGCCCAGCTTTTCCGGTGGAAACCAGTCCAGGTTTACGAAATTAAAATTTTTCTGGTCCTTCTCCTCAACATGGGTCTAACCAAAAAGCATGAATTGCGGTCATATTGGTCCACGAACCCAATTCATCACATGCCCATGTTCTCTGCTGCTATGTCCAGGACACAATTTGAGACCATCCTGCGTTTCCTGTACTTTAGCGACAACACCACCTCCCGTCCCAGAGGCCACCCAGCTTTTGACCGGCTCCACAAAATTCGACCCCTCATAGACCACTTCAACAAGAAATTTGCAGATTTGTATACCCCTGAGCAAAACATCTGCGTGGATGAGTTCCTTTTACATTTTACCGGGCGCCTTGGCTTCAAACAATACATCGCAAGCAAGCGCGCCCGGTATGGGGTCAAATTGTATAAGCTCTGTGAAAGGGCCACAGGCTATACCCACAAATTTCAGATCTATGAGGGTAAAGATCAGACCCTGGAGCCGGTCGGTTGCCCTGACTACCTGGGGAGCAGTGAGAAGACAGTCTGGGACTTGGTGTCACCCTTATTTGGAAAGGGGTACCATCTTTATGTGGACAATTTCTACACTAGTGTGGCCCTCTTCAGGCATTTGTTACTAGAACAGATTGGCTGCTGTGGCACCGCGCAAACTAGTCGCGTGGGCTTCCCCCAACGGCTCGATACCACCCGTCTTGCAAGGGGGGAGAGGGCTGCCTTATGTAATGAAGAACTGCTCGCGGTGAAATGGAGAGACAAGCGTGACGTTTACATGCTCTCCTCCATTCACGCAGACACGACAATACAAATAGAACGGGCAACCAGTGTCATTGAAAAGCCCCTCTCAGTCCACGACTATAACCTTCACATGGGAGGGGTGGACTTCAATGACCAGATGTTGGCTCCGTATTTAGTTTCCCGACGCACCAGACGCTGGTATAAGAAGGTGTTTGTATATTTGATTCAATTGGCTGCATATAATAGTTTTGTTCTCTACAGTAAGGCTGGGAGAACAGGATCCTTCCTCAAATTTCAGGAAGAGATCATCGAGAACCTCCTGTATCCAGGAGGTTCCGTGGCCCCATCCACCAGTGTAGTTAGCCGTCTACACGAGCGACATTTCCCCAATGTCGTTGCTGGTACCTCAACCCAACAGTCACCCCGAAAAAGATGTCGTGTCTGTAGCAGGAGTGGAATAAGGTGTGACACCCGCTATTTCTGTCCTGACTGCCCTGACCACCCTGCCTTATGCTTAGGGGAGTGTTTCCAGAAGTACCACACACAGGTACACTTAGCATAGGGATCACATCTCACAGGACAGGCACACAGGGCTATTAGGGCCCATTCACATACAGCTGCTGCAAACCTCTCCTTTCACCTGGGATAAAGTGCATAATGCACTTCGCCACATCTTTGGTCGCTTTGCGCTTTGCACCTTGTCCCATGGGGAAGGAGAGGTTTGTCCTATAAAGGTAAAAAAAAAAAATCACCAGTAAGCAAAAAAGTTAACGTTCAGTTCAAAAAGTTAAATAAAGTTTATATGTTCTGTATCAAATGTTATTATAAAGTTAATAAAATTTATTGCGTTGTGGCCTGGTTTTTTCTTTTTTTTACCTTCCAGGTGGACCAACCGATCGACTAGCTGCAGCACTGATGTGCATTCTGACAGAAGCATTGCGCTGCTGTCAGATTACACAAAAGTCGGTGTATGCGGCGCTGCAAGACGAGATTTCTCCTCTGCAGTAAAAGATACGTTTGCCGAGGCATATGAGCTGAGGAGGCAGCGGTGTTCATATGCTTTGGCAAACACTTTGTATATAAAAAAATAATAATCCCGGCAATGATTTATTCATCCACATCGATTGATGTGAATGGAGAAATCGGGTTTGCCAGGGCATACGAGCTAAGTGGGTATGGATGTTGGGCGGAGCTCCTATGTCCTGGCAGATGCCTTTCCCCTCCTTTTTTTTTTTGGGCAGAGATTTTTTTCATCCACATTGATCGATGTGAATGAAGAAATCTGTGCCGTTCATTTTTTCTTTCAGCCCAGAGGCAGAACGGAAAAAAAAGAAACTCCTAATGCTGGCCATACATGTAATGATTGCGGAGATTTTGGAAAGAAGACACCCCAAGGTATTCGCTGAGGGGCATATTGAGTCCATGAAAGATTTAAATTTTTGTCCCAAGTTGAAAGTCCCAAGGAAAGTGAGACTCTGTGAGAAAAAACAAAAAAAAATCAATTTCCGCTAACTTGTGCCAAAAAAATTAATTTCTATGAACTCGCCATGCCCCTCATTGAATACCTTGGGGTGTCTCCTTTCCAAAATGGGGTCACATGTGGGGTATTTATACTGCCCTGGCTTTTTAGGGGCCCTAAAGCGTGAGAAGAAGTCTGGGATCCAAATGTCTAAAAATGCCCTCCTAAAAGGAATTTGGGCACCTTTGCGCATCTAGGCTGCAAAAAAGCCATGTGGTGTCGCCGTACTCAGGAGAAGTTGGAGAATGTGTTTTGGGGTGTCATTTTACATATACCCCACAAGTTAGCGGAAAATGATGATTTTTTTTTTTCTTACAAAGTCTCATATTCCACTAACTTTAAAAAATTAAAACTTTAAAAAATTAAAACTTCCATGAACTCACTATGCCCATCATGAAATACCTTGGGTGTCTTCTTTCCAAAATGGGGTCACTTTTGGGGTAGTTATACTGCCCTGGCATTTTAGGGGCCCAAATGCATGCGAAGTATTGCATTTTACATATACCCATACTGGGTGAGATAAATATCTTGGTCAAATGCCAACTTTGTATAAAAAACATGGGAAAAGTTGTCTTTTGTCGAGATATTTCTCTCACCCAGCATGGGTATATGTAAAAAGACACCCCAAAACACATTGCCCTACTTCTTCTGAGTACGGCGATACCAGATGTGTGACACTTTTTTGCAGCCTAGGTGGGCAAAGGGGCCCACATTCCAAAGAGCACCTTTTGGATTTCACAGGCCATTTGTTACACATTTTGATTTCAAACTACTTCGCACGCATTTGGGCCCCTAAAATGCCAGGGCAGTATAACTACCCCACAAGTGACCCCATTTTGGAAAGAAGACACCCCAAGGTATTTCATGATGGGCATAGTGAGTTCATGGAAGTTTTTATTTTTTGTCAAAAGTTAGTGGAATATGAGACTTTGTAAGGAAAAAAAAATCATCATTTTCATTTTTTTTATCAAAGACATGTACAACAATAAATTTAGCAAAAAATTTATATATGGATGTAGTTTAAAAAAAAAATTACAACTGAAAGTGAAAAATGTCATTTTTTTTCAAAAATTTAGTTAAATTTCGATTAATAACAAAAAAGTAAAAATGTCAGCAGCAATGAAATACCACCAAATGAAAGCTCTATTAGTGAGAAGAAAAGGAGGTAAAATTCATTTGGGTGGTAAGTTGCATGACCGAGCAATAAACGTTGAAAGTAGTGTAGTGCAGAAGTGTAAAAAGTGGCCTGGTCATTAAGGGTGTTTAAGCTAGGGGGGCTGAAGTGGTTAATGGCCAGCAGCTCCCTATTCCCTATGTCGTAGTTTCTCTCCATTGGAGAGAATTTCCTGGAGAAGAAGGCACATGGTCTCAGGTTAGTGAGGCTAGCAGGACCTTGTGAAAGGACTGGTCCTGCGCCGTCCTCGGACGCATCTACCTCCACAATAAAAGGTCTCTCCTGATCAGGCTGGATCAAAATGGGAGCACTACTGAATGCCTTTTTTAATTTTTCAAATGAAGAAATGGCCTCAATAGACCAATTCTCCAAATCCGCCGCTTTCTTAGTAAGGTCGGTCAATGGTTTAGCAATTACGGAAAAATTCATAATAAATTTACGATAATAATTGGCGAAACCTAAGAATCGTTGTAACGCCTTTAAGGATGAAGGTCTTACCCATTCCTTAATTGCTAGCACCTTACAAGGATCCATCTTGAAGGCGTGAGGAGTCAGAACATGCCCTAGAAAAAGAATCTCCTGTACACCAAAGACACATTTCTCTTGCTTAGCGGATAGCTGATTCTCCCTCAACACCTCTAATACTTGTTTAACATGAGACACATGAGATTCGAAGTCAGGAGAGAATATCAAAATGTCGTCAAGATAGACAATAACAAATTTATCTAAGAACTCCCTAAGAACGTCGTTCATGAAGTTTTGGAACACAGCTGGGGCATTGCTGAGTCCAGAAGGCATCACCTGATATTCAAAGTGTCCTACCGGAGTATTGAACGCCGTCTTCCATTCGTCCCCCTCCTTGATTCAGATTAGATTGTAAGCCCCTTTCAGGTCAATTTTGGAAAACCAGGTTACCCCTAGAACCTGGTTAAATAAATCCGGAACCAGTGGGAGGGAGTATTATTCTGTCCGCGATGGGAGTGCAACCAAACGGAACGGAATGCATTTTTCGTTTTGTTCAGTACAGTTTTGTGCCCATTGACAATGAATAGTGACAAAACTGAAGCGTTTTCATCCGCTATTGAGATCCTATGACGGATCTCAATAGCAGAATTGAAAACGCTACTGTTAAAGTAGCCTAACTCGCACATATCAGCAAAGGGTAGAAACATGGTGATCTCTTTAGTGCAGCATGTGCAGCCCCGCACTTGTAAGGTCATCACAGAACAGTTAGTGCTGAACGTCACTTGGCCCTCCAAGAAGTTGGATGTGTTGGTGTTCAGCTTACAAAAAATGGCGTGGTGTCTAAAGGCAGGAAGTGCTCAACCCCATATGCAGTTGTGCATCTATACCAAGGGGAGCAGATCCTGCACTTGTGTCCCGTTGCTAATGGCGATCCTGAGCAAAAATTCATACAGTGGAAGATGCCCGCAGCGGACCACAAGTACCACAAAAAGACATCCTAGATAAAGATAGAAAAATGTGTGGATGTAAATAGCTATATGAAAACATTAATAAGGAAGGTGCACTACTGTGGATACAAACATACAAGTCTTGTGTAGGATTTGTTTTGTGGTACTTGTGGTCCGCTGCGGGCATCCACCTGGTATTGCCCATATGGCACAGGTAGGTTAGCGTTAGGTCCCGAGCTATATGAGATACCTTGGCGCAGTGCTCAAGTTCTCAATTTTAACACCAGTTTGAGGGTTTAGTCAGAGGGTTTAGTCAGACTTGTTTGTTTGTATCCACCTTCCTTATTGGTGTTCAGCTTAGCATCATTATTAGGAAATGGTTATGCCCCTTTCACACAAGTGAGTTTTCCACCTGGATGCAATGCGTGACGTGAACGCATAGCACCCGCACTGAATCCTGACCCATTAATTTCAATGGGTCTGTGTACATGAGCGATTTTTTTTTTTTTCACTAATCAGTTCTGCGTTGCGTGTTCTATATTCTGCGTTTTTCACGCAGACCTGGCCCCATAGAAGTGAATGGAGCTTCAGTGAAAAATGCATTGCATCCGGAAGCAAGTTTTTCACTGATGGTTGCTAGGAGATGTTGTTTGTAAACCTTCAGTTTTTTATCACGCGCATAAAAAAACGCATCAAAACGCATTGCATCCGGGGGGAAAAAACTGAACAACAGAACGCAATCGCAGACAAAACTGACTGAACTTGCTTGCAAAATGGTGCGAGTTTCCCTGAACGCACCCGGACTTAATACATCATGCTTGTGTGAAAGAGGCCTTACAGATTCAAATAAGAGCTTTTTAACTGTACCAACTTTAATTTGACATTATTGGATGTCTGACTGTTTCCCTTACAAGGCTGAGGAGGAATAACCGGCACCAGTCAGCGAAGGGTAGACACGCGGCAATCCCTTCAGTGCAGCGCCTGTGCACAACCTGTAATGAAATAACAGAACAGTTAGTGCTACTGCCACTGCTGCTGCCCCTTCCTCCCCACTCTGTCATGGGGCTACTATTGTCACTGTTGCAGCCAGCCAGTAGCGTAGGGGCAACATGTGAGGTGCACGGTGGACCAATGAGGGGCCAAATAATAACACACAGTTCATCAGTTTACTCACGGTTAGCAGAAAGCCTCCCTGGTCTGGCAGCACAGTGTTGAGGTGGGGCTACTATTGTCACTGTTGCAGCCAGCCAGTAGCACAGGGGCAACACGTGAGGTGCACGGTGGACCGATGAGGGGCCAAATAATAACACACAGTTCATCAGTTTACTCACGGTTAGCAGAAAGCCTCCCTGGGCTGGCAGCACAGTGTTGAGGTGGACAGCACTAAATCCTCCAGGGCACGCTCTGTGGTAGGGAAGCATCAGCCAAGATGGTGGTTGAGGTGCCCTTGATGTTAGGGGTGCTTAGGGTGCTTGTTGCGGCTGAGTCCCTTGATGGTATTGTCATGGCTGAGGATGGGGAGAACCCTCAGCCGTGTGATGCCAGAAGATGGATGGTCGATGCAAGGCCAGGACAGGAATCAGGGAACAGGTCACCTCCTATACATCCCTAATTCTGACCCTGTCTCCTACCTAGCCGTATGAGCCGACCCTGATGGTAGGAGGGCTCATACTCCAGAACCTAATATTCCTACTAGCCCTCAGGGTGGCCCTGGACTAGGAGCAGGGTAAGACGACCTGTTCCTCCTAGACAGGTAGGAACAGGAGCCTCACTGGCCAAGCTACATAAAAAGGGAAAAATGAACAGCTTATGGCAATGGCAGGTAAATGCAACAAGTAACACCTACCTGCCACAGACACAGTCCCTTGATGGTATTTGTCGTGACGCCAGTAACGTTAATGGTGGTACAACCAATAGTAGTAATAATGAGGTAGACAGTGGTAAGATACAACTCACAACTTTTACTGATGTTGGTTCCAGTTGCAGTAGGTACATCAATCAAAATGCAGTCTTTTGTTAGCATTAGAGTTAATCTGTGAATCCACTGTTACTAGGTTTTCTTAGGCTCTGATTTGTGCGGTGGTTATGGAGTACCTTAACCCTGTTGGTATGCTCAGTCCTATACCTTGTCCTTTCCCTCCAAGCTGAATATTGGGACAGGTAGCTAATCTGTTTCCCAGAATTATGGTGTGGCTGCCAGAAGCTATAAGTCCTCCACCATCCGCAAAGGTGTCTGTGGCCCTAAATAATGGCTATTATCACCGATGAATATTTCTGATGCTTGGTTCTGTTCCAGGGATGCAAACTCTCTCCTACCGGTCAGGGATGCAAGCATATAGTCCGGCCACAGAAGGAAAACGCTCTTCTGCGCCTCACACCTTGGTACTACCACATAGCGAAGTTGGCTCCACTCACTAATCTGTGATATGAAGTCTTCACTCTGCATTCTCAACTCTGAATTTGAATTCTCACTGATCCACCAATCTAATCTCATCTTCCAATCTGTCTCACTAGGCCTGACCTAAGTATTTATAGGACCTAAGTGTTATCCCCATCTAGTGGGGGGAGTTATAAATTACACCTAATCTGCCTAGTAACAGGGATTTTGCAGATAAGTTAGTACAAAATGACATAGCATAGCATAATACAATTCTTAGGGAAAAAAGTGCTTTTAAGCAGTGCCCACACACATGTAGTAGGACGCTGCATACCCCCATGGTAAAATATAAGTCGCCCTCGACGTTGGTAATGTCTGAAGCTCTGGATCTCTAAGCCGTGTCCTGAAATACACCAAATACACACCACCAAATATGCACATGTGAATATAGACATTGCAATGTATTATCATGACTCTTCAATAACCTCCTGTAAATAAAGGGTTATGCACAAAAATACATTCTAGGCAAATATACTGTATATAATATATCACATACACTTTTCTATTTTTCATGGTAGATGTGTTATGGCCAAAAATGGTTATTAAAGAATGATCTCACATGAGGGCAGTAAAGTTCATGATATGGTTCATAAGACAGAGTCCATACCTGAAATGGGGTATAAAACATGTATAAAACTTTTTAAAGTGCAAAAATCTTGTTATAAGAAGGATGAGCACAGAAAAGTCTTTCTGGGTAGTATACTTTAAACGTTGTGTTAACATAGTCCCTTGATAACCTGGAAATGGGGTAAAAAGGGGTTAAACAGGATAAAACACACAAGTAAAGTGCAAAACTTTCAGGATTCAGGTGGAGTCCTGGATGGAGTCCTTGAGAATATAACATAGAGAGGGGCTCAAAACAAAAACAATAAGAGAAGTCTTCTGAAACCAATGGCAGCTCCTGCTCCATATAAGTGATTGATGAACGGCCTACTTAACTGTAGGGATGTGAACAGGATGATACATCCATCGGAATTGGGCTTCCAGAATCCCATGAATCAGGGGAAGATTCTTCTGGTTGTCCCTCCATTATTCTCTGTTTTGGTGTGGATGGCAAGTTAAGTTCCTTTTTCACCTTTTCAAAGATAGGGGGCTGTTCTTTTTTTACGTTGCAAATCAGCCCAACTGCAGAAAAGATATGCAGCTAACCAGTAGCGCAGAGGCAACACGTGAGGTGCACGGTGGACCGATGAGGGGCCAAATAATAACACACAGTTCATCAGTTTACTCACGGTTAGCAGAAAGCCTCCCTGGGCTGGCAGCACAGTGTTGAGGTGGACAGCACTAAATCCTCCAGGGCACGCTCTGTGGTAGGGAAGCATCAGCCAAGATGGTGGTTGAGGTGCCCTTGATGTTAGGGGTGCTTAGGGTGCTTGTTGCGGCTGAGTCCCTTGATGGTATTGTCATGGCTGAGGATGGGGAGAACCCTCAGCCGTGTGATGCCAGAAGATGGATGGTCGATGCAAGGCCAGGACAGGAATCAGGGAACAGGTCACCTCCTATACATCCCTAATTCTGACCCTGTCTCCTACCTAGCCGTATGAGCCGACCCTGATGGTAGGAGGGCTCATACTCCAGAACCTAATATTCCTACTAGCCCTCAGGGTGGCCCTGGACTAGGAGCAGGGTAAGACGACCTGTTCCTCCTAGACAGGTAGGAACAGGAGCCTCACTGGCCAAGCTACATAAAAAGGGAAAAATGAACAGCTTATGGCAATGGCAGGTAAATGCAACAAGTAACACCTACCTGCCACAGACACAAAGCCTGGAACCCATGCAGAAGCGCTGCTGTCCACAAGATATGATGGACACAGCACACACCACACATCACACAGGAACCCAGGACCATAAGCTGCAATAACAAGGAGACCAAACACACACCTTCATAACACCATGTAACATAACTTTTGACCACAAGGGTGGCCCCCACTGGCAGATGGTATATCACAGGAGGATGACTCCAGCTAGCCATGGCTGAAGTACCCCTCAGACTACTGATCACAGCAGAGGCTAAATAGCCCATGTAGCCACACCCACACACAGACACACCCTGTGCACACACACTAGAAAGAAAGTTAACTCTTCCAACACAAAGCAAGGGAAGACAGCCACTTAAAGGGGAAGTACACACATAAAGATCACACTCCACCTGTTAGCGCGGGCAACGGCATGCGTGGCAACCAAGTCCTGGGGATCAGCCAGAAGGCCGAGACACTGCCACCACATGCACACAACACCAAACGTAGTCACGGGCAACCAAGTGAAGAAAAGTATCACTAAGCACACCATAGGCCGTGACAAGTATTTGTCGTGACGCCAGTAACGTCAATGGTGGTACAACCAATAGTAGTAATAATGAGGTAGACAGTGGTAAGATACAACTCACAACTTTTACTGATGTTGGCTCCAGTTGCAGTAGGTACATCAATCAAAATGCAGTCTTTTGTTAGCATTAGAGTTAATCTGTGAATCCACTGTTTCTAGGGTTTCTTAGGCTCTGATTTGTGCGGTGGTTATGGAGTCCCTTATCCCTGTTGGTATGCTCAGTCCTATACCTTGTCCTTTCCCTCCAAGCTGAATATTGGGACAGGTAGCTAATCTGTTTCCCAGAATTATGGTGTGGCTGCCAGAAGCTATAAGTCCTCCACCATGCGCAAAGGTGTCTGTGGCCCTAAATAATGGCTATTATCACCGATGAATATTTCTGATGCTTGGTTCTGTTCCAGGGATGCAAACTCTCTCCTACTGGTCAGGGATGCAAGTATATAGTCCGGCCACAGAAGGAAAACGCTCTTCTGCGCCTCACACCTTGGTACTACCACATAGCGAAGTTGGCTCCACTCACTAATCTGTGATATGAAGTCTTCACTCTGCATTCTCAACTCTGTTTGAATTTGAATTCTCACTGATCCACCAATCTAATCTCATCTTCCAATCTGTCTCACTAGGCCTGACCTAAGAATTTGTTATCCCCATCGAGTGGTGGGAGTTATAAATTACACCTAATCTGCCTAGTTATGCCGAATGCACACGGCCGTGAGCGGTCCGTGGAACCGCGGCCTGGATTCCTGCTGAGAGCAGGAGCTCACGGCATCATGGGTTGCTATGACGCCGTGCGCTCCCTGCTGCCGCCACAGTACAGTAATACATTGGTATGATCTATACCAGTGTATTACAGTACTGCGGCGGCAGCAGAGAGTGCACGGCATCATAGCAACCCATGATGCCGTGCGCTCCTGCTCTCAGCAGGAATCCAGGCCGCGGTTCCACGGACCGCTCACGGCCGTGAACAACGGCCGTGTGCATTCGGCCTAACAGGGATTGTGTAGATGTTAGTACAAAATTACATAGCATAGCATAATACAATTCTTAGGGAAAAAAGTGCTTTTAAGCAGTGCCCACACACATGTAGTAGGACGCTGCACTGTTACTGCCACTGTCGCTGCTGCCACGTCTCCACTCTGTCATGGGGCCACTACTGCTGGTACCGTCCCCACTCTGTCATAGTGTCACTACTGCTGTTGCTGCCGCTACCACCGTCTCCACTCTGTCGTGAGGCCACTGCTGCTGCTACCGTCTCCACTCTGTCATGAGGCCACTACTGCTGCTACCTTCCCCACTCTGTCATGGGGACGCTGCAGCTGCCACCGTCCCCACTCTATTATGGGGCCACTACTTGAATCTTGGGGCACTGCATGGTTAAGTCCATGGTGATAAATTAGACCTGACACTTTTATTGACCTGTAATACTGACGCACAGTAATTTGACAGCTAACAGAAGGGATTAGCTATGAATCTTGGTGCCCAGCACAGTTAGGTAGATGGCGATAAATGACAACCGCCTTTAATACTGATGGCACAGTACTTACAGAATGGATTAACTATGAATGTGGATGCACTAGAATATAATGCAGATGGTGATACTTTCTCCATGCACTCTCCCTGCAGTTTAACTTCTAAGCTTTCACACTGAGATTGGGCCATCAAGTGGGATGCATATGATTAGGCAGAGTGGCCTGGGTATACCAGATTTATCGCAATTTTTGACAAATTAATTCCGAACAAATCAAGTTTCTTGACGAACTTTGTTGAATTATCCAAAACGAATATCTCCAAACTTTTCTCATCACTGTTTATGTCCCTCGGCAGGTGGTTGCTGCAGGGAAAATGTAGCTTTACAAAGTTATGACTCTTGAATGCTTCGAGAGCATAATGCTTCCTAGGATAAAAAACAGAAATGTGCTTGGTCCTGAATAACCATAATAGGCCAGTCACCTAGGGGTTAAATATGTACGAATGCCTTAGGGATATCATGAATAGGCATACATTTAATAGTGTCATTAATGAGCCTGCTACTTGGACTTTGTTCACTCGCAACATCTTCAGAAAACAGCTGGACGTCTATAGCTTTCAGAAATGATCTTGGCAACTTGTCGGGAAAACAAAAAAACATTTTCACGCTGTACAAAAAAAACAAACTGCTGCACTGGTAGGAGGTTTCAAAATTGTTTAAAGGCGTCTGCCTTCACGAAAATGAACTTTCCAGTTCCCGCTGTGGATGTAATGAACTGAAATACACCTATGATGAACTCGCATCCTTAAAGCTGACCTCCAGCCAAATGATCCCCAGTTCTTTCGGTCTCCAATAGAAAGTAATATTTCTGGTGTGGCTTGTCTGAGAGACATTTCACAGGGCAGGGCACAAAAGGGAGGAATGACAGCTGCAGGTGCTGAGAAACACACGTACGTAAAATTAAGCAGGATTAAAGACAACTATCATGCATTTCTATTGACTTTCTCCTCCATTGATAACAGTAATGGGACGACTTTGCATCTTCTGCTTAAAATTCAGGACATTCGAGTGTAACATTATCGGTCTTTGGTGTTTTAAGTATAGTTGAGCGGAAACCTGGAAGTTCGGGTTCGACGGATACGGCCGAACTTGACAAAAAAGTTCAAGTTCGGGACCCGAACTTGACCCCGAAACCCATTGAATTCAATGGGGACCAGAACTTTGGAGCACTAAGGCTACTTTCACACTTGCGTTTGGGGTTACGCTTGTGAGATCGGTTTGAAGGCTCTCACAAGCGGCCCCGAACGGATCTGTACATCCCCAATGCATTCTGAATGGATGCGGATCCATTCAGAATGCATCAGTTTGGCTCTGTTCCGCCTCCATTCCGCTCAGGAGACGGACACCCAAACGCTGCTTGCAGCGTTTTGGTGTCCGCCTGGCCGTGGGGAGCCAAATGGATCCGTCCTGACTTACAATGCAAGTCAATGGGGACGGATCCGTTTGACTTTGACACAATATGGTGCAATTGCAAACGGATCCGTCCCCCATTGACTTTCAATGTAAAGTCAGGAGTCCCTATTAATATACCATCGGAGTTTTCTGCAAACCGATGGTAGATTTTAACTTGAAGCGTCCCCATCACCATGGGAACGCCTCTATGTTAGAATATACCATCGGATTTGAGTAAGATCGTGAAAACTCAGATCCGACAGTATATTCTAACACAGAGCCGGTCCCATAGTGATGGGGACGCTTCAAGTTAGAATATACTAAAAACTGTGTACATAACTGCCCCCTGCTGCCTGGCACCACCCGATCTCTTACAGGGGGCTGTGATCTGCACAATTAACTCCTCAGGTGCCGCACCTGAGGGGTTAATTGTGCAGATCTCAGCCCCCTGATTGGGTGCTGCCAGGCAGCAGGGGCCAGACACCCCTCCCTCCCCAGTATTAAAAGCATTAGTGGCCAGTGCGGGCCCCCCCCTCCCCAGTATTAAAAGCATTGGCCACCAAAAGCATTGGCCACCAATGCTAATACTGGGGAGGGAGGGAGGGGGGGCCGCACTGGCCACCAATGCTTTTAATACTGGGGGGGAGGGGGGCCTGGCCCCTGCTGCCCGGCAGCACCCGATCAGGGGGCTGAGATCCGCACAATTAACCCCTCAGGCACCTGAGGGGTTAATTGTGCAGATCACAACCCCCTGTAAGAGATCGGGTGGTGCCAGGCAGCAGGCGCAGTTATGTACACAGTTCTTAGTATATTCTAACTTGAAGCAGCCCCATCACCATGGGAACGCCTCTGTGTTAGAATATACTGTCGGATCTGAGTTTTCACGATCTTGAAAACTCAGATCTGAAAAAGCTGTTATGCAGACGGATCCGTTCTGAACGGATACCATCGTTTGCATTATAGGTGCAGATCCGTCTGTGCAGATACCAGACGTATCCGCACCGAACGGAAGTGTGAAAATAGCCTAAAATGGCTCTAAAAAAGTAATGGAAAGGGCTAGAGGGCTGCAAAAGGTAGCACAATGTGGTTAGGAGCATGGCAAGTGCTCTGCAAATAAATGTGAATAGGGAAATGACTTAAAATAACATAAAATATGTAAAAATAAAAAATTATAATCTTGATCTAGGAGGAGGAGGTCAATATGGAGTAGGAGGTTAAGGAGGCGGTAGATGTGGTGGTGTAGGTGGAAGCAGCGGTGGTGGCCGGTATACATGTCTATTCTGCACAAGGTATGGACAAGTCCTGTGGGATCCCTGCCTGGTTCATTTTAATGAATGTGAGCTTGTCCACATTGTCTGTGGACAGGCGGCTGCGCTTGTCTGTGATAACCCCGTCCTAGAGTGCTAAACACACGTTCAGACAATACACTGGCTGCAGGGCAGGCCAGCACCTCCAAGGCATAAAGGGCAAGCTCAGGCCATGTGCCCAATTTGGAGACCCAGAAGTTGTAGGGGGCAGACCCATCAGTTAGTACGTATAGGCGTGTACACACATACTACTCCACCATGTCGCACATCCCTGTGACGTCCACGATCCAATTGGATATTTTCTCTATCAATTTTCGATGTTCTTTTATGCGCCTACGTGGTGATCACGGGTAACGGGGAATCAGGGTTCCATGCCGGAGAGGGAGCCTGAGAAAGGGATACCACATCCAAGGGAGGTCAATGACTGATATCTGATATGTTGGAAATGTGGGACAAGTTATTAAAGCAGAAAAATCGAAGGAAGGCAGGAGGCGGCGGCAATTACCCACTCCCGACTCGGGCAGGTAGTGACGATAAATAACAATACAGGACTCTTAAGATGCCCTGTTATTGGAATGAGTAATAAAAAATTACAAGAAATGTCACTGCGGTATTTTGGATTAGGAAACGTTATACAGGAGAGGCCCTGCTGCCGCTTTGTTGACTCTAGATAACTTCTGCCTGATCGCACGTCCCTGTGACATCCACGATCCAATTGGATGTCTTTCCTATCAACTTTCGATGTTCTTTTATGCGCCTATCATGGTGATTACAGGTAACGGGGAATCAGAGTTCTATGCCGGAGAGGGAGCCTGAGGAAGGGATACCACATCCAAGGGAGGTCAATGGCTGAAATCTGATCAGTTGGAAATGTGGGACAAGTTATTAAAGCGGAAGAATCGAAGGAAAGGAGGGGGCGCACGTCAATTACCCACTCACGACTCGGGGAGGTAGTGACGATAAATAACAATACAGGACTCTTAAGATGCCCTGTTATTGGAATGAGTAATACAAAATTACAAGAAATGTCACTGCGGTATTTTGTATTAGGAAACGTTATACAGGAGAGGCCCTGCTGCCGCTTTGTTGACTCTAGATAACTTCTGCCTGATCGCACGTCCCTGTGACGTTCACGATCCAATTGGATATTTTCCCTATCCACTTTCAATGTTCTTTTATGCGCCTACCATGGTGATCACGGGTAACGGGGAATCAGGGTTCCATGCCGGAGAGGGAGCCTGAGAAAGGGATACCACATCCTAGGGAGGTCAACGGCTGAAATCTGATCAGGTGGAAATGTGGGACAAGTTATTAAATTAAATTCAGCACATGCGCCAGGCAAGCAATGTGCGTCAAACCAGTAAGTCTCAGAGATGCTACGAGATTTCGCCCATTATCGCACACCACCAGGCCGGGCTTGAGGCTCACTGGCACCAACTACTTATCGGTCTGTTGTTCCATGCCTGTCCACAGCTCCTGCGCGGTGTGGGGTTTGTCCCCCAAACAGATAAGCTTCAAAACTGCCTGCTTTCGTTTCCCCCTTGCTGTGCTCAAGTTGGTGGTGAAGGTGTTACGCTGACTGGATGAGGAGGCAGTAGAGGATGAGGAAGCAGAGTAGGAGGAGGAAGCAACAGGAGGCAAAGAGAAATGCCCTGCAATTACCCAGTGTGCTGTTAGGGAGATATAATGTCCCTGACCGTGCTTAGTGGTCCACATATCCGTAGTTAGGTGGACCTTGCCACAGATGGCGTTGTGCAGTGCACACCTGATTTTGTCCCCCCCAACTTGGTTGGGAAGGGATGGCTCGCCTGGAAAAGTAGTGGCGACTGGGCACAACGTACTGTGGGACAGCCACCGCCATCAGATTATTAAAAACTGTCCTGTCCACCAGACGAATGACAGCATTTCAAAGGCCAGGAATTTGGAAATGCTGGCATTCAGGGCCAGGGATCGGGGTGGGTAGGGGGGACTTCCTCTTTCGCTCCAGTGTTTGGGAGATAGACAGCTGAATCGCTTCCATGGGACATTGTGGAGATGCTTGGTGACCCAGGCGGTGGCGTTGCTGGCAAATCCTCTGTTTGCGGGGTGGCAGGGTGCCACTGTCACTCCAGAGGGGGATGAAGAGGCCAAGACTGCAGCAGAAGAGGAAGCAGGAGGAGCCAGAGACCTTTCTTGGTTTTTGAGGTATCTACTCCACTGCAGCTCATGCTTTGCACTTAGATGCCTGGTCATGCAGGTTGTCCTCAGTTTAGAACGTTTATGCCTCGCTTCAGGCTCTGATTGCACAGCGTGCAAACCACTAGTGTCTTGTCGTCAGCACATTGTCTGAAGAACTGCCACGCCAGGGAACTCCTTGGAGCTGGCTTTGGTGTGCTCGGTCCCTTGATGCAGTGGCCAGTAGCAGGCGTACTGTCTAGTCCCTTGGTGCAGTGGCCAGTAGCAGGCGTACTGTCTAGGGGACGGACACTCCGCTTTTGCACCCTGCTCTCTCTTTTGCTGTGCTGGTGGCTCTGTGCGACCACTGCCTCTTCCTCTGAACTACACAGGTCACTCGCATGACCTTGATTCCATGTGGGGTCGAGGGCCTCATCGCCCTCCACATCATCTTCTACCCAGTCTTCACTCCTGCCCTCCTTGTCGGTTTGAACACTGCAGAAAGCCACAGCAGTTGGCACCTGTGAATCGGCATCACCCGAGACATGCTGCGGTAGTCCTCCCGTGTACTCATCCTGTAACATAAGTGGTTGGGCATCGGAGCACTCAATCTCTTCCACTTCTGGGGCAGGGCTAGGTGGATGGCCCTGGGAAACCCTGCTAGCAGAGTCATCAAAAAGCAGAAGAGACTGCTGCATGACTTGGGGCTCAGACTGCTTGGCTGATTTGCAAGGGGGTGAGGTGAAAGATTAATGGCCATGGACTGCAGGTGCCAACTCTGATCTTTCAGCAGGGGACTGGGTGGGAGACAATGTGAAGGAACTGGAGGCACTGTCAGCCACCCAATCTACTATCGCCTGTACTTGGCCTCACCATTCGTAGAGCGGCATTTAGGACTGACGCCTACTCGCACCTGAGGAAGGTGTTTCACTTGTGTGTGTAGCCTGCACAGACCACGTCCTCTCCCTGCAACAGGAGCTCCATCAACACCAGCAGCACCACGACTAGGGCCACATGCCTTATTTGACGCTCTCCTCATTCTGTGTATTCACACACCAAACTAACTTACATTATGTCAGGAGACAATGTAACTGACAAAAGTAAACAATTAAGTTCAATGACAGTAAGGCTGTGCCGGTGTCATAAAAAGAAATAATTTCTTGAGGTCACACAACAGTGTGACAGGCGAATTTAATACAATTACTTCACGGTCAGAAAAAATGTGAATTTGTCAACCACAAAAAGTGTCGTTTTTTTCAAACAACACTATAAAAATAGTATTTAATGTTTTATTGGACTGTCAGAAATGCAGTGCATGCTGCAAATGTACTATCTAGCACAAAAAGTGTGCTTTTTTCAACCAAAAATGTAGAAACAGTATTTGACGGTTTTAGTGGATTGTCAGAAATGCAGCGCAGGCCGCATATGTACTATCTAGCACAAAAAGTGTGTTTTTTTCAACCAACAATGTAATAGCAGTATTTAACTGTTTTATTGGACTGTCAGAAATGCAGCGCAGGCCGCAAATGTACTATCTAGCACAAAAAGTCAGTTTTTTACAACTGACAATGTAACAGCAGTATTTAACGGTTTTATTGGACTGTCAGAAATGCAGCGCAGGCCGCAAATGTACTATCTAGCACACAAAGTGTGTTTTTTTCAAACAACAATATAACAGCAGTATTTAACGGTTTTATTGGACTGTCAGAAATGCAGCGCAGGCCGCAAATGTACTATCTAGCACAAAAAGTGTGTTTTTTTCAACCAACAATGTAACAGCAGTATTTAACGGTTTTATTGGACTATCAGAAATGCAGCGCAGGCTGCAAATGTACTATCTAGCACAAAAAGTGAGTTTTTTTCAACCGGCAATGTAACAGCAGTATTTAACGGTTTTATTGGACTGTCAGAAATGCAGCGCAGGCCGCAAATATACTATCTAGCACAAAAAGGGTGTTTTTTTCAAACAACAATATAACAGCAGTATTTAACGGTTTTATTGGACTGTCAAAAATGCAGTGCATGCTGCAAATGTACTATCTAGCGCAAAAAGTGTTTTTTTTCAACAAAAAAAGTAGCAACAGTATTTAACAGTTTTAGTGGACTGTCAGAAATGCAGCGCAGGCCGCAAATATACTATCTAGCACAAAAAGTGATTTTTTTTTTTTTAACCAACAATGTAACAGCAGTATTTAACGGTTTTATTGGACTGTCAGAAATTCAGTGCAGGCCGCAAATGTATTATCTAGTACAAAAAGGGTGTTTTTTTTCAAACAATACTATAACAGAAGTATTTAAAGGTTTTAGTGGACTGTCAGAAATGCAGCGCAGGATGCCAATATACAATCTAGCACAAAAAATATTCTTTTTTTTTAACCAACAATGTAACAGCAGTATTTAACGGTTTTATTGGACTGTCAGAAATGCAGCACAGGCCGCAAATGTACTATCTAGCACAAAAAGACTGTCAGAAATGCAGCGCAGGCTGCAAATATACAATCTAGCACAAAAAATGTGCTTTTTTTCAAACAACAATGTTACAGCAGTATTTAACGGTTTTATTTGTCAGATATACAGTGACGGTGTCAGAAAGAGAAAAAATCGCTTTAGGTCACACAACTATGTGACAGACTAATGTAATTGAATTATTTTCACTGGCAGGTATGCACTGCAGGCCGCAGGGGTACTTGACCGCCCAAAAAAGGGAATTTGTCCCCCTGGAATCTAACAGATAGATTTAATGAATAGATTTTCCCTGTCAGATATTCAGCACAGGGGAACTTCACAGGAAAAAAATTGAATATGTGTCCCCCCTGGAGCCCTGAAGTCACAGACGGATTACCTATAATATTTTCTCTTCCCCTGGCACATATGCAGTGCAGGTGTCTTTAAAAATGCCTATATGTCGCCCACTGAGCTATTAGAACAGGATTAAAGTGATGTCACTGGCACACATGTGCAATGAGCAGGATATGGGGTAACGCTGATGCCACTTATGCAGTGGGCCAGGATACGGGTGGATAATAGTTTATATTTGTTCATGACGCCAATTGCAGCATGCGCAGGGTACTATCCCAGGGCCCTTCCAAGGTGTTATAACTCATGTCCCAGGTTAGGAATGCCAGAGTGGTGTAATGGCCTATAATGTTTCTGTATGGCAATGATATTTGTGTCAACGCTGTCTCCTACCTGGGAACGGCTGCACTCCTGGCTCCTGGCTCACTTGCAATAAATTTGAGTGTAGTGATAGTAGGAGTAATAGAGGAATTTTGCAGCAGAAATGATGTCCACACCTTTAGATGAAGTTCAAACGCTTTTTTACTGAAGATAACTTGTATCCAAGCAGTATACAGCTTTGGTCTCTGGTCCCAGCAGGTTTTGGCAATCATTGGCTGGAATAAATGCTTCTGCTTTAAACTTGGGGAGCTTGCAGGATAGGACGTTTGCTTTGTAGCTCTATAACTGTGGCAGGAATTAATCCTCTGCACTTCTCTGTACCTTCTGCTGTATGGGGACAGACTAGCTGAGGAGGAATGGCTTATCCTAGGTCTCTGAACTTGACTCACAGACAGATTCTCAGGGGATGCTTTCTTCCTGGAACTCTGGAGGTTGTCTGCAGTTTTCTGCTTCTTCATCCAGCTGAGGCTGCAGTGCTCAGGCTGGGAATATGATCAGGTATCAGCCGAGAACACTATCACACAGCCTTCCCCAACAGGGGTGGCTGGCACACTGACTCTAACTTCCTCCTCCACCCATGCCTCCACAGAGGGGGAGCTAAGCTGGAATAATCCATTCCAGCCTAGATATACTAAACTGAGACTAGTACCTTGCCAATGGAGTTACTACCACCTGCTGGTCAACCTGGAAAATTACAATGAACAATTGTGTTTAACATATATTTAGATGCACATTTGTGATGACATAATATAAATTACCTGAGATGACAATATAAAAGCTCTTAACAGATAGTAGCGGGGTAGAGGCATGTAGTAACACAACTCTGGGGTGTTATACATGCAGTTGCAAGTGCACTGCACTTGCAAAAATAGGCATGGCTGTGATAGCTTCTAAGGGCACACTAGTTAAACGCTTGTTGATTGGCTGCCCTGCAGCCTTTCAAGAAGTGCCATTAAATCGCCGAACACCGAAGTCGAACCCGAACTTTTACAAAAATATTTGGGTCCGGGTACAAAAAACCCTAAAGTTCGGTACGAACCCGAACTTTACAGTTCGGGTTCGCTCAACCCTAGTTTTAAGACAATTCATCAAACTTGATTAAAGTGACTGTCTGTTAAAACCAAGTTATTTAAAGATCAAATATTCTGTGCTGCTTAATTTTATAATACATCTTCCTAGAGATTTGAGCTTCATTTATTTTTATGAAAATCCACTGCATATACCTGAAAAATAATCATCTTAATTTTTTAACCCCTTCAAGACCGGGTGATTTTTCATTTTTTACTCCTAGCCTTCCCAAAGCCATAACTTTTTTATTTTTCTATTTAGATAGCCGTATGAGGGTGTAGCGGAGTGCAATATTAGAATCCACGATCTCCGCTGGTATAACAGGTAAATCCACAGTCCGCGCTGAACAGTACGGCAATATTCCCAATCCTCCCAATAACCGGACGAAACACAGTCTGGGAGTCAACTACCCGCTTTATTCACAAGCTTGTATATTTATACAGTTCCCCATGCCATTGTACACAAAATCTGCTTCCCTCTGTCTGTACACAATAAACAAAACCAAATGAGCGTTGTCTGAGACGTAATTAACCAACACAATAAGCATTGTCTGAGACTTAATCCACAAAATACAATTACCAAACGTAATGGACTAACTTGAACCCTGGCATACACATCTACAATTTAACCGAACACATAATAACATACATAATCTGTAAGACAGCCTGAATGCAATCTGCTACCCAGTCTTAAAGGGGCAGTAGTAGCAATATAAAATACCACATGCCCAAATATTGCATTCAAACGTACGGACAACCTTTCCTACATTATAGTCCAGAAGTGGCTAGGTTTGCCACAGAGGGCTTGTTTTTTGTGGGACAAGTTGTATCTTCACCCATTTGGCCTTTTTTTTTCCATTTTGCTGTTTTCCGCATGGGATAAATATTTTAAATTTTTTATACTATGGGCGTTTTTGCAAGCGGCGATGTCCTTGATGTTTATTTTTTTAAATTGTTTATGTATTTTTATTTTCATTTTTGGTGAAAGGGGGGTGATTAGAATTTTTATATTTTTTCATTTTTTTAAATCTCCATTTAGAAAAAAAACACTTTTTAGTAGTTCCCATAGAGAACTACTGTATAAAAAGTAATCATTAGATTGCTTTTCTCATAGACCCCAATGCATTATCATTGGAGTCTATGAGAAATACACTATTGGGGTCATTTATTAAGACCGGCATTTTAGTCTTAATACCCCCTGTGCTGGTGCATGATGCGCCTAAGTTATGTAGAGGCATCGGTATACAACAGGCACAGAAAATGATAAATGAAAGAGTCCGGCTGGACTGCCTCTTACCCGCCCACACCACGCCCCCTTTTGTAGACCTGGTGTGAGCAGGGAAAAGTTGCAGATTCAGCTGCAAATCCCCTTTGCAACCAAATCTGCGACAGATATATGCCAACAATTGGGGTATGTCTAATAATAAATAACCCCTATGTTCCTATGTAGCCCTGCCAGAGGCAGTATCTGCATAAGAACTAATGTGCAGCAGTCTAGGATCATTTAGGAGGACCAAGGCTGCCCTACACATCACTAGGGGGAGCCGGTGCTCAGCTGGCATCTGTGTGCGATCTACATTTTTATCGATCGCATACATTAGTCCCGGGTGCCTGTTGTTGAAAATGCATCTTTTTATTCATGGCAGTTTTTCAAATAGTGCTCAGCATTCAGAAAATTATTTTCATTGCATTTGATATCTAATATAAAAATCTGAGTGTATGTGTGTATGTATCCACTAAAGCAGGGTTCCCCAACTCCAGTCCTCAGGGCCCACTTGCCAGTCAGGATTTAGGAGTATCCCACAGAATGAATACCTGTGATAAGTCCTGATGCATGGACACTAATTATATCAGCTGCCCAATACTAAGGAAATCCTGAAAACATGACCGGCAGCTGGGCCCTGAGGACTTGAGTTGAGGACCACTGCACTAAAGGAATCTGCACTGTCGCATTTAAAATCATGAAATTTGGCACACGGGTACATCAGGTGTCCTGGAAGGTTTTAGACCGGGTCTCACCTCTCTAGGATGTGCCATTCCTGAGATATTCTCCCAAAAATGCATTAGTCAATAGAAGCCTGGTCACATGACCCTTATTAGCCAATAGAAGCTTGCAGGCCCTTAGTCTCCACATACACACAGTTTTATACCAGGTTTCCATAACAACCCAGACATTTTTCTTCACTGCTATAGGTCAGCTTTAACGGGGCAGGGTGCTGTGGGTGACACTGTTAAGGGACCGGAGTGTTGTGGAGGCACAGTTCACGGGGCAGGTAGGGTGGCCTGGTGGCCATTCAGGCCACCCTCAAATGACGGACTTAAAAAACATGCCCCCGGGTCCCACCATGCCACGCCCCTGACCTGATTGGGCCACGCCCATCCCACTCTGCAGACAATGGGGATTGAAAAAATTAAGGTAAAAATCAACTTCTGTAAGCTGCAGGGGAGGGAGGGAGGGTGACTTTCTCCCTGCAGCTCACACTACAGTGCTGCTGTCTGAGAGTGAGCTGTTCAAAAGGACATCCCTGTGTCCGTCCAGGCCCTGTGCCAGAGGGAGGACAGGAAGTCTGAAAACCAGACTGTCTGGCCTAAAATCAGACCTCTGGCCACCCTAGGGGCAGGCTGCTGTGGAGGTCACAGTTAAGGGGACGGTCCACTATGGAGGTCAGTGTTAAGGGGCAGATTGCTGTAGAGGCCACTGTTAAGGGGACGGGGTGTTGTGGAAATCACTGTTAAGGAAATGGGGTACTGTGGAGGTCACTAATAAAGGGGCAACCGCTGTGGAGATCACTGTCAAAGGGGCAAGCTGCTGTGGAGGTCACTGTTAAGGGGGCGGGATGCTGTGGAGGTCACTGTTAAAGGGGCAGGCGCTTAGGAGGTCTCTGTTAAGGGGGCAGGGAATAGTGGAGGTCACAGTTAAGGGGACGGTCCGCTATGGAGGTCAGTGTTAAGGGGCGGGGTGCTGTAGAGGTCACTGTTAAGGGGGCGGGGTGTTGTGGAGGTCAAATTTTAAGGGAAAGGAGCTCTGTGGAGGTCACTGTTAAGGGGCTAAGTTTTTGTGGAAATCACTGTTAATGAGACGGGGTACTGTGGAGGCCACTAATAAAGGGGTGGCTTCTGTGGAGGTCACTGTTAAATGGAAGAGTGCTGTCGATGTTACTGTTAAGGGGGCAGGCCACTGTGTAGGTCACTGTTAAAGGGGCGGAGTACTAGAGATGTCACTGTTATAGTGGATACTGTCAATATCTTTTAACGACACACACAAACATTTAATGAAATGGATTAAATATACCTGTGCAAAGCCGGGTCCTTCTATTTACAAGATAAATCTTTTCAACACTGGCATGTCATTAGCGCCTATGCTGTACATTATCCAGTTACGTTATCATTACTCATGTGAATAAAATTTCACAGACACTGAGATCAAGTCTCACTTACAACAAACATCGCAAATATTTTCACACCCCTCTACCAGAATGAAATAGGTTGCAGCCAGTAGGTAATAATCCAGCATACCCCATATAGGGAAGAGTTCTATTCCCACTAAATTCATTCATTCATTCAAATTAATATTCTAGTTCCAATTTTATGCATCCTTTATTTTTGTTTCACTTAGACTACATTTACTTTCTAATGTCCTATAGATTTTATAATTTCTATTCTAATTTCTAAATAAACTGTGAAATACAGATTTTTTCTCCTCAGTAAGGATGACTTGGAGTTTCCCTGGCTACCATCCTACTTGTACTTATGCTTGAAATGTATAAAGGTTTGCATTGGAACTTTTATAATATTGAAAATTCAATGAACCACAGTCATTATTATTATTTTTTGCCTGTTTTCATCTCTCATAACTCAGAATAGATCAGGGTAGAAAATTTGCTGCACTATTAGGAAGGCACTGTGGCTGCCTCATAAACTTTGCCTTGCTTGTTTTTTGAAAATACTTTTTTCTGTCATTGGTCATGTGTCTGAGCGGTAATGTGGGAACAGAAGGGCAGTGAAGGTTCCCATAGTCAGTGCCAACATTTACTAAAAATGAACATTAGAAATAGTTCACTTTGGAGTACAGATAACTCCTACAAAAGTAACATAGCGCACAAATGTATCAAATATATCATATATAATACTCTTTGCAAGAGCTGCATTTATTATTTTTGTCAAACAGCTGTACTATTTGCTTTGCCCTCTAGTGTAAGTGCAGCTTGAAGAACATGTCAAGTATCATTAATTACCTCTGAAAATAAACATTTTGGGAATGATTTATCACGATCAGAATTTTTATAGTAATTTTTGCAGGAGTCTGCTTTTCCGTATTTTGCACCAAAGTTATCAAATGTCATTTGATGTTTGATAAATTTGGTGCATCTTCAAGTCTCACATTTCTGTCTTGAGATGTTACTCCACTTTCTACACCACCCTTTTAATGGAGCAACATTGTGACATTTTTGAGACTTTTTAAAAAGTCTCGGTTGATAAGCCTGGCTTAAATCATCTCCACTCAAGGACATCCACAGAGTTTCCCTTAAGCCACTCCAGTGATGTTTTGGCTGTGTGCCTATGGTCATTGTCTTGTTGGAAAGTAAATTATGGAAGGTCACAGTACTCTTGGGAGCTTTCAGTGGAGCAGAATTTTAATTTTTTTTTACTTCCACACAATCCTGTCTCTGATCTCTACAGGTAGTACTTTCCTTCTCATGGATTGTTTTTTGTTCTGATATGCTTTATCAGCTATGAGACGTTCTATAGACAGGGGTGTGTCTTTTCAAAACATGTCCACCTTGACTCCAATCAAGGTGTAGAAACAAAGGTTATCAAGGAAAATAGAAGGCCCCCAGGACAAAAATTTCAAGTGCCATAGAAAAGGGTCTGGATACTTATATCCATGCAAAGTTTTAGTATTTCCTTTTTAATACATTTTCTAACATTTCTAAATTTCTGTTTTCGCTTTCTCATTATGGGGTACTGAATGCAGGCAGATAAGGAAAAAAATGTATTTTAGCAAAAGTCTGCAACATAAAATGTGAAAAAAATGAAAGGGTCTTAAGACTTTCTAAATGCACTGTACAATGCCTAGAGACATCAGCCTCATTATAAATAGACTAATTATAAGCAGACATGCTTTACAACATCTAGAGGAAAGCAGCTGTTTTATACCTCACCTAGAAACAGACAGCCATGTTATACATCATCAAGAGACAACAAACTCATTATAAATCACTTAGAGACAAGTAGTCTTGTTATACATCAACTAGAGACAAGCAACCATGTTATATATCATCTACAGACAGCAGCCTTGTTATATATCACCTAGAGACAAGCAGCTTTTTTTATACATCACACAGAGACAGGCAGCCATGTTATACGTCACCTAGAGACAAACAACCATGTTAAACAATCAAGGGTTTGAGCAACTCTCACCTGCCGAGGATTCCACTGTTATAGCACGGAACAACTCCTTCACCCGAATCAGGGGCAAATACGAGTATATGAAAAAGAGAGATTTGTCCAGCTTGTAGTTGTGGTAATCCAAAAGGCTTTTTATTCAATATTCGGTAAAATCCAGGTACAAGAATGCAGAGTCTACATGTTTCGGGCACAATTCAGTCTTAGCCCTTACTCATGACTGTTTCAAATACATTGTCAAGTTTACCTTTATAGAGAGGAGGGGGGACTCCCTCACCTGAGGCAATCATGCTGGATTTTACTGAATATTGAATAAAAAGCCTTTTGGATTACCACAACTACAAGCTGGACAAATCTCTCTTTTTCATAAAACAACCATGTTATACATCACCTAGAGACAGGTAGTCAGGTAGTCATACTGTACATCACCTAGAAACAAGAAATACATCACCTAGACTTATATTATTTAACTTGATTTAAGCAATGTCCTTATCTGATGACAAATTTCCTTTAATGTGTTTCACCTGTAAAAAAAAACTCAACCACATTAAAAACTGCAGCAAAACACATGCTTTTTAAATGTAATTTTAACTAGTGAAATGTGAAGATACCATCAGACTGACATTTTATACACCAGTTAAAAAAAAAAAAGAAATCATTGCAGTGAATTGCATCAAATGGTGGTTTACACCTAAATTTGCACCATATTTATACTTTAGCATTGATAGGTATGTCTACGTTTCTTAGGCCTTACCACTACCTTTAAACACCAAATTTTTAAACTTTTTTTTCCTGAAAATTGCAACTTTTCATGGCTCGGTTTGCGACAAAATCTGGCAGAAACTTATAGGTAAATGTGGACCAAAAGTCCACATTTACTATTGTGGCTGCACCTGAATTCTGATGTCATTTGGCACATCTCATTTTACATATCTTTATGGAAAGCTGAGGGGTCGTTCAATGAGGGAGCGTGGCTTTGAAGGAAAATGGGTATGGCCTCATAAAAAGGACTTGGTTTCACATGCATTTTGGCATAAACTTCTGTCGTAAAGTAAGCCAATATGTGGTATAAAGTTATAGTAGACAGTCTAAAGGTTCGCCAGATTTCTCAACAGTAAATCAGCCCTTTTATAAGTCGTGTTACAAATAAGACAATAACATATTTGCATACAAACAATTCTCAGTGTTGAAATTTATGTATTTTACAATGTTACCGCTACCTGCCAATTACCAGTCAGTAATGGCCTTAGATGTTTTTCCTCTCGATTTGCTACATTATCATGGTGAGATAAAAGAGCGGAATATGATGAGCACACAGCTGGTTGTTTTTCTAAAGTGAACACTAATCTCTGGTACTATCAAACACAGCATGCTGCCACTGACATAGACGCAGCTGTATATGCTTTATACTTGAGTACATTTTTTACAAAAGACTGAGAATATAAAACAAATGAGCTGCTTCCTATAACTGTACAGGGGCGTTGCTAGGGTCTCAAAAGATCTGGGGCCCAAGCCCCAATGAATATTGCCCAAATCTCGAAGTCAACCAATCGCCCCCTCAACCCTTCCCCCTGCAAACACTAGCACTGAAGACATTTTACTATACTTGCTATACAGCTATACAGCAGCACAAACCTCTCACATCCAGGGCCTCCCAAGGTAACGTCTCCTCTGATGTAGATCTTCTCTGTCATCAACTTCTCCATCCAGTCCGGACAACTTCTCTCAGCCGCGCCTCGTCTCTGCAGAGTGTGAAACACAGACATCTTAGCTTCCTCACTTTTCTCTACCCCCAAATACTATCTTGAAGAAAAATGAGTGCCCCCCATAGTAATAGTACTCCTCATAGTCCTACCAATAGTAATTCCCTTCTAGAATGCCCTCATTAGTAATACTGCCCCCTACAGTGACCCCAACAGTGATAGTGCTCCCCAAGAGTGTCTCCATTAATAGAACAGCCCTCCAGTATTAATAATGTCCTTACAGAGCCCCTAGTAGAAATAAGGCCCTATTGTTATCCCAGTGGTAATAAAGCTCTCTACAGACCCCTCAGTAGTAATAAGGCCCCCCATAATGCTCTTAATAGAAATAATGTGGATCTATAAGTCCCTCCTATAGAGCCCCCAGTAGTAATAAGAACACTTAATGTTCCCTGGAATTAAAATGTTCCCACAGTGCCCCCAGTATTTATAATACCTCCTACTGTTATAATGCTCACCCTGAAGTGCCCCAGTATTTAAATCATCCCTACTGTTATAATGCAAACACAGTGCCCCCAGTATTTATATAGCCGACTACTGTTATAATGCTGGCCTTGAAGTGCCCCCAGTATTTATATTGCCCCCTGCAGTTATTTTCCTCCGTTTACTGTCCTCAGAAATTATAATTCCTCAGCCCCTCCACCATACAGTCTCATGTAAATAATATTATTTCCCTCCTCCACCATAGAGTCGCATGTAAATACCATCACACCATCTCTCCAGCCCCCTCCAATATACAGTCCCATGTAAATAACATCCCTCTCTATCTACAGCCCTGTCCAAAATACAGTCCCACGTAAATAACATCACCACCTCCCCAGCCACCTTCAACATACAGTCCCATGTAAATAACATCACCGTTCAATATTCAGTCCCATGTAAATAACATTACTCCACCCCACTGTCCCACGTAAATAACTTCAGCAGTAACCTACAGTCCCAGTTAAATAACTACAACTCCCAACATTGCTCTGCCTCTCACACTGAGTAATCTACACCTCTCTTCATGTAGCAGACCTCACCACAGCTTCTTCCCAGGACTTCTCTTCACTGCTGAGCCAAACTCTCCTGCTCTGGTCACATGATGGTGACATAATCGCAGGTCCTTTTCAGTTACTGCATTTAGAACTGATGGACTGATGTCATAAACAAAAATGTTATTTTCCCCAAATAAACAAAAAAAAAATTGGTAAAAAATTGGTAAAAAATAGGGGGGGGGGGGAGTAGACATATTAGGTATCGCTGCGTCCGTATCGACCGGCTCTATAAACATATCACATGACCTAACCCCTCAGCTAAACATTATAAAAAATAAAAAATTTAAACTGTGCTAAATAAAACATTTTTTTGGCACCTTACATCACAAAAAGTACAACAGCAAGCGATCAAAAAGGCGTATGCCCACCAAAATAGTACCAGTCTAACCATCACCTCATCCCACAAAAAATGAGCCCCCACCTAAGACAATCGCCCAAAAAAAACTATGGCTCAGAATATGGAGACACTAAAACATCATTTTTTTTGTTTTACAAAAAGCTGTAATTGTGTAAAACTTAAGTAAATTAAAAAAAGTATACATATTAGGTATCGCCGCATTCGTATTGAAGGGCTCTATAAAAATATCACATGACCTAACACCTCAGGTGAACACCGTAAAAAAAAAAAAAGTGTAAAGAAAGCCATTTTTTTTCATCTTACATCACAAAAAGTGTAATAACAAGCAATCAAAAAGTCATATGCACCCAAAAATAGTGCCAATCAAACCGTCATCTCATCCCGCAGCAAAAAATGAGATCCTACCTAAGATAATCACCCAAAAACTGAAAAAACTATGGCTCTCAGACAATGGAGACACTAAAACATGATATTTTTTTTGTTTCAAAAATGATATTATTGTGTAAAACTTACATAAATAAAAAACTATACATATTAGGTATTGCCACATTTGTAATAACCTGCTGTATAAAAATATCACATGACCTAACACCTCAGGTGAACACCGTAAAAAAGCAAAAAAGTGTAAAGAAAGCCATTTATTTTTCATCTTACATCACAAAAAGTGTAATAACAAGCGATCAAAAAGTCATATGCACCCCAAAATAGTGCCAATCATACTGTCATCTCATCCCGCAAAAATGAGATCCTACCTAAGATAATCACCCAAAAACTGAAAAAACTATGGCTCTCAGACTATGGAGACACTTAAACATGATTTTTTTTGTTTCAAAAATGAAATCATTGTGTCAAACTTACATAAATAAAAAAAAAAGTATACATATTAGGTATCGCCGTATCCGTAATAACCTGCTCTATAAAAATATTACATGATCTAACCCCTCAGATGAACACCTTAAAAAAAGAAAAAAAAACGGTGTAAAAAAAAAGCCATTTTTTTGTCATCATACATCACAAAAAGTGTAATAGCAAGCGATCAAAAAGTCACACGCACCCCAAAATAGTGCTAATCAAACCGTCATCTCATCCCGCAAAAAATAAGACCCTACCTAAGGTAATCACCCAAAAACTAAAAAAAAAAAATGGCTTTCAGACTATGGAGACACTAAAACATGATTTTTTTTGTTTAAAAAATGAAATCATTGTGTAAAACTTACATAAATAAAAAATTGTATACATATTAGGTATCGCTGCGTCCGTGACAACCTGCTCTATAAAAATACCACATGATCTAACCTGTCAGATGAATGTTGTAAATAACAAAAAAAAAGTGCCAAAACAGCTATTTCTTGTTACCTTGCCTCACACAAAGAGTGTAATATAGAGCAACCAAAAATCATATGTACCCTAAACTAGTACTAACAAAACTTCCACCCTATCCCGCAGTTTCTAAAATGGGGTCACTTTTTTTGGAGTTTCTACTCTAGGGGTGCATCAGGGGGGCTTCAAATGGGACATGGTGTCAAAAAAACAGCCCAGCAAAATCTGCCTTCCAAAAAAACCCATATGGCATTCCTTTCCTTCTGTGCTCTGCCGGGTGCCCGTACAGCAGCTTACGACCACATGGGTGTTTCTGTAAACTACAGATTAAGGGCCATAAGTATTGAGTTTTGTTTGGCTGTTAACCCCTGCTTTGTAACTGGAAAAAAAATATTAAAATGGAAAATCTGCCAAAAAATTGAAATTTTGAAATTGTATCTCTATTTTCCATTAATTCTTGTGGAACACCTAAAGGGTTAACAACGTTTGTAAAATCGGTTTTGAATACCTTGAGGGGTGTAGTTTCTAGAATCGGGTCATTTTTGGGTGGTTTCTATAATGTAAGCCTCACAAAGTGACTTCAGACCTGAACTGGTCATTAAAAAGTAGGTTTTTGAAAATTTCTGAGAAATTTCAAGATTTACTTCTAAACTTCTAAGCCTTGCAACATCCCCCAAAAATAAAATCTCATTCCCAAAATGATCCTAACATGATGTAGACATATGGGGAATGTAAAGTAATAACTTGCGTGCGGACGCACGTTGCTGACGTGTGCACCTCCCTCTCGGCTGTGAGCTCCCAGCGCTGCGCTCCTAGCCTAATGTGACGCCGCTTCAGCTTCTGCCTGGTTGCCTTGCTCGCCCTGCTCTCCCGATGCCGTGCCGCCGCTGATATATTGAGTGGCAGCCTGGCCCCTGTGATACTGTCAGTTGGCTCCTTGATGCTGGTGGAATTGGGAACTGACCGGACCTCGAGTGCAGGATGGAAGCCTAGGAGGAATATCTTTTGTGGAGCTGAGTGAGCGAGGTAGTAAACAGCTAAAAGACGTGGAAGAAAATATTTCCACAAAAGAGGAGCAGATGCCCAGCCTGCAGGATATATTCCAAGAAATAAAAAAGTACAGCTTAGCAATACAAGACCTCTCTCTCCAGACTGGAAATATCAGGGAGTCGGTGGGGCTTCTTAGGGTGGATTGAAGTATAAAGATAGGCTGACTGAGGTAGAGAAAAGAACATCAGACTCTGAGGCTCTCCTACAGACAATAGTCAAAGAAAAAAATAACTTAAGGGAAGAAAATAGAGAGTTAAAAAATAAATTGGTAGATTCAGAAAACAGGTCCAGAAGAGCTAATCTGAGATGCCTAGGGATCCCGGAGGGAGCGGAGGGGCGAGACCTTTGCGTGTTTTTACAAACCTGGTTGAAGGAGCAACTGGGCCAAGATATCTCTGATCATAAAAATTTTGTGGAACGGGCCCATAGATTATCATCAAAGCTGCCCCCTCTTGGAACGAGATCGAGACCAATAATCCTTAATTTGTTGTCAGTTAGGCCTCTTTCACACGAGCGTCATTTTTTTGGCCCGGATAAGAGCCGGGTGCGTTGCTGGAAAATGCGCGATTTTCCCGTGCGAGTGCAAAACATTGTCATGCGTTGCACTCGCGTGAGAAAAATCGCGCATGTTTGGTACCCAAACCCGAACTTCTTCATAGAAGTTCGGGCTTGGGATTGATGTTCTGAAGATTGTATTATTTTCCCTTATAACATGGTTATAAGGGAAAATAATAGCATTCTGAATACAGAATGCATAGTAAACCAGCGCTAGAGGGGTTAAAAAAAAATAAAACATTTTTTAACTCACCTTAGTCCACTTGATCACGAAGCCCGGCATCTCCTTGTGTCTCCTCTGCGCTGAGCGGCTGAACAGGACCTGGGGTGAGCTGCTCCATTAAATACAGGTTAAGGACCTTCGATGACGTCACTCCGGTCATCACATGGTACGTCACATGATCTTTTACCATGGTGATTCACCATGGTAAAAGACCATGTGATGACCGGAGTGACGTCATGGAAGGTCCTTAACCGATATTTAATGGAGCAGCTCACCCCAGGTCCTGTTCAGCCGCTCAGCGCAGAGGCGACACAAGGAGATGACGGGCTTCGTGATCAAGTGGACTAAGGTGAGTTAAATTTTTAGCGCTGGTTTACTATGCATTCTGTATTCAGAATGCTATTATTTTCCCTTATAACCATGTTATAAGGGAAAATAATAATGATCGGGTCTCCATCCCGATCGTCTCCTAGCAACCGTGCGTGCAAATCGCACGGCATCCGTACTTGCTTGCGGATGCCATCCGATGCACCTGGGTGACGCCCCTTATGGGAGGAGCTATCCTCAGGTGTCATCCAAAATATATGGGTGTACAAATCATACATAACATTCAGTTATAGTGACACAATGTATACAGTATAGTGGCTTTGATCGCTTCCTTATTTTATTAAAATTCTCTGCCGATTGCTTAAATAAACATAAACATAAAGATGAGATTCGGTTCCCGGTCATGTGATCGCTATTGCAAGCGTCACATGACTCGGGAGGTATATGCTGTCTTCACGCCGCTGGCATCTAGCCGGGCGGAAGTAGCAGTGATGTTGCGATCCCCCTGCCGGCGCATGCTCACATGGACACTCTGAGCTGGCAGCCGAAAACCAGAGCAGGGGGTGTCACATGATCGTATAGTGCGGTCATGTGACCTGTCGTCTTTCAGCAGAGTTCATTCCTAAGCTGTAGCAGTCTATCGTATTTGGTATTCATGTGAAAAAGAAAACCTGTATCTTCGGTTAGAAAGCTAATTTCAACCCGGTCTATGCACTCTATATATGTTATGTGTAGGGAAATATTTAGTATATATTAGCCACTGATTAAGAGATATTATAAGATGTATACAAATAAAAGACCTATTCTGTATATATATTAAAACATATAGGATAAAAGAGATAAAAATGTAAAGGTAAACGTGTGTATATATAAATAAGGGGGAGGGGGGAAAAGATTCTATATGTATCTCAAGTATAGACCATGAAAAATATTTATATCTATATATATAAATGTATATATATATAAAGGTATAGACCCATGTATAGGAAATGTGCATAAAAAGTGTAATTTAATAAATATAAAATATAATAGTAATAAAAAAAAAGGAGTTTTTTAATATATATCCTTTCTCTTTAAATATCCTTTCACTTTATTTAGAGGTTTATTTCGAAGGCCTCATTGAGCCCGTACGGATTGAGACTATTAAGTTTGAAGATCCAGTACATCTCCCGACGTCTGATATATTGGGCATCTGTTTGGAGATGTACTGGAATGAGTTCAATGGGTGTTATCGTGAACCCTACGGTATTGCCATCATGGTGTTCCGCCGCATGTCTAGAAACGCTATGTTTCATGTATCTTTTCCGGATTTTTGAGCGATGTGTATTGAAACGTTTACGTAATTTTTGTATTGTGCGGCCTATATATTGTAGGTGACAGGGGCATTCTAATAGGTAAATAACATAATCGAAAAATCTGTGGATCACTACAGCTGATTTATGGATTTAAGGTGCTCTTGGTTTAAGTGACCCACCCGGTCACTAAAAAATTGTATAAAATGTATAAGGATTAAACCAGGCACTCAAATATGGATAATAGGTCAAAATTTTAATCAAATATAAAATATATCGATATACTCATAAAATGCAATATAAAATACAATATAAAATGCAAAATGCAATATAAAATGCAATAAAATGACATAGAAATTCACATAAGGATAAATTACTAGCAGCAATGTGGCCAATAGTTATAGCAGCTAAAGTTGGAATAACCACAATCCGGACAAAGGTCTATATAAAATTCCAGGCGGTTTTAAGTTAAAGGACCGCACCCTTGATTGTAGCCAGAACCAGCCTGGATGGTTGAAGTTCAGACAGCCGCAATTGTTATGTCAGTCTTTAGAGAAAACCGCAATCCCAAGTGTATTAAAACGGGTCTTGTGAAACATTCACCGATCCTACTCGGTTTAAGGTAAAGGTGACTGTGCACTAAGGTGGCGTCCCACCTATTCAAGCAATTTTACAGCTTTACCTTGGTCGATGTTGCTTTGTCCTATGTCCGGACCCAAAGGAGATATGCTGTGGATGCCGAGTCAACCTTGTGTCTGCTCACAGAACTATGTTTGTGGCTCTTTCTTCCGGTGCTCGTTCCTTTTAATCACAGCTCTTTAAGCTTGAAGTCCAGGGGAGCTACTGTCCCAGCATGCCGGTATGAGGTGTCGGACCATATGCGTTTCGGGGTTCTCTGAATAGCCCCTTCAATAACCCCTTCTCGGTTTTTTTGAAAGAATTTATCTATAAATATGTTCTTGCCACAATACCCACTATATGTTTGTGAAACCTGATGAAGGGGAACCTCTAATCCCCGAAACGCGTTGTTTCTGAATAAAAGAAGAATACATCTATAAGACTGCTTCCACCAAGTGATTTTGCGCCGATGCAGAACCTCTTTCCTCTACCACGATTTTCTTTTGGGGGACTGGACATCCCATCCGAGAGATTACAAAAATCTGCGGCTGCAATCCTGGTGCAAAAGTCTTATTTATATTAAAGCTTACAGTAGAGTTGTGCCTGCCGGAGCACAACTCCATAAGGTGAGTCTGATTATTTCTCACTTTGATATCTTCATCCGGTGAACGTATTACACTATTGTGCGCTCCCCTTTTTTCTGTTTCCCTGTTTCCGAGGGGAAATTAGATTCGTCCGTGACCTACATTTGAGTCGGACTGGAGCTCTCTGCCCTTTACCAATCCAGCCACGGGCCCATCCATCTGGCCCATCAAGACTCACTCTCATTTCATCAGTCCATAAAACCTTAGAAAAATCAGTCTTGAGATATTTCTTGGCCCAGTCTTGACGTTTCAGCTTGTGTGTCTTGTTCAGTGGTGGTCGTCTTTCAGCCTTTCTTACCTTGGCCATGTCTCTGAGTATTGCACACCTTGTGCTTTTGGGCACTCCAGTGATGTTGCAGCTCTGAAATATGGCCAAACTGGTGGCAAGTGGCATCTTGGCAGCTGCACACTTGACTTTTCTCAGTTCATGGGCAGTTATTTTGCACCTTGGTTTTTCCACACGCTTCTTGCGACCCTGTTGACTATTTTGAATGAAAGGCTTGATTGTTCGATGATCACGCTTCAGAAGCTTTGCAATTTTAAGAGTGCTGCATCCCTCTGCAAGATATCTCACTATTTTAGACTTTTCTGAGCCTGTCAAGTCCTTCTTTTGACCCATTTTGCCAAAGGAAAGGAAGTTGCCTAATAATTATGCACACCTGATATAGGGTGTTGATGTCATTAGACCACACCCCTTCTCATTACAGAGATGCACATCACCTAATATGCTTAATTGGTAGTAGGCTTTCGAGCCTATACAGCTTGGAGTAAGACAACATGCATAAAGAGGATGATATGGTCAAAATACTCATTTGCCTAATAATTCTGCACTCCCTGTATATGCCCAGTATAAGGGAATACTTATTCCCAAATTAATGGAAATGTGGGATGCTTCGAGAAAATCAGGAAAATTGCCAGACACTTTGAGAGAAGCTTTGATCACGCTTATTTTAAAACCTGGGAATGATCCAATTTTTCCGGAATCATACCGTCCCATTTCATTGATCAATACTGACAATAAAATACTTGCAAAGACGTTGGCAGTTAGGCTTAGGAGGGTGGTCCCGATGCTTGTCAATGATAATCAGACGGGATTTATGCCGGGTAAAACCACAACGGACAATATTATGAGACACTTTATGAACACCCAGCTTGAACCCACAAACTGTGGTGAACGATTAAATTATAACTATAGATGCATCAAAGGCCTTTGATACTATATAATGGCCATTTTCAATTACAACAATGAAGAAAATGGGCTTTGGAGACAAATTTGTCTCGTGGATCAAGTTATTATACAATGAAATATCAGCAAGGGTGATAGTGAATGGAGAATATTCCGGGAATATATATATGGGTAGAGGGGTTAGACAGGGCTGCCCCCTCTCTACTTTGTTATTCGCCATTGCTATGGAACCGTTAGGGGATATGATTAGGCAAGATGCAGAAATTGTGGGTTTTAGGTTTGGTGACCATGAGGAAAACGTTACTCTTTATGCAGATGATATTATGTTGTTCGTGGGATCCCATGGATCACCTACTAGGATCTTTCAGATCTTTGATTATTATAGTAAATATTCCGGACTTAATATAAATTGGTCTAAATCGGCCTGCATTCCGATTGATCCTCTGAGGGCCTATGTCCAGATGAATGTGGTCCCTAAAATACAGAAAATTAAGAAAAAAATAGATGTATGGAAAAGACTTTATGTCTCGATGGCAGGTCTTATTTCATTGGTGAAAATGTGCTTATTGCCTTCTCTGAATTATATCCTATGGAATACACCTGTTATAATTCCTAAAAAGTTTTTTTAAAACAATAGCCAGTCTTTTATCGGACTTGATATGGACAGGGAAAAAAACAAGGATAAGACCACAAATATTACAGATTCATGAGAAGGAGGGTGGATTATCAGTTCCGGACTTGGAACTATATTTTTTTCTCTGGCCAAATTAAAAATATGATAATATGGAGTAATTTGCAAATATATAAAACTATGTTAATAGGGATCAATAAAAAGCTGGATAAATGTAATTTTTTTAATGTAGTCGAAGCTGGTATCCTGGCCCAACAGCAAGTTAGCAAAATACAGATATATGAGTTGATGGCAAAGGTTTGGAAGGAAACGAAAAAACTTTGGCTTCAAAATGAAATCTATTCAGATACCCTATTGTGGAACAATGTGCATCTTATAGAATTAAAAACTGAACAGAAAATCTGGTGGAAATATGGAATCTTTAGATTGGGCCAGGTATGGAAAGACGGAGATATAAGGGCATATCAAGACCTTAAAAATTAATATGAACTAGGGAGTAGGGATTTGAGCCTCTACTATTTACAATTGAAACAAGCATTAGGAATGACGTTGGGAAAAGGAACACAAATTGCTGCCCTCCCACGACCTCTGGATAAAATTTTTAAACTAATGCCAGGGAGGAAATTAGTTTCTAAAATATATGGAAGCCTTTTACATTAAAAAACTAAGGGAAAAGCAATAACTACTTTAAGGTACAAATGACAAGATGTTCTAAGTACCCAATCGAAGGAATTCTGGAAATTGGCTATACAAGCAAAGAGTGGAGTATCAAAGAACTGCTCTCAGAGAATTACTCAATTTAAAGGGAACCTGTCACCGGGATTTTGTGTATAGAGCTGAGGACATGGGCTGCTAGATGGCCGCTAGCACATCCGCAATACCCAGTCCCCAAAGCTCTGTGTGCTTTAATTGTGTAAACAAGCCGATTTGATACATATGCAAATTAACCTGAGATGAGTCCTGTACATGAGATGAGTCAGGGACAGGACTCATCTCAGGTTAATGTGCATATGTATTAAATCGTTTTTTTTACACAATAAAAGCACACAGAGCTATGGGGACTGGGTATTGCAGATGTGCTAGGGGCGATCTAGCAGCCCATGTCCTCAGCTCTATACCCCAAATCCAGGTGACAGGTTCCCTTTAAATATATAACATCGTCTATACTATTCTCCCAAGATTCTGATGAAATGCTATAAATCTAAAGAATTTAGCTGTCCAAAATGCGGGAGAGTAGGTGTAGACGATGTTCATACACTCTGGATGTGTACAGGGGCTCAGGAATTCTGGGAGAAGGTAATTGAAAAAATAGAGGAATATCACTCATTCAAAACCCCTGGGTGCCTTGAAATATGTATTTTGGGGGTAATGGATAAAATAAAGATACATGATCATCGAGATATAGCATCTAAACTCTTAGGTTCCTTTCACACGGGCGAGTATTCCGCGCGGGTGCGATGCGTTCATTTCTATGGGCCTGTTCAGATGAGCGGTGATTTTCACGCATCACTTGTGCGTTGCGTGAAAATCGCAGCAAGCTCTATTTTGTGCGTTTTTCACACGCAGGCCCCATAGAAGTGAATGGGGCTGCGTGAAAATGGCAAGCATCCGCAAGCAAGTGCGGATGCGGTGTGATTTTCACACACGGTTGCTAGGAGACGATCGGGATGGAGACCCGATCATTATTATTTTCCCTTATAACATGATTATAAGGGAAAATAATAGCATTCTGAATACAGAATTCATAGTACAATAACGCTGGAGGGGTTAAAAAAAATAAAAAAATTGTTTAACTCACCTTAATCCACTTGATCGTGCAGCCCGGCTTCTCTTCTGTCTTCTTATTTGCTGTGTGCAGGAAAAGGACCTGTGGTGATGTCACTCGAGTCATCACATGATTCATCACCATGGTAAAAGATCATGTGATGGATCATGTGATGACCGGAGTAACGTCACCACAGGCACTTTTCCTGCACACAGCCCCTTTTCCTTCCCCTTCCCTTTTTTTTTTTTCCAGAGGGAAAAAATGCTCTGGGTGGAGGGGGGAAGGGGAATGTAAATTATATGCATGTATGTATATTGATTATAATGTAAACTAAGACTAAGGATTGTTTAAGATTTTGTAAGATTTATTTGTAAAAAGAATAAAGATTATTTCATTAAAAAAAAGTAATAACTATGTTTGGAGGTATTAGTATGTATTATAAAAGTAGAAAAATTGAAACTTGGAAATTTGCAATTTTTTACAAATTTTGGGTACATTTTTTAATTATTTATTTTACTTCATTTTACCAGTGTCATGAAGTACAATATGTGCCGAAAAAACAATCTCAGAATGGCCTGCATAAGTAAAAGAGTTTTAAAGTTATCACCACTTAAAGTGACACTAGTCAGATTTGCAAAAAATGGCTTGGTCCTTAAGGTAAAATATGGCTGTGTCCTAAAGGGGTTAAAGCACATCTTTAATGGTTTTGCCTTGTGCCCTGAATGAGCCCATTAACCTCCATTTTTAAGTGTATCAGTGCGGTTTGCGTTACCGTGTATTTGCTATGTGTGGTCCTGCTTGCGAGTGGGGTGATGTTGGGTTTTCTATGAGCCCCAAATTAATTGGTATATTAATTTAAATGTCATAGATGGTGGCAACGTGTCGGGGTGTGATCTAGGTTCAGTCTGAGGCCTGTGTGCAGGGGCGTGATAAATTGAGTGCGTGGAATAGATCGACCCTTGGCAGTCGCACCCTGGTCACGTGACAGGGCGATTCCTGTACGTGACAACTAGATACAAGGTTTGTCTGGAGAATCAGTTTCATTACTACTATGTGCAATGTTGTACGTGTAACTCAAAGAAAAAATTATTTCATTTTCATACAGCACCATACATTTCTTCTCTATGATCATCTCTCAAGGATCAAGTGATGGTGCTTAGAAACCATAATCTGCCCAAATTTAATTTATTGGATGTCGACTTCAATCTTTTTCCCATATAATTTAGCACTTTTTGGCAGGAACTATATAGGCGGTATTCTCTATATAAGAGGACATATTCTATCAGGCACTGATCAGGTTGGCAATAATATAAAAGAACATTTCTGAACAGGCACTATTCAGAATATGCAGTAGAGAATGCAGTGACTAGCTCTGAGCATGGAAAACTCTGGCAGGCACTAAACGACACCCGTGTATTACTTGGTTTAAAGTGTAAAGCCTCTCTCACACATTAGCGAATCACGGACAGCACACGTACCCACTGACTCTGATGTGTGTATTCACACATCAGTGGTTTTCCACAGACAGTGGGTCAATTGAGAAACCAACGGAAGCATGCCTTATTTTGGTCCGGGAGCCCTCAAGTACATTCTAGTCTATGGGTCTGTGAAAACCACTGACAAAACACAGAAGCCAACCATGTTTAGTCTATGGTTTTCACGGATCATTGTTGGAGATGCTCAGGAAATACATTTTCAGCCTAGCAGTGTCCATAGAACACGAATGATACGCGAAGTGCAAAAAACAGACACACGGAGCAAGGATTCTTCATGCATGAACCACTGACTGTCTTGTCACAGATGTCATCATGGACATTGACATGTGAAAGAGGCCTTACTGAATTTTTTTTTAATGTCTAGGGATAGTGATTTTAATCTACTTTATTAAGGAGTTGTGCAAAAAAAAATAAAAAATCTGCCTCTAAAGGGTCTCCTTAGCAAGACTGTAATTGAGCATTGCAAAACGAAGTGTGTGTTCCACATTTTGCAGAATAAAACGTCCTGCCCTCTATAAAACTGTCCTATCCTTGTTCATAAAACGGACAAGAATAGGACATGTTCTATTTTTTTGCGGGACTGTGGAACGGACATACGGATGTGGACAGCACGCGGGTCTGCTGTACAAATATTTTGCGGCCCCCATTGAAGTGAATGGGTCCACATTCGACCCGCAAAAAAAGCAGATCAGATACAGACAAAAAATACATTTGTGTGCATGAGCCCAGAATAAGATCCAGAGGCTGGCTACTCAGTCTGTCTCACCTCTCCCTGCCTGCTGCCTCACTATATGTACAGAAGATATTTTACTAAAGACCTATCACTTTTTTTTTAATATATTTTTATTTTCCTTTTCAACATATAAAAAATGCAAAAAAAGCTCAGAGGATAGACATTAAAGATGTGCAAATATACGCGAACATATGTTACATGATTACAAATAACATCAGAGTTCTATCCTTATCTTGTTTCATTTCACATAGAGCAAATACATACAAAGAAAAAGAGAAAAAAAAACAAAGAAAATGAATATTATACCCCGCCCACCCCCCTCGGTTGTCTTGGGAGTTTCTATAGGACAAATTACTTCCATGATCACATTTCAGGGGTTCCAGTCATCCTTCATTCATTTATTTAATTTTCTGCCTATCACTTTTAAATACGTCCTTGCCTATGTGACTTGCTGCCTCGCTGATCCCTGACACACTCGCTCCCTCCCTAAACCCAGATACAGGTTAATTAGTGCAAGGAAGATACCCAAAAATTCATGCTCCAACATAAATAATGCCACCATATACTAACTAGAAAATATACATGCATTAACTAAATAATGTTGCCATACCATGACCCAATAATACCTCCATACACTGGCTGAATAATACCACCATATAGTGCCCAATTAATACCAACCACAGTGATTTAAAAGATAACACCATACTATGACTGAATAATGCCACCATACAAGGAATAATATCACATCATGACCGTTATATACAAGTGGTTGGAAGCACATGTTTGCATGTTTGATGGCTAAATTTTACTGTAGGATATTTGGCCAACTAATTTCTGCCATCTTTTTTTCAAGCTTTTGTGAAAAGCAATGTAAATACTTGTTTACGGAGTGCATCTTTTTTTTAACTGTAACTAGGAGTGGATCATTAAAGAAGATGTGAACTACTTTTATATTAAATGCCGATCCTCCTGGTCCGACATCCTACACTCCAGCTGATCAGCTGTTCGGGAGTGCAGTGGAAGGAGCTGGTTACTGTAGTGCTGCTGAACTGAATGGGAACAGGACTGCAGTAACCAGCTCCGTCCACTACTGTAGCTCTGGCACCTACTTCTGGTTCTAGAGCTACTCCGAAACAGCTGATCAGCAGGGGAGCGGGATGTCGCACATGCGTCGATCAGAAATTAATGGCCTATCCTGAAGATTGTCCATCAATATAAAAGGGGTGGACAACCTCTTCAAAAAGAGGCCCATGGTGGCTTTAATCTGTTGCTTTCAGTTGACAAGCTTTCATACATGACCCATGCTGGGTCATAAGTAAAGAAAGACAAAATTACATTTTCCAACATCTGGATTTAATAAATTGAATTTAGGGTAAGGAAAGAGGTGACAAAAAAGACGAAAATCCTTCTTGTTTGGTATCAGGATCCTAGTCATACAGTATTGTCACTTTAAACTAATGCAACTATACATCTGAATAAAATGTATTTTTAAATATTTAAAAATGTTTTTACATTCTTGAGTAATAAAATGTTCCAGGCCCTTAGCAATGTTTATTACATGCTGTGCTTGCAATTACCGTCCTGAAAAGACTCAAACTGTGATCATGTTCAAGTTTATAAAATGATACAGTTTTAAAAATGTCATCATCCACTGCTGAAAAATACATTTTCCCTTCGATCACCATGGAAAATGATTTTTTTAAGCAGTAAAAAAAGTTCCCCTCGGTGCCACAGGCATCACTGGTTATCAATAATGTGATTTTTTTTCCCCTACGACTCTACATGGCATCTGACATTTTCAGCTCGCTAAATCAGATTAAGCAAAGAACTTATGCATCATGTAATAAATGATTTGCATGATTTGTATATAAATATAAAACATACATTTATCAATGATGTGAGCTGGCCCCTTAACCCTTAGAGGATCCTGCGATTTTCCATTTTAGTTTTTTAATCCATGTCTTCCCATAGTCCTAACTTTTTTATTTTTCTATTTACATAGCCTTATGAGGGTTAATTTTTTGAAGGACAAGTTGAACTTTGTAATGGCGCCATTTACAGTTGCATACAATGTAGTGGGAAGCAGAAAAAACACAATTCTGACAAAGGTTTACATTTTTTTTTTTTATACCGTACACTATGTGGTAAGATTGACCTGGTATCTTCATTCTCCAGGTCAGTAAGGTTACACACTTGTATAATTTTTCTTGCGTTTTTAATACTGAAATACTTTTTATCACCATTTTCTGATCCCTAAACCTTCTTTTGTAGAGATGTGTAGAGGGCTGTATGAAGGCTCATTTTTTGTGGGACAGTCTATACTTTTCAGTTATACCAATTTGAAGTGTGTGCGACTTTTTGATCACTTTTTCAAAAAAAAATTATTGGGGAGTTGAAGTGACAAAAAATGGCGAATTAGCATTTATTTTTATTTTTTTCCGTTACGCAATTTTCTGTATGCCATTAATATTGTTATATTTTAATTGTATGGGCATTTTCGCACTGGCGAGCATGATGGTTATTTTTTTATTGGTTAAGTATTTTTATTTTAAGAAAAGAGGGTGATTTAAACGTTTAAATTTTTATTTTATTTTTTTGTATATTTGTAAATTTTTTATTTTCCTTTCTTTTTTTATATGTCACTCTGGGTGACAATAACTGCCTCACACCACCATGCTGAAGCCATGCTCAGTGAACCCCCCCCAAAAAAAACATCTCCCACAAATAATATGGCAGAATTGTATTTTTATGTTTTCCACCCCTTTGGTCTATTAGAATACTGAAACCAGTTCCCCGATCTCAGCCGGGGAACGCTGCTACAGGAACGAAAGCGCGCTGCTTCCGCACTGCTCAGATGCCTGGCAGCTATGGTGCCCGCTGCATTTGCGAGCGGGCGCCATGATTTAAAACTAGACATCCGCAGTACATGTACGGTGGAGGTCCTGAATAGAGAAGGCCTTGCGGTTCGCCCGGCGGTCGGTTTGTGGCGAACTTTACACATTCGCGGCTTGCCAAAAATGCGAACATATGACCATATTCGCCGGTGCCATATTTTTTTACATTGTGAGAACTTTGACCCATGGCATATCAATCAGGTGGACATACCCCCTACCTTAAAAATAGACCTGATCTGGCTGCCATTTTACATTCTTTCTTTTGTCAGTGTAGAGAGAGGTTGCTGTGTGGAGCATGGACAGGCTGTTAGAGTGTTAATAGTGACACAAATCGCTAGCTAATAGGTCCACAAAAGTCCTTTTAAGGACTGGTATAGGTGTGCTATTGATTGGTGTGCAGTATATAGGGGTGTAATACGCTTATAATATACTTTCTAATATAGAAAGCATATTATAGTGGATTTGTATAGTGTAGCATTGAGACTGATGATCGGTTCTGCAGAGATACTACAACTACAAAGAGTGACAAATGCAATTAGAAAAAAGTATTAGAACTGGTGTGATAGACCAGTGGCCCCCAAAACCACATATTGAAGCGGGGTGTTATCTAAGAATATACTACTCAAATAGTGTATTTGGGTGCTGCAGAAATTTATCCGCTTTCACTGCGTTATCTCTGCTACACACAGTGAGAAAAATTGGTGTGAAAGACCAGTGCCCCCCAAAACAACATATTGAAGAGGGGTGTTATCTAAGAATACTCTACTGAAGTAATGTATCCGCTTTCACTGCTTTACCTCTGCTACACACAGTGAGAAAATTTAATTTTTTTTTTTTTAACTGGCGTGATTATAGACCAGTTGCCACCAAAATGACATATTGAAGCAGGGTGTTATCTAAGAATACACTACTGAAGAAATTTAGCCGCTTTCACTGCGTTACCTCTGCTACACACAGTCAAAGCATATGTCGCGGTAAGCCCAACACCCACCTAGGGATGACCACCTTAAGAAGGGACCTGGCCTCACATCACAGAGCCCAGTGGGAGCAACGCCGTCGGAACCCACAAAGCCACACTCCAGGCTCTCACAATCCAGCCTCTTCTCCTTCTCCTCTCTCCTGACAATTGTCCTCCACTCCACCTTACATCATGCTGTCCTCACATTTTTCAGTAAAAAGGCAGGCTTCCGTGGCCCAAATGTTCGAGCGTAAAAAAATTATGACGCCGGATAACTCTCTTGCCCAACGGTTGACAGCTGGCTTGTCGGAACTGATAGCCCGCCAACTACTGCCATATAAACAAGTGGACTCGGAGGCCTTTCTAAAATTTGTGGCCATTGGAATACCACAATGGAAGGTCCCAGGAAGGAAATATTCCTTGCAGAAGGGCATCCCAGAGCTATATGGCCATGTTCAGCGGCAAGTTAATGTATCTCTGGCACACAGTGTTGGTGCCAAGATACATCTGACCACAGACACGTGGTCTAGCAAACACGGGCAGGGAAGGTATATAACTTTCACTGCCCACTGGGTGAACCTTCTGACGGCTGTCAAGCATGTAACCCGTGGCACCCGTGTAGATTTGGTTTTACCGCCACGGATTGCATGAAGGCCTGCCTCTTCTTCTCCTCCTACTCCATCCTCCCTCTCCTCCTCGGCTGACTCCTCCTTTTCCGCTGCGCCAGCCAAGATCCCCAAAACCTATTTGACATGCCAGGTGAGACGTTGCCATGCTGTGCTGCATCTTCTGTGCCTGGAAGCCAAGAGCCACACCAGTCCTGCACTCCTTTCAGCTTTGCGCTCACAGGCAGATCAGTGGCTAACACCGCTCAATGTGACAGTTGGTAAGGTGGTGTGCGACAACGGTGCCAATCTGCTGAGCACGCTGAAACAGGGCAAAATGACACACGTGCCGTGCATGGCACACGTCCTGAACTAGGTCGTGCAGCGATTCGCTGTCAAATACCCCGGGGTCCAGGACGTCTTGCAGGCCAGGAAAATCTCAGGCCATTTCAGAAGATCTTACACGGCCATGGCTCGCCTTGCTGACATTCAGCGGCGACACAACCTGCCCGTCAGATGTCTTATTTGTGACTGCCCGACGTGATGGAACTCAAGATCACCAAACTGGTCAGTACATCATACATTTTGCCTTCTTTCTGGAGCATGCATTGCATCGTGTCATTGATCAAGCCGTCGAGGAGCAGGAGCAGGAAGATGAGGAAGTCGCAATGCTGGATAACTTCCCAGGGGGGGGGCTACTCCATCTGAGAAAAGTGAACAACAGGAGTCTGAAGAGGAGTGAGAGGAGGATGGTGCAGGGGAGGAGCAAGAAAAGCATGCTTTAAACCTTTCTGGGATCCCTGGTGTTGTCCGTGGATGGGGGGAGGAGAACGAGGATGACATTTTCCGGGATGATGAGCAGGAGCCAGACCACTACACTGCTTTCAGTTTAGTGCAAATGGGGGCCTTCATGCTCCAGTGTTTTAAAAGGGACCCCCGTATAAAAAGCATCAAGGGCAAGGACCAGTACTGGGTGGCAATGTACTTAGACCCACGGTACAAACAAAAAATGGTGAAAATGTTACCACCGGCTAACTTACTTCTGTATCCTGTGAATGCCTAATGTTCCACCAGCCACAGAATACAACTGTATTTGCTGTCAGGTGAACACCTGTCGGCTAATTTTTGGGGCCTGTAAACAGAGGGCTGTCAGAATGCAGCACTTCCAGGCCTTGCTTAGAGAAATGCTGCATTCTGCTTTTTTGGGCGCTGGCAGAGGAATTTCCACACACAGAGAAACAGTTGTGGCTACCAATCCAACTGCGCCTATAAGAAGAGGGCGGTTTGAAGATATGTTAGTCACTTCTGATATGAGAACATTCTTTCAGCCGACCAATCGACAGCTGTCCTCCGTATCCAGCCTCAGGGAACGTCTAGACCGGCAGGTGTCCGACTACATCGGGTTAACGGCCGATTTGGATGCTCTGAGAAGTGATGAACCCCTAGACTACTGGGTGGGCAGGCTTAACCTCTGGCCAGAGCTTGCACAATTTTAAATGGAACTGTTGGCTTGCCCCTCGTCAAGTGTCCTGTCCGAAAGGACGTTCAGCACAGCAGGGGGGATCGTGAATGATAAGCGCACTCGCCTAGCTCACGACAGTGTTGACTACCTCACACTTCTAAAAATTAATGAGGCAAGGATCTTGGAGGAATTCAACACATGTGACCAGTAGACCATGTTTGATTCAAATTCCTCATGACAGCCCATATCCGCCAAACGCCACCACCCATAACAATTTATGGTCCCTGTCTTCGATAAATACAGCGGCATAAAAGGCCTTTTATGTCCGTTGAATGCCTAATTTTTGGGGCCTGTAAAGGCCGACACTTACTTCTGTATCCTGTGAATGCCTAATGTTCCACCAGCCACAGAATACAACTGTATTTGCTGTCAGGTGAATGCCTGTCGGCTAATTTTTGGGGCCTGTAACGGCCGACACTTACTTCTGTATCCTGTGAATGCCTAATTTTTCAGACTGGAATTGAAAATCAATGGGTCTGTAAACGTTACTCTCAATTGTGTAATGGATGCTGACACATTTTACAGACATGTGAATGGACCCTATATGTATTTGACATGTATTTACCGACTGCTGTCAGTTCTGGCTGATTTAGGCTGATTTATTACACTAAAACCGAGCAATATTACAAAAAACAAAATACACGCTATCACTGTATAAACGATTTATATAACTTATTAGAAAAAAAAATAATCATTTCTGCACCCCCTTCATGGCCTGGCGTTGCCTCTCCTCCATGGCATTCAAGCGCTATTGAATGGCCCGCATATCATTGCGCTGCTCCTTTTGCATTTTGGCCAATTTGGCCTTCAATGTCTTCATTCCTGTTTGAAAAAATATATATATGACCATTATTTGCAACTCTTATTATACCTTTAAACCTTTATTTTGTGGTGCATCTAACTTTATGATTGCTTGCTATTACACCTTTTTGTGATAAATGTTGTCCAGAAAATTGACTTTTGGGAGAGTTTTAAATTTTAGTTTAAAAAGGTGTCCACCTGAGGGGTTATTTGATATGATATTTTTACACAGCTGGCTGTTACCGATGTAGCTAGACCGAATGTTTTTCCTTATTTTTTTTGTTATTTCTATTTTAGACAATAAAAACATTGTTGAACCAAAAGCAATTCATGTTTTACTGTCTCCATATTTTGAGAGCCATATTATTATTTTTATTTGACTATTGTCTAATGGTAGGGTCTCATTTGTTGCAGAATAAACTGACCAATTATTATTATTTTGGGGAGCATATGCCTTTTTTGATAGCTTGGTGTTGCACTTTTATTGATGTTAGGTTGAATAAATTAATATTTTCTTAAAATGTTTTATATTTTTTTAAGTTTAAAGTGTTCACCGGATGGGTTAGATCTTCGGATATTTTTATAGAGACGGTCGCTATGTACACGGCGGTACAAAATATGTCTGTTTGTCTATTTTTTACCTTTTTATTTATTTATTTAAAGTATTTATACACATTAACGATTTAAATCTCAATATGTTAGTTAGTGATATTTATGATCTTTATATAGTTTATTAGTTAGTGATATTTCAGTATAGTATAATTTTATTTTATTTGTTAGTTAGTGATAGTTCTATTGAGTTTAATATTATTTATTTGTTAAGTTAATGGTGTTAATGTAGATTAAAGAGTTATTGTCCAGTGTTCTTTTTTGTATTACTATAGTGTATGTTGTCGCCTCAATGTTGGCCCTTTTAATCTTTATGTACATGTTATGGATACATAATCATAATGCTATGTACGCATATTTACCCTCCTGGCGGGGGCTGGTGATCACCTCCTCTTCCTCTGAGTCCTAAGATGGGGTGGTGCTGGAGGGTACAGCACTTTCCACCTTTTTCACTTCTCCAACATCTGGTGGGGGTTGCTCAATAGGCTAGGAGGGTCTGGTCTCCTCTGCCTCTACCTCCACTACCTCCACCAATCGCCTTCTCCGAATGGAGGGAATAGGAACTTCTGTCACAGAATGTTCAGATTTTAGATGAACAACTCCAAAGTCTTAAGAACATTTGATATAAAGAAATTCCAATATGGAGAGAGCTATATATAATTGCAGTGGCTGCCAGCTTTATGACGCATAACTCAATAAAAAATTACCAGTATGAAAAAAGACATCCCCTCCACGGTGTCTTGACGGAACAATAGGGCGAGTGGAGACCCATGTAATGGGATTATCTTCTCAGTGTATCATAGGATGATCTACTTCTCTATACCAGAGTCGGCTACTTCTTAATCCCAACACTAACACAATAGAACAAAGGGAAAAATAAACCAACACATTTATTGGGAGTCTCAGTGCAGAGTTAACCCTTATTGCATTTATGGATTCACACCATGCTTCTTTAATGGGGAATTTGAAAGATGTGGGCTATAAACTCAACCAAAAATTCATGGTTTATAGTTCCATCTAAACCAAATAGGTCAGAGTGGGGGTATCCATAGTCCTGGGTCCATAGCCCATAGGAAGGAGGCTATGCCTCAGGCTTCTACTGCAGACACAGTGATGGTTCACATCACATCACCCAAAGAACATCATCCCCACAGTGAAACATGGTGGTGGCAGCATCATGCTGTGGGGATGTTTTTCAGCATCCGGGACTGGTAAACTGGTCAGAGGTGAGGGAAAGATGGACAGGGATATTCTTGATATTCCTGTACCACTCTGTGTGTGATCTGAGGCTAGGACGGATGTTCACATTCCAGAAGGACAATGACCCCAAACACACTGCTACAGCAACACTTGAGTGGTTTAAGGGGAAACATGTAAATATGTTGGAATGGCCTAGTCAAACCCCAGATCTCAATCTGTGGTCAGACTTAAAGATTGCTGTTCACAAGCGCACACCATCAAATTGGAAGGAGCAGAATCAGTATTGCAAGGAGGAATGGGCAAAAACGCCTGGGTAAGATGTGGCAACTGCTCATAGAGAATTATCCAAAGCGACTTGGAGCTGTGATTGCCGCAATAGGGGCTCTACTAAGTATTGACTTTAGGGGGGTGAATAGTTATGCACATTGACCTTTTCTGTTATTTTGTCCTATTAGTTGTATGCTTTACAATTAACCAATTTAAAAGAAGGTCTAAGTTGTGGGCATGTTCTACAAATTACATGATGGAAATCCTCAAACAATCTATGTTAATTCCAGGGGGTGAGTCAACAAAATAAAGAACGAAGTCAAGGGGGGGTGAATACTTTTGCTTAGCACTGTATACATTACAGAGTTTTGGCAAAACATACAAAAGT